>NC_042616.1:289694235-290019794 GCF_901001135.1 Rhinatrema bivittatum
GATAATGTATATACCAATGCAAAGGCTCGGGGATTGGAGTAGAGAGATGGGGGGGGGGGGGAAGGGATGGGAGGGAGGGGGAATATAAGTGGGAGAAAATGTTGTGAGAATGTTGATTGACTCAGTTATCTATTAATCTGTTGAAATTTAATAAACAAAAAAAATTCAGATAAAAATAACATACAAGGTAAACTTGCATATAAAATAGAGGATTATTAATAACATATAAATAATTCCAGTGGAATATTTTCCAGAGCATCTTATTAATCAAGTAGTTTATCTGAATGCTAAGTCTATGTAAAGTTATAGACATTTTTAAAGAGCCACGCTTGAAGTTCTTTCTATCCGACGACGTTCTTCGTTCTTCTGGCATGGAGTTCCAGACTTTAGGGCCAGCTACAGAAAACAGCCTGTCTCTTGTTTGAGTCAAATGAGTGTCTCTCTTATTATAGGATTTTTAAGAGGCCTTTGTTTTGAGATCTCAGCAGTCGAATGGGCTTGTGTTGTTGGAGTATCACTGCTAGAAATCCGTTATTGTCATTATTTAAGCTGTTGAATATTATTGTTAATACTTTATAGTGTATTTGTGATTGGATAGGTAGGCAGTGTAGTGCCATTAATATTGGTGAGATATGGTCTTATTTCTTAATTCCTGTTAAAAGTCTTGCAGCAGCATTTTGAAGTAGTTGAAGTGGTTTTAGGTTACTCCCTGGAAGCCCTAGCAGTAATGAATTACAGTAATCAAGTTTAGAAAATATTAAGGTTTGTAATACAGTGCGGAAGTCTGTTGTCAGTAGTAATGGTTTCAATCAGCTCAGTATCCTCAGTTTGTTGTAGCCAGATTTGATTAAATTACTTATATGATCTTTCATACCTAAGTTTTTTCATCCAGATGTACTGCTAGGTTTCTTGCTTGTTTTGACGAATGAATTCGGTAGTTTTCCATTTCAAAAGCAGGTGGTATTAATATTTGTGGGTTTCTGTTTAGCCAGATAATTTCTGGTTTTTTGGTATTTAATACAAGTTTTAGTTGTGATTTTTCTTTAATTATTATCATATTTTTTTAGTATAGATATCATGGATTGCAGCTTTTAAATCAATTAGAACTAGGCAGTATGTTTCGTTAGTAACAAACCCTTTTAGTACTGAGTCTGTTAGTGAAAGTAGAGTTTCTATAGAGTGGTTTTCCCTAAATCCAAATTGATTTGGATAAAGAATATTCTTGTCATCTAAGTAATCAGTAAGTTGTATGAGCACTGCCTTTTTTTTTTTCTTTTTGCTAAGAATGGGACAAATATAGACCAATATCAAATCTTCCAATCATTGAATTTACCGGATTTGTTTTTCATGGTTGGTTTTATCACTGCTTGCTTCAGTCCATGTGATTATGAATCCTTCAGATAGAGAGGTTAACCAGAGTTGGGATTGTAGATGTTATTTCATGGTGTTTTGGTGACTTAGCTGGTATTGTGTCAAGTAGATGTAAAGCAGGCTTTAGATTAGTTATGATTTTGTTTATTTCCATTTTGGATATTCTGTCTAATGTTGCCTACATACATTTGTTATTTTTGTCAATAATTGGTATGTTGCTGATAGGGAATTTTTATTTATTTATTTTTTATCAAACTGATGTTCTCAGTTTGTGCTGCTGCATTTTCATTGCAGGATTTTTTTGTGAAGCAATGGTTCCTTGTTGTATTTGAAGTTGGGTCCTTTATGAGATTTTTGACAGTTTCGAATACAAGTTTTGAATTTAACATCACCCCGTGAATTTGATTTGCATAGTACTTTTTTTTTTTTTTTCTGTTTTGTTGGTCAGTTTACAGTATATTGCAAGTGAGGTTTTATATCTTAGCGCTACATCTGTGGGGTATTTCCGCCATCAATTTTCTAGTTTTCTTAAGTTTTTTTTTTTGGAGTTTCTAAGTTCTTCATTATATCACGGGTTAGACTTCTTATGCTTTGGGTTTTTCTTGGATAGTTTTTGTCTTTATCGGGCTAAGTTCTTCTGCTATTTCAATCATTTAGTTTTTCCCAGGAGTCAAATGCTGCTTGGCAGTTATTTTGGTTTAAGTTATGGAGTTTATTTTCAGTTGCTTTCGCTAAATCTTCAGAAACCATTTTTCTTTCTGTAGTCAAAGGTTCACTTATTTTCCATTGGTTATTGATTTTGTTTTTGGAGAATTTATTTCTGCTCTTCTTTGGTGATCCAACCTTGGTATTACAGTGTGTTCAGTATTGCTTTGGCAGTTTTTTGAGTTGGCAAAAATTAGGTCCAGAGTATGGCTTGCTTTGTGCATTGGTTTTGAAACCTATTGTGACCATCCTAGGGCTTCCATAGTATCAAGGAATATTCCGCATGCATTTGTCATAGGTTTTTTTGGTTGACTTGGATGTTGAAATCACCTATTATCCGGGTATTTTCGGGAGATGGGAACACATTCATGAATAGTTCAATTAGTGGAGAGCATTCTTCTTGTAAAAGGCGTGGGGGGGCAATATACTAGACCTATATTTAGTTGCTTCGATTTTAGTATCGCAACTTTGTAGCAAGGGTCAATTTCTATTTTACTTAAAGCTAGTTTTAGTTCTTTCCTACATATTATTAGCTCTCTGCCTTTTTTTGTGGTTTTGTCTTGGTATGTGGTGCAAATCCTATTCTAGATGGTACATTTGGTTTAATAGTACATTGTCTTTATCCATAATCTATTTTTCTGTGATGCAGAATAAGGTTGGTTGTTTATCTTTAATGAAAGGGATTTTTTAAAATATTGATTGTGCATTCAACAATAGTAACGTAATCAGAAGGCTGGCTTTGAAGTTGTGTCCAGTTTTACTGGTTATGGTGTGTATAACATTGTTTCTTTTTGTTTGTTCTTCTTTTTGTTGTTTTAAGTCTCCATTCATACCTTGTCCAATTACTGGGTTTATAGGATTTATATGTTCCATGGCGTCAATTGTGGTTTTGTGTACTTTTCTTTGTCTTCCTTTTCTTCTGTTCTGGTTGGTGGCGCGATAAGCATGGAGTACTTCTGCTTCTCAGCTCCCAGGCTCTTGCTCCTCAGCTCAGAGATGGCGGCACAGGACATCTCGTCACAGCAGGGCTTTTTAGCCTATCGTTTTTGGGTTCTCCAACTTCTGGGTCTTCTACTCAGATTGGTGGCTCAGCACATCAAGACTACCTCTGCTTCCCTTCTTCTCAGCTCACCTCACTTAGTGTTCTGTTCCCTGGCTTACTTCACTTCACTTCTTATCCGTCATTCGCTTTTTGGTACTGCCAGGATAGTCTTTTGTGATGTTCAGTCAGTTAGCCAGGTTCCGGATCATCTCATGGAAACAGTTCTGGAGATGGTCCAGGATTTGTTCCAGGATAGGTTTAGATATCCCTGCGTTCCTTGCTTACTGCATTCAGTAGACCGCAGATCTGATGAAGTCGCTTGCTTACAGGTCGGGAAGCCAGCAAGTAGTCAGAATCAATACAAGCATGGTACTGTTCAGAGGGTGAGAGGTAGTAATGGGCTTCAGTGGGTTTGATGGGCAAGCGAGTATTGCAGCATGAAGCAGGCAGGAAGGAAGCAATTCACTTGTAAGCAAGCTGTCTACCTAGGGCGCCGCAGGATGCAGTTGTTAGGGCTGCAGTGAGCAGGCAGGAAGCGGGCAGGCAGCCGTAGGGAGTTATGAAAATGGGGGTTACAATCTCTTCCCCACTCCCCCCCCCCCCCCCCCAAAATCTGGTCCAGGTCTGTGGAAAAGTTGGCCACCCTAGTTCTGGCCTCTCTTTTTCAGGTTAAGAGGCAGAGCAGCAAGGGTGTTCTGCTTCAGCTTTTCCTCTCCAAGCAGCCTGCAGGGAAGAGAAGGGGAGGGCCTGAACCTGAAGCACACAGAGAAGAGACAAACACTTTACTCATGAATCCGTGCTTCTCCCACCCCACATCTTCTCTTGTATTACAGGGAACAGAGGGGGAAGGGGTGATAATGAAGCAGACACTGCAGACCAAAGAAGAGAGACGAAAAAAAAAAAAGTTTGAATTACACAAGTTTGAAAGTTATGAGTGGTAATCCTTATTGTCAAGGCTTCAGTCCTGGTCTTGATGATTGGCATTACTGCTCACAACTTTCAAACTTGTCAATTCAGCCCCCTTTTTTTTGTTTCCATTATGGAGAGCTTAATCTTTGGCAGAACAACCCAGGACGGCGTTCTGCCACCTTTTTTTCTGGGACCTGAGAAAGCGGAGCAGATCTGGCAGTGTATATCAGTTCTGGATCCCCTGAGGAAACAAAGCAGATCCAGTAGTTGCATGGGTAATTTATGGCACCCCCTCCAGCCCTTGGAGGAAGCAGAGAAGAACAGAGTGTGTTTGAGCTGCTTACCCTGAGACAAGGGCAGCTACATTGCTTTGATTCAAGTATGTGAGAGAGAGAGATCACACCTGGCTGTGGTCCCGCCCTTTTGCACAGGTCAAAACTGGCCCTGGCCCCTTACTCCCTCCACAGTTCCACTTCCTTTCTCTGTACAAATGAAACCCTGCCACCAAGCAATAAATGCACAGGAGGTGGACCATTTTGAATGGAAAGGAGGGGTCATGGGATGAGGGTGAAATGGGTTTGACTCGTGAGTAATATCAGGACATATTTCTTTACAGACAGGGTGGAGGTGCTAGTGATGAGGGCAATATCAGAATTCAAGAGAGCATAGGCAGGGGTAGCTCAGTAATGAGGTAGGGTGAGGCAGCTGCCTTAGATGCTAAATTTTGGAGCAGCAGTTCCCCAAATCGCTCCTCTGGCAGCCACATCATCTTGCCCCTTACTATAGACACAAGTTTAGTTACATATCCATGGGGTTCCCATCCCCTGCCTGTGGCTCAGAAAGGAAAGGAGGCCTTATGGGCCACCATACGAAAATAGAAGAGGCCCTGCACCCTGTCAGCAGAGCCCATACACAGGCTTCTCACTATCTCTCTTCTATGCACACAGGCTTCTCAATCCCATGCTCGCTTGCACGTGCACACTCATACATGCTTCTCACGTCCATGCTCGCTTGCACGTGCGCACACTCTCACTCACGCTCTGTTAGGGCCTCCCCCTCTCTTCCATGTCTCCTTGCTGCAAGGCCTCCTCAGGCTGCTGCTGGATGCTCTCCGTGGCAGCCCTGCGGCATAGTCTTTTTTTCTTGTGCTACTGCAGGATGAACTGTGTGCAGTCCTGCGTCGAGGTCTCCTTTTCTTGGGCAGTCACGGGATAAGCTCCATGGCAGCTCTGTGGCATGGCCCCCCTTTTCTCAGGTCGTCGTGGGATGAGCTGCAGCAGCCCTATGGCACGGCCTTCTCTTTTTGGGCTGCTGTAAGACATGCTGTGTAGCAGGGCCTCTCTTCTCAGGCTGTCGGGCAGCGCTGATTGAGTGGGCCTGAGCCCGATGTGGGTGGACCGTGGTCCACCCAGGTTCATTTTTGGCTACATCGCTCCATGAGAAAACCAGATCACAAAGCATTTATCCTCGTTTTTAGAAATTCCTTCTTAAGGAGCTCAGATACTTTCTCTCTGGGCTTAGAGAGAGATCTCTAAAAGCCGGTAGTAGACCTCTGTCAGAAAAAAATACCACCCTTAGAAGGCTGTAAGAAATTTTTAGAATAAGGGATCTTAGCTCCCGAGGCAGTAGCTGAGAAGTAAACAGTATGGTTGGTGCTGTGCAGCTGAACAAGAAGATTCAAAAGAGTGTTGCAAAAGAGATAACAATAGTATAGTGCTAACTAATGATAACTGCACTTAATATTGAGCATAACATAGGAATAATATTCACTATTTGTGTCTTAAGAGCAATTCAGCAGTGTAGTGAAATTTAGGGAATACAACAGAAGCTGGCATATACTTGTCCTTGCTCCTTCCCAAGGCTGAGGAGGAAATAACTAAACGTTTGCTTCTTCTATTAAACCTTTGCAACATTAATTCAGAAAGCTAACCTTGAGTTCTGGTTAAAAAGTATTTCAACAAATGTGTTTGCTTATTTTATGTACATAGAAATGTATAAGAAGCACATATAATAGCTTGTAACTTAGTACTATTGAACGTAGTAGGTATAGAAAGTGGCCATTCAGCCTCAGAGGATGCTCACTAGTAAGGAGATTTACATTAGCTATTTTTATCCTGGGGTTTTTTTGTTGTGTGTTTTTTTTTTTTTTGGGGGGGGGGGGGAGGGGTTCAGAATTGGTTAAAGTTTCAATTATGGTTCTTGAAAAACACAACTTCATCCCCAAATGGATTTCTGGCTTTTGGCCCATCTCTCTGATAATGTCAGAACTGTTTTTCTTCTAGCAGGGGCCTGTGACGTGGTGAGCAACTAAGAATGTTCTGGGCTTCACAGTTCCAGCAATCTGACCTGTCACATCCCAGGCTGACATCATTGCTGTCTTATTGCATATGGTTATGTTTTAATGACTGATTATGAAAGAGCTCTGTGAATGACTCATTCAAAAATGACTGTATGGCAGGTTTTTTGCTGATTTCTCAATAGTTTTTGGTTTGAGTACTGAAATTATCTTGAGTTCTTGAACTCTGGGAGGGAGGTTTCCTGTGGACATAGCGAACATGCCTTGCAACTCTTGCACGGGATGGTATTCTGCCAGTGACAAATTAGTACCTAGAAATGCAAAATTTGAGTTCCTTATTGAACTTAGGTCAAACCTAATCATTTCTTCCATTTGTTTTTAAGGTTTAACGTGTTTTTATTGATCATTGACTTATGCAAAGACGAATACATTTGAATAGAAAAATATGACCGTTAATGAAATTATTCCAGTTTTTACCCCCATAGCATCTAACAAAATCCATCTTAACAAACTGACCGGGTCATTCATCAAAATGCGTCAGGGGTCTTATAGCGCCATAAAAGGCTCTAACGCACTATATGCTGTACACGATAATTAGCATGTCCCCGCCCAGATACCCTCCCCTATGACAATGACTTTCTTTGCACGCAGTTTACATGCATGAATAATGCAAATGCATGCAAAAAAGGTCATTACTAGGCAATTCTATGCTGCTCTTTTATTGTGGACCGCCACAGTAAAATAACTATACCTCCCTGGCATGCGTTAGATGTGTGACGAGAGGCCCAGGAGTCTAACATGGATCCCGAGGCTCCCGCTGCACATTTAAAGCAGCAGGGGAAAAAAATGAAAAAAAAAAAAAGTGGCCAAATCCTGTTTCAACCTGGAGTCACCGGTCAAGGCAGCCCAGACTCTCCAAAATTAAAAATAAAGTTGTGTGCACATGGTCTCCCCCAGAGACCTCCTTATCTTGTAAAGGTTCCTGCGTCGGGGACAGATGCAGCCTTGCACTCGTCCCGGTTGGCGCCATTTTCCACAATTACATTTCCGTCTTTTAATCAGCTTCAGATATTTTGATGGCATTTGTCTGTATGTATGTATCTGACAAAAGATAGCATAGTTCTTAGAAAACGTTCAAAGACCAGAGAGATATTCCACGATTTGGATAGATCAGCCCAAAGAAGCAGGAGTATAGTTTTATCCAGTTCGTGAGGATACATGCTTTTGCCACAAATAAATTTGATATTTGCCAGTAGGTCTATATGGATCATGGTAGTTCAAAAGAGAAAATTCTGCTGTGAATGGAATTGTATTACCAGTGACCAATCCTAATTTTGTGAATGATACTAGCCCAAAAGGCTTGTATCTTACAACAAGACCATAGACAACAAAGTAAGGTGCCTTATATTTCTACAAAACCCATTTGTTTGGCTCTTATTGGAGAGAGTATTCTGTGCTGGAATTACATCTCACATAAATCCATGTGATTAGACACTGTCTTTATAAAGCTGGTACACTGAAACGCATCTACTTCTCAGATATTTGAACCTGCCAATGATTTCAAAACAGTGGAAGGTGTCAAATTAATAAAGGACTTATGCAAAATGAGGTCAAAATGCAGGGCAAGGTTTCCTGAGGAAAAACCTTACTGATTTAAATTGATGAATTTGTAATTAAATGAAGAAGTCATGTTTCGTGAAACCTTTCTCTTTGGAAACAGGATGCAAAAGTAGTCATTCATAGATCCCAATCGTGGATACCGCAGTGTCCACCAGTCTTCCATGTACAGGATACAAGAAGACTGGCATAAATAACTGAGTCCTCAAGAGCAGTAAAAAAAAAAAAAAAAGGGAAGGATATTTTCAAAGAAATTTCCAAACTTTTTTTTTTTTTGGCTGAGGCCACTAACAAGTGAGAGCTTAAAGTTGAACTGAATTGGTCTCTAACTGCATGCCAGACATATTGGTGCCTGCCTATTTCCAAGGGTGAATGTCAGTATTATAAGCACTGTCAGCCTATTAGTGTCCCCCCCCCCCCCCCCCCGTTTCTCTTCCTGGGAGAAGGATGAAAAAAAACCCCAATCTGGATCTTGGCATCTCGACGAGCTTAGTCTTTTTCAGAGTTGCAGAAATTTGTGTGAAGTCTGCTGATCCCATGGTTACATGCAGATGAAAAACGAAAGCCATATCCTTTCTTAGTCACCTGGCCACGGGATTTCTGACTCATCATTAACCAGAAATTCCCCTCTGAATGTCGCTGTCTGGGATTTGCCTTGCTGCTGAAGAGGCTCAGTTCTGCAGAACTGTACGTCAGTGCTGTACAAGATGCTGTATTTAACCTTTTTGGTCTCCCCCTGCAAGGATTCAGTCACTGTCCCTTCTCTACTTTAAGATCACTTTGTGATAGGCATTCTTCAATAAACTACCTTTAACCCCACAGTAATCCCACTATGTCATCCTTTACTTGAAAAATCAGCACCATGATACTTCATGTACATTTAAAAAAAAAAAAAAAATTCTTCAAGCCTCTTAAATTATTTTACGTTATATATTCCCATCCCCCTATCCCGCCCCCTCTCCCCACAACACCAGGCAGACCTCGGACATACCCTTCACACTCACTTCAATTGTACACACACCCACGCACCCTCCCATTTGCTCGTAAAGAAAATTAACTCTTCGTGCTTTTCTGTTTTTCCTGTAGCTTTTTTCAGCCCCTGGCTTCCATCCAGCAGATGTGCCGCTTGACAAATTATTCAGATTGGCTCTGTGTATTTTTGTGTTTTCTGCTTTTAAAGGGCTGATTTTTTTTTTCCCCACTAGGGTGCTGTCCCGAAAGGAAATGCCACGAAGGAATTCATTGAGAGTTTACAGCTGAAGCCGGGGCAGGTTGTTTACAAATGTCCAAAGTGCTGCAGCATCAAACCTGACAGAGCGCACCACTGCAGGTAAAAGGCGGCATCCGCCCTCCTCTGTCTTGCTTATAAGACTGCGGGGAGGGGAGCACAGCAGGTAGATGGGAGAAAGTGCTGGTGTTTGCTGCCTCTGAGCCAGAAAGGTATTGGCAAAGTATCCCAATTTAGTAAGGCACAAAAAGCCTAACTGGAGAAATTTGGGGAGGAAAGCGGAATCAGTAAGCACGACAGACTTCAGGGAAAGGAGCTCATTGAGATGTGGAAGAGAAGGACATTTATTTTTTTTTCCTTCTGTGATTTCAGAATTGACTCCAGAAGCAAAGTGTTGTTTTTTTTTTTTCACCTTCATGTGGCACTTAGAGGTTGTCATGAAGCAGTTAAGTTGGCTTATACCGTTGACAGCCTTGTCAACCGTATAAGCCAACATTTTATTTTTCTGTCACGTGATGTGGGTAATAAGCTTAATTTTAATGCTCTCTTTACCACCTAAGTTTCTTAGCATTCAGACAGGTTAATCCACACAAGTGGGTTATGCACTTCTACCAGCAAGTGGAGACAGAGCTGTCTTCCCACACTGCCATTCCTTGCTTTTGGGGATCGCAGCGTCGCTCTGGAGATTTGCAGGCAGATAGGCCCGCCCAGCGCTCATGAGGAAGTGACACAAACTAAGAAGAGCATTCAAATCCATCGGACTGTTGTAAGAAAACACTGTCCTGGGGCACCATCCCTGACAGTTCCATGAGGTAAAAAGCCAGACTTTGCTGGTACTAATTCCAGGTCATACTTCAACTGCAGTTTCTAATTTCCAATAGAAGTGGGGGCCAGTAGGCATGTGCTAAACCCCAAATCTATGTACTTGAGCTAATCAGATATGTAGAATTATCTGCTTTATTTTGCAGTATGGGTGGAACAATTTGGCTGCTCTTCTTATTAGAAACCAGATATATACCTGGAAAAGAAATGCTACTGAGCAAGCTTAGGCTTTTGCCATAAGGTATTCATTCTGGAGCCATTGGAATACTCTGTTATGTCCATTATGGGAACAGATCTGACATAATTTACAGCAGAGCATTTTTGTTTACATTGTGGAAAATCTTGGTCACTGGATCCTTTTTCTGAGCTTAGCTGCAGTCGTCTGGGTTTCTCGCCCATCCATCTCTGGGGGAGTGAATGGTGTCCATGCGATTGCTTTCCGGGCTACATGGTTGCTTTGCCTTGCCTTGCCTTTGCCTGGCCTTGCCACAGGTTTTCATCATCATTCATTCATCAGTTAGGACAAATCAAAACAGAACCCGCACATCATATTTGTGTTTGATTTCGCTTGTATTACCAAAGCAAAATGAGTGTTTCCAGTGCTTCTAAGCTTCCATGCTCTCCTCATCATTACAGATTATAAAAATGTGAAACCCTCATTAGAAACCCATGATAGTGCTTGACTTCAGCGTAGGAAATATTTAAGAGTGGGATGTACATGTCTGATGAGGGGAGGTGGGAGAAGGAAAAGTGTAAACATAGAACAGAAAGGAACAATGCCAGGATGATGGTGGCTGATACATTGAAGATATTGCACTGCTGTCCTTTTGAATGGTCGCTCCTCCATGCCCACCTTCACTAGCAGGGATGGCCATATACCTCATCAATTATATGCAGGAGACTCCCTGCACTGGCCAGGCATCTCTCTTGACAGCAGAGTATGCAGAGGTCGGCCAGAGGGAGCACTGTGGCTCAGGCACGGTATAATTTATTTTATTTATTTATTTATTTAGTTAATATCTTTTATATACCGACGAACGTTGGGAACATCTCATCGGTTTACAGAGAACAGAACTTAGCAACAGGCTTTACATTTGTCACATGATTATAATAGGAATAGTAGAAATAACAATAACAAAAACAATAACATACGAGTAATATGGAAGTTATACAAGTAATAATTAACTAAGTGGGATACATGATAGTGGTTAGTCAGAAGGGGGGCAGGGAGATTCTGCTAGATATGATTGATATCAACATTTGTAGGAGGTATAAATTTGTATATAGAATGGTTGTCGAGGAATATATACACGTTTGTGAGTAAAAATGTTCTTATTTACAGTAAGCTGTCTTGATAAATTTGCTTTCCGGGAAGCATAGTAGAAAGCTAATTGTTAGGCAAGGTGGAAAGGGGTGGTTAGGGGGTGGGAAGGAAAAAGGGGTGGGGGGGGGGGAGGAGGGAGGTTAGGAGTTAGGGAGGGGGGGGGCTAGTGAATGTGTGAATGTTAGGTGTATGAGTGTCTAAAGAACCAAGTCTTCAGGTTTTGCCTGAATATTTTTGGGCAGGTTTCTTGGCGCAGGGAAGTGGGTAGTTTATTCCAAATTATCGGTCCTGCTAGGGAGAGGGCTCTTTCGTTAGTGGTGCGGAGTTTAGTAAGCTTAGGTGAGGGGGTGTGTAGTGTGGCTAGATATTGTTTTCTGGTGGGTCTACTACTGTTGTGAAAGGAGAAGTGTTCTTTGAACCAGTTCATGTTGTTGTTATGAAGGGATTTGTGTATTAGGGTGAGGGCTTTGAAGGTAATTCTAGATGCGACGGGTAAAAGCCAATAAAAATGTGTAGGCCATCTTTCCCCCCCCTTTTTTCCTTTTTAAAAAAAAAAAAAAAAAAAAGGGCCCTTCTGATGGAAAAACAATCTATTTTATTGTGTATTGCAGTGTTTGCAAGAGATGCATTCGGAAGATGGACCACCACTGCCCTTGGGTTAATAACTGTGTTGGAGAGAGTAACCAGAAGTACTTTGTACTGTTTACAGTAAGTCGTGTTTTGCATGTTTTCATGTAGTTTTGCCAAAGACCTGAACATGGCTGTGTGGTACTGTTCTCAATTCGAATCCAAGAAAGCTGCAACACGATCGGTTAGTGTGGCAGCTTTAGAACATCGTACCTGGTTTTGTTTTCTTTAATTGACCAGATGAAAACTGGTCAATTAAAGAAAAGGCCCTAATGCGATTTGAAAAATGACCTTCTTAGATTTTGAGCCTTCTGGAGACAGGAAAATACGTACGATACCTGAATGAAATCCACTTTCCTAAAAAAGCAGAATGTAAATCAAATATAGAAATATTAAAAGAAATGAACACCTGAGGGGGTGGGGGGGTTAAGACATTTCAGCAGGACACATCTGTAGTCTGCAACAAGTGATTTTCACTACAGCTTGAAAGAAGCCAAGGGTGAAGTAACTGAGACATGTGCATGAGAGAGAGCCTGTGTGAACGGGTGCGTGAAGTAACTGAGACAGAACAGGATCTCAGACGGGCCGATTCAGTAAAGTCCGCGGGAGTGCGGGCGAACGCCCGCTCTCCCGGCGCGCGCACAGGCCACTCGCCTGTGTGCGCGATACGGTATTTAAATGAGGCCCAGCAGTAGAAACGGGCAAAAGGAGGCGCTAGGGACACTAGCGTCCCTAGCGCCTCCTTTTCGCCCGGAGCGACGGCTGTCAGCGGGTTTGACAGCCGACGCTCAATTTTGCCAGCGTCTGTTCTCGAGCTCGCTGACAGCTACGGGCTCTGAAAGCGGACGCTGGCAAAATTGAGCGTCCGGTTTTTGACCCGATAGCCGCCGGCCGACTTAAAAATTTTTTTTTTTAAACTTTTTTTACTCTTCGGGACCTCCAACTTAATATCGCCATGATATTAAGTCGGAGGGTGCACAGAAAAGCAGTTTTTACTGCTTTTCTGTGCACTTTCCCAGTGCCCGAAGAAATTAGCGCCTACCTTTTGGGTAGGCGCTAATTTCTGAAAGTAAAATGTGCGGCTTGGCTGCACATTTTACTTACTGAATCGCGCGGGAATAACTAATAGGGCCCTCAACATGCATTTGCATGTTGAGGGCGCTATTAGGTTCGGCGGGTTGGACTTGCGTTTTCCGCCCCTTACTGTATAAGGGGTAAGGGAAAACGCGCGTCCAATGGCAGGTTTAACAGTGCACGCCGTCGGTGTGCACTGAACTCTATCAGCCCGTGAGATAGAAAACGCTCATAGTGCTTCAAATGGTGCCTGCTTCTTCCCACTAAAGGACCAAGAGAAATAAAAGCATGATGAGAACATTTTGAAAAACAGGCTCCATATGAACAGTAGATGCATTTTGGGAGTGATGGAAAACAGAGAAGAGAATTTTCTAATGGCCACATTTATTGCAAATCTACTGAAACAATTATTTGGGGGGGGGGGGGGGGGGGGGGAAGGAGAGTTTGGAAAATTGAAATAGACAGGATCCAGCCAGTCTGTGGCCTTATAGTACATCCAGCTTTAATTACTGGGCCAGGCTTCTGTCCTTTGGGCTGTTTGAGACTGGGGATACCACAGAGGCTATAAATGCACTGGAATGGGCGATGGGAGTTATTCCTGTTTAGCAGGGTTCGGATGTATCATACAGGGGCTTGTGCTCAAGCTCCAGAGGAGGCTAAGGCAATGGTGGTGACTGCCGGCAGAAGAGCAGTGCTAAGCAATATAATCTCAGAGATTGTCCTACTGCTTTCTGCAGGCAAGGGACCTTGAATACACTGGATTGGCTATTCTAGAGAAGGCTGTATAAAATTAGGTGAACATTGGGGCAAAAGATCAACAGACATTCCTATCCATAATTAAACCAGTTTCCAACCTTTTTGTCTGGTTTGATGAATTTGCTTTCTGCTTGTTCTTTCCTTTATAATTTTTCTTCTGTCAGTTCTTTCCCCTTTTTCTCTTTTCATAACTTTTCTATGCTCTCTGCATTTCTTCAGTTTATGATTTTTTTTTTTCATTTTTCTTGCCTTCATCTGTGCACCTGCTGCTCCTATCTCTGTTCACCATCCTTTTTTTTCCCATCTTCCAGTTTTCACTCTTTCTTCTACTTTCGTTACCCTCCTCCTCCTTCAATCCAACTTCTCTCCCCCCACCCTATTCTGCTTTTTTTCCTTTCTTCACTCTTCCTCCCAGCCATGTTGCTTCTTTCTCTCCCTTTATTGAGTGCGATTAGCCATGATCAGGTTGTGCCACAGAACAGTTACCTCTTTCAGCTGCTCAGGTCCAGGCCAGCATCTGGGTTCTGCGCTCAGCATCTTGCAGCAACAAGAGACATCCGCGGTGCCACTTAAATAAGTGCAGTTGCTCTTTGCTATTCCAATGAATGCTACCTGGCTGTGCATACTGTGCTTAGCAATGATTAATAATTGCAAAGGGGTGAGTCCTGGTTCAGGCCTGTTGACTTTCTTGAAGTGGTTACATAATTCAGGAGGATCTGGGCTAAGCAGAGAGGGGGAAGGTTAGTGAAACTAAAAAGCAGTCATTGTAAGGAAAACAGATCTCTTCCTTTAGTAAAGGAAATAAGAGCAAGAGAAAAATAAAGAAATCAAATCATTGTGTTGAAGCTGTGGGTAACCCACAATGCAACATGTGCTTCCCCCTCTAGTACCAGAAGGAGGAACAGAGCCAGCATATAGGGATATGCATGCCTCTACTATTGTGAAGGTGTATGTAACCACGCCCGCTTGGGAGCTGCCAGAACTTCCTGCTGTTTAACACAGGCTTTTATATTTAATTACCGTATTTTTCGCTCCATAAGACGCACCTGACTATAAGACGCACCTAGGATTCAGAGGGGGAAAATTAAAAAAAAAAAAATTTGTGCTAAACCGGCTCTGCGTCTGGGCGTCTTATGGAGCAAATTAGGGGAGTGCATAGCTTTTTTTTTTTTTCTCCCCATTTTGTTTTCGGGTCTGGGGAGGGCCATTTCGGTCCACTCCCCAGATCAGAAAACTTTTCTTTCTCTGGGAACCCCTCCCCCCCCAAAAAAAAAACCCCATCCCAACCCTTTAAATTAACAATCCCCACCCTCCTGACTCCCCCAAGACCTGCCGACTTAATTTACTACAACACCCCACCCTCCTGACTCCCCCAAGACCTGCCGACTTAATTTACTACAACACCCCACCCTCCTGACCCCCCCCAAGACCTGCCGACTTAATTTACTGCAACCCCCCACCCTCCTGACCCCCCCAAGACCTGCCAAACGTCCCTGGTGGTCCAGCGGGGGTCCGGGAACGATCTCCTGGGCTTCGGCCATCGGCTGCCAGTAAACAAAATGGCGCCGACGGCCCTTTGCCCTCACTATATCACTGGGACCGACCAATAGCAGCGGTCGGTCCCAGTGATATAGTGAGGGCAAAGGGCCGTCGGCGCCATTTTGTTTATTGGCAGCCGACGGCCCACGCCCAGGAGATCGTTCCCGGACCCCCGCTGGACCACCAGGGACGCTTGGCAGGTCTTGGGGGGGGTCAGGAGGGTAGGGGGGTTGCAGTAAATTAAGTCGGCAGGTCTTGGGGGGGGGGTTTGTTAGATTTTTTTTTTTTTTTTTAATATTCGCTCCATAAGACGCACATACATTTTCCCCCCACTTTTGGGGGAAAACAAGTGCGTCTTATGGAGCGAAAAATACGGTACTTGCCTTTCCCAACTCAAGCTCAGCATTCATTTATTTATTTATTTATTTTAAGATCTTGGGGCCGAGCGCACTGTTTAACTCGCTGTCGGACGCGGGTTAAATAGGCGCTAATCCACCCCCTAATGCAATAGGAGGATTAGTGCCTATTTAACGCGCGTCCGATGCAGAATGAATGAGTTAGCGCTCATCACATGCAAATGCATTTGAAGGAAGCTGTTACTCATTCACTCCGCATTCATAAAAATAAATGTGAGTCTCTGCTATTAACGCCTGCCTGGAGCAGGCGTTAATAGCTGACCGCACGTAGAAGTACAAAAAAGCAGAAAAAACTGCTTTTTGGTACTACTTCAATTAAAAAAAAAAAAATACCTTGGCAGACCGAGTTACGAAGCCCGTCGCCAGTAAACTCTGCGTCAGTTTTCATAACCGACCGTCTGCCAGTAATGAAAACGGATGCCAAGTTTACCGGCATCTGCCTTCATAACAGGCAGCCGCCGCGGGGTCGCGTTAGCAAGGAGGTGCTACGGTCACGCAAGCGACCCTAGCACCTCCTTGCTCGAGTGACCCCCTCGTTTGCATATTGCATGGGGCCCCCCCTTGCGGGCACCATGCGGGCGCTAAGAAAGTGGGTGCTGAAAAGTCAGCGCCCGCTTTCCGCAAAATTTATTGCATCGGCCCCCTTATATTCCGCTATATTTCCTGGAAACTGTTCAATGCAGATTACATGTTAATCATAAAATTTCACCCTTGAATACATAAACAACCACTTACATTGTACACGTTTGGGTTTAAAACTAAACAAAGCATGAACAGCATACATGTTTCTCTAACCCCACTGCCTAACCATGACGTCATCGGCGGCGACAATAGAGGTTTAAATTCCAGCGCAGGCCGTCTGATCTCCCTTTCTCCACGCCGCGACTGATCCAGCCGGCCCCGTGCTATCAGCGCTGACCCATCGGGGTCAGGGAGCCCGCCTGCAATCCTCTGGCCAAATCAACGCCTCCTCTTGCCGGTGCCCCCTCTCAGCCCGAAGACCCGCCCAACCACGATGTCATCGGTGACGAAAAAAGAGATTTAAATTCCAGCATAGGCTTCCGGTGCGCGACGTCCAGCGCGCGGCTCCTAAGGAGCACAACCAAAGGGGCATGCCCCTTAGTGCGCCCCTTTGGCTGCCCCCTCTGAACCGCTCTTCCCTGTATGTACCAGGATCAATCCAGACTGCTGGGTTATGCCTCCTTTCCAGCAGATGGAGTCAGAGAAAAGCTGAAAAGGCACCCCCCCATATAACCTGGTGTGCCACCTGCGATCCCTCAGTATTTCTCTGACTCCAGCAGATTGAGAGAGCATAACCTGCGGTCCTGATCATCTCTAAATTGGGAGGATTCCCATCACAGGTTTGATTTAATCTTAACTGGGGAATCCTCTGACTAGATCAATTCTTAAAAAAACCCCAACTAAAAACCAAGGACATAGACAGGCAAGGCAGGGCATTGCCCTACAGCCTTTTTTTCCCCAGAGTATCTTTCGGTCCCTTGCCCGGTGAGCTATCGGGGAGGATTCACCAGTGAGCCGGTCACTCTCCCCCCTCCTCCAGAGAAGCAGCATACCTCTGAGGCACTGCTATGCCAGAGAAGTGTTAATTCCTCTGATGGTCCAGTTTTTCTTGTGGTTCAGGGAGGTTGTTCCCCCTGAGTTAGCAGACTTATTAAAGTTTAAAAAAAAAAAAAGACATTTAGAGAGAGAGGGTTTTTATTTCAGTGCAAACCTATTTTGTCTTTTGCCCTCGCCTGTCTCGATCTCCTGGGACTCCGGAAGGGGTGGCCTGTCACCCGTCTGCATTTTCGCGCCTTCCTCATGCCGCAGGGAGCCGTTTGCACAGTGTGTGGGGAGCCGGGGTACTGGCTCTCCTGCGAAGGCCTCTGCTCCCGATGTATCCCCGGGGGCGAGGGGCTTTCGCAGCAGCCGATTTCGGGCAGTGGATCAGCCCAGCCGCCCCCGAGGGGGACACAGAAGTGAGCCACCTATCCAGAGGCAGAGGCCCGGCACGCTCCCGATCGGCTTGGTGGCGGTGGCCATCTTTCCTCATTCTGATCCCGCGGCAGCCATCTTGCCCCATGCAGATCGCGATGTGGATTCAATGGGGGAGGGAGAAGAACTTCCTCCTCTGTCCCTGCCGGCACTCAGCCCTCAGAGGACAAGCGATTTTCAGCGGGACCCGGGCCTACCCCCATTTTCATCGATGGGGGGGGAGGGCGGCCCTTAAAGAGGCCTCACCCATTTTCTTCCCAGTTTATATTGCTTTTACATAAGGCCTATATAGAGGCTGAATCTGGCTGGGAAAATTGGTCTTCTGCCCCAGCTAAGTGTTTTAGGGTCTCAGCGGACCAGGACAGCCCTAGGTCGAAGGTGCATGACACGGTCCAGGGTGATGGACCTTCCATACATGTCCCATCTGCGGATCCCATGTCCCAGGACCCCTGCACTCATGATGTGGGGGGTGATGTGAGCAGTGCCGATCTGATGGAGGGGGATGATCCGCAGATACTCCGCTTATTCCGCAAGGAGGAACTGGACCCGTTGATTTCACATGTGCTTCAGGAACTTGAAATTCCAGTTCCACAAACTATTCCGGATGCTTCGCCAGGAGATTCGGTGTTATCGGGACTTCGAGCTCCGCCGCAAACATTTCCTTTTCATCCAAAACTTTTCCAGCTCATATCCTGGGAATGGGATACTCCTGAAGCCACCCTGCATGTCAGCAGAGCTATGGAGAAGCTTTATCCATTTCCTAATGAGTCCTTGGATCTTCTGAAGATCCCCAAGGTGGATTCAGCAGTCATGGCCATTGCCAAGCATACTACCATTCCTGTGACAGGTGGCACAGCGCTCAAGGACCTTCAGGATAGGAAGCTGGAAGTATTGCTTAAGCAGATTTTTGATGTTTCAGCGTTAGGAGTGAGGGCTGCGGTTTGCAGCAGCATGATGCAGAGGGCCACCCTCCGCTGGGTACAACAAATGCTTACGGCACAGGACCTCCCTCCGGAGGAAGCTGAGCAGGTGAACCGCATGGAATCTGCAGTGGCATATACGGCGGATGCCTTGTATGATCTCCGCACCTCGGCACGCACTATGGCTTCAGCGGTTTCCGCAAGGCGACTACTATGGCTGCGTAACTGGTTGGCGGATGCCTCCTCTAAGTCACAATTGGGTTCTTTTCCTTTTCGGGGCAAGCTTTTATTCGGAGACGAGTTAGAGCAGCTGGTTCGCTCTTTGGGGGAGGACAAGCCTAGATCATTTTGTTCATCTGGCACCTTTTGTGGCCATTTTCGAGGACAACGCAGTTTTTGCTCGAGTAGGAGATCTTCCTCCTACGCCCCTCTGCAACTGCCCACAAGGTCTCGAGCATGGGCGCATTCCTTTTGTGGCAGATGGCCTCAACACGCTGGAACCTCTCATACCTTTGAAAACAACAAAACGTCCCAATGAAGGGACGCTGGCCCATCCCTCAGTTCTGGAGATCGGGGGACAACTCTTCCGTTTTCGAGAGGAATGGGCCAAGATAACCTCAGACCAGTGGGTTCTCGACATTATAAATCACGGCTACGCTTTGGATTTTGCACGACCCCCCTTCGCGACCTGTTTCTAGTATCTCCCAGTGGGTCACCGACGAAGCAGCAAGTGGTTTCGCAAACACTGCAGGCCCTGGGAGCCATTGTTCCGGTTCCTGCAGCCGAGCGTCGGACCGGTCGCTACTCCATTTACTTCATCGTTCCCAAGAAGGAGGGCTCATTTCGCCCGATATTGGATTTGAAGCAGATCAACAGGGCGTTTCGTATTCCTCGATTTCGAATGGAGACGTTGAGATCTGTCATTGCGGCTGTCCACAAAGGCGAGTTTTTGGCTTCTTTGGATCTAACAGAGGCTTATCTCCACATAAGGATTCAGGAGTATCATCGGAGATTTCTACGGTTCATGATCAAGGGGCAGCATTTTCAGTTTTCTGCCCTACCCTTCGGACTAGCGACGGCTCAGAGGGTCTTCACCAAGGTGATGGTGGTAGCAGCAAGCCTTCAGAGATGGGGCATATTGGTACATCCTTATTTGGATGACTAGCTCATCCGAGCGAAGTCGAAAGTGCTCTGCGAGCAAGCGGTACAATCAGTGTTGAGTCGCTTGAGTTCCTTAGACTGGGTTGTTAACTACACCAAGAGCCAACTAGTTCTGTCTCAGGTGATGGAGTTTCTGGGAGCACGGTTCGACACCGGTATGGGCAAGGTTTCCCTACCACTGGTGAGGATGGAGCGGCTAATGCAGGGGTCAGGAACCTATGGCTCGGGAGCCAGATATGGCTCTTTTGATGGCTGCATCTGGCTCGCAGACAAATCTTTAATAAAAAAGTAAAAATCTAACAAAATCCCCCACCCTCCTGACGCCCCCCAAGACCTCCAAAATTAATTTACTACAACCCCCCACCCTCCTGACCCCCCCCCCCCAAGACCTGCCAAAAGTCCCTGGTGGTCCAGCGGGGGTCCGGGAGTGATCTCCTGGACTTGGGCTGTCGGCTGCCAGTAGTCAAAATGGCGCCGACAGCCCTTTGCCCTCACTATGTCACTGGGCTTGACCAATAGCGGCGGTAGCCCCTGTGACATAGTAAGGGCAAAGGGCCGTCGGCTGCCAGTAATCAAAATGGTGTCGACGGCCCTTTGCCCTTACTATGTCACAGAGACTACTGCCGCCATTGGTCGACCCCAGTGACATAGTGAGGGCAAAGGGCCATCGGCGCCATTTTGACTACTGGCAGCCGACAGCCCAAGTCCAGGAGATCACTCCCGGACCCCCAGGGACTTTTGGCAGGTCTTGGGGGGGGGGGGTCAGGAGGGTGGGGGGTTGTAGTAAATTAATTTTGGAGGTCTTGGGGGGTGTCAGGAGGGTGGGAGGTTTTGTTAGATTTTTACTTTTTTATTAAAGATTTGTGTGCAAGCCCTGGACCCCCGCTGGACCACCAGGGACTTTTGGCAGGTCTTGGGGGGGGTCAGGAGGGTGGGGGATTGTAGTAAATTAATTTGGCAGGACTTGGGGGGGCATCAGGAGAATAGGGGGTTGTAGTAAATTAATTTGGTAGGTCTTGTATGGCTCTCCGGAATTACATTTTAAAATATGTGGCGTTCATGGCTCTCTCAACCAAAAAGGTTCCCGACCCCTGGGCTAATGTCTCAGGTTCGGCGCCTGCTAGCTCTTCCCTTACACATGGTGTGGGACTATTTGCAAGTTCTTGGTTTTATGGCATCTACCCTGTAGTTGGTCCCTTGGGCTTTTGCTCATATGCGACCTTTGCAGAGGGCGCTACTTTCTCGTTGGGACCCCAAGTCGACAGAGTTCCAACTGCCATTACCACTCCTCAAACCGGCCAGGTCCAGTCTGGATTGGTGGTTGATTCCGGATCACTTGCTTCGAGGCATGGACCTGGAGCCCCCTCAATGGATAATCGTGACGACGGATGCCAACCTGACAGGTTGGGGGGCGGTCTGTCAGTCGCGATCAGCGCAGGGTTTTTGGACTCTACCACAGACCAAGTGGTCCATCAATCGTTTGGAAACCAGGGCGGTTCGCTTGGTGCTGTGCCACTTTCTTCCACTGGTTCATCACCGGGCGGTATGGGTCCTATCCGACAATACGATCGCCGACAAGGGGGCACAAAAAGTCAACTAGTAGCCTCCGAAGCAGACGAATTGATGGACTAGGCGGAACGCCATCTGTCTCGCATAGCAGCATCCCACATATCCAGGGTCGACAATACACAGGCGGATTTCCTCAGCCGGCAGAAGCTAGATTCCGGAGAATGGGAGCTATCAGACTAGGCACTGTGGCTCATCGCCAGCCGGTGGGAGACTCCCCGATTAGACTTGATGGCAACTCGTTTGAATGCGAAAGCACCTCATTTCTTCAGTCGCAGAGGGAGCATGGCTCAGAAGGAGTGGACACTCTGGTTCTTCCTTGGCCTCCACATATTCTCCTTTGTGTTTCCTCCATGGCCGCTGGTGGGGAAGGTCTTGCGCAGGATCAAATCCCACCGGGGACAGGTTTTTCTGGTGGCCAAGAAGGCCGTGGTTCGCAGATCTGATCAACCTAGTGCTGGATGGCCCCCTGCGCCTCTGCCATCTTCCACACCTCCGATGACAGGGCCCGGTATTTTTCGACCAGGCCGATCGCTTTTGTCTAGCGGCTTGGCTTATGAGAGGAGACTATTGAGACAGAAGGATTACTCGGAGGCGGTTATTACTGCCCTCCTCCACGCTCGTAAAACCTCTACTTCTGTTACCTACGTTCGGGTATGGAAGGTGTTTGATTCGTGGAGCCGCGAGTTGAGTGTGTCCCCGCGGCAGGCCACCATTAGTCAAAGTTCTTTTTTACTCAACGCACAATTAAACTCTGGAATTTGTTGCCAGAGGATGTGGTTAGTGCAGTTAGTATAGCTGTGTTTAAAAAAGGATTGGATAAGTTCTTGGAGGAGAAGTCCATTACCTGCTATTAAGTTCACTTAGAGAATAGCCACTGCCATTAGCAATGGTTACATGGAATAGACTTAGTTTTTGGGTACTTGCCAGGTTCTTATGGCCTGGATTGGCCACTGTTGGAAACAGGATGCTGGGCTTGATGGACCATTGGTCTGACCCAGTATGGCATTTTCTTATGTTCTAATTCTTGCTGCCTTGCAGAACGGCCTCAAGAAAGGTTTGGCGTATAGCTCGCTATGAGTACAGGTAGCAGCACTGGGCTGTTTTTGAGGTAAGGTGGATGGTACTTCCATCGCTCGTCACCCAGACGTGGCCAGATTCTTGAAGGGTGTCAAACACCTTAAGCCGCTGGTGTGTTCGATCTGTCCTTCTTGGAGTTTGATGGGTGCAGATTCACTATTTCCTATTTTGACCTTGTAATGTCTGTCAGTTAGATAGGACTTGAACCAGAGTAGGGCCGTTCCAGTTATGCCAATTTCAGTAAGTCTGTCTATAAGAATATTGTGGCTTATGGTGTCAAAGGCTGCTGAGATACCTAGCATTGCTAGAATGTAGGATTCTCCATTGCCTATTCCTTTGAGGAGTGTGTCGGTAAGGGAGATTAGTACAGTTTCAGTGCTAAAGAATTTGCGAAAACCAAATTGCGATGGGTGTAGGATATTGTGTTTCTAGTGATTGGGCACATACCATTGTAAACTTTCTCTCGCACTAAGCAGTCTTTCTCACAATAAAGCAGCCTATGCATTAAGACCAGGGACCTAAACTTAAACCTCCATCCAGTTGGAAGCCAGTGCAGCTCTAATAACGCCTCTGTGATATGATCTCTTTTGGTTACATTCAGTTATTTCCTTCCCCCAGAGAGCTTGCACCTAGTGAGAAGTGACTTGCTTAAGGTCACCAGGAAAATCAGTGGGAGACACGGTATTTGAACCCTGGTTTTCCTAGTTCTCAATCCCTTGCTCTAACCACTAGGCCTCTCCTCCTCATCAGTTAATTTCAAAGTCACTGAATCACTGCTCTACTGTGCTTGGGTCCCTGTGTGTCTGTCTCCTTCTCTCCCTTTGTTTTAAAATGTGAAAGAGAAACTGGTGGGATTTTCAGTGCTTCCCTATCTCTTCTTTTGGCCCATATGTGTCTCCTCCGTGTCTAGACTGCTTGCTCTGCATAGGTTGGTGTGCCACACGCCATTTTTGTTAATGTAGGTGAGCCTTGGTTTTTAAAGGTTGGGGAAACACTGTTCTATCTCACGGCAGGCTCAGTTCACTAGGGGTGAAACTGCAAATAAAGTGGAGGTGCTCTACCTCTCCTGCCTTTCCTTCCCTCCCTCCCTCCCTCCTCTTGGGATCTCAAGCCTGTTGCCCCTTTATCCCTGGTTCTCACGATTTTGCCCCCTGCACGTTTCTGAGCTTTTCTTCCCCTTCCTAATCCATGGCCTCTTCCTCCCTTTCTCTTTCCTCTCATCCACTCCCACAATCTGCCAGTGGAAGGAGAGCAATGCCCCTTGAGCACACTGATTGTCCCCTACAGTCTTCAAAGCAACACAGGATTTGGCAGGCCCGGTGCTTTCTCATGGGAACAGCCAGAACTGCTTGGTTCATATTACAGTAATGATACTGCAGGATTTGGGGAGGGGAAGCATTGATACTCTCCTTTCTTTGGCTAGAGTCAGGGATGGGGGCGGCAGAGGGTATAGTGGAGTGTGTGAATGAAAATTGGGAGATGGTAAAGAGTAAGTCGACTGTTACTGGGTTCCCTTGATCCTGGCTCAGCTTGCTCTTGGTTTGTAGGACACAAGCAAGGGGCCAGGCTTGAGCTTTCAGAGGCTTGCCCAGCTATTAGCAGCTGTTTGCACAGCCTAATCTCAGCCTATTGCTCTTGTTCTCATATAAACAATAAAATGAGCCCTAAAAACGGGCATAACTTGGGCTTGAAACGATGTCACCACGACCCTGAAAACGGTCTCTTCAGCCTTATGGTTAATTACCGTTTCCAGTAATTGTTCTAGGTGATAATTGATGGGTAGTAAGTAACATTTGATAATTATCAGTACTGGTCTTGGTATAATTATCCATGCCTCAAGGTGAAGTGCTGTATATATGCAACCTCCACCTTATCAGAAAATGTATTGTTCGTGTGGACATGATTATGGCTTCTCACATTCAATCGATTGGATAAAAATCAGCCAAGCTAGATTGCTTGGATCACTAGGTCATGGTTCCTTGGTTCTGATCCTCAAAGCCACACACAGGTCTGGTGTTTAGTATATTGGCAATAAAAATTAATCAACTTTGTTTTTAAATGTATTCTTGTGTGTACTGCCGATTTCTGACTGTGCTGTGTTTCATATTGTATTTCAGATGTATATAGCACTAATTTCTTTGCATGCCCTCATCATGGTGGGTTTGCACTTCCTTTATTGCTTTGAAGAAGACTGGACAAGTGAGTAAAAAGTAACCTCTTTCAATATCTGGTCTGCCTGTGGAAGAAATCTGTTTGCTTTCCTTGGCCAGGCCTTATGTTGCCATCTATATTTTCTATAGTCTCGGAAGAGCTTCACGTTGAGTAAAGTTTATATTTATTTTTGATGTATATCACACATACAGGGGACATGAACATTTTGAGACTAGAAAACGCAAAACAAAAAAAAACAGACCTAAAAGAGGACACGCCAAGATACAGAGACATTCAAAACAAAAAGAAAATTCTCTTTTTACTTTGGAGCCAGTGAGAATAACATAATTGTATGCTCCACCTCTATCCCCTCCCGTTATTCTCAACCAATGTAAGTCAAGCAGTGCTGCATTGAGCTTTACCAGAATCCCTTGTCAAAATAACTCCGTTGCACCTCATTCATGGAGTAGAGGGAAAACTTGAAGAGAAGATAATTTTAGAAGGAAACATTTTCAGAATAAATAGTGCATTCATTTTCACAAAACCACAGTATATTAGAGCAGTGAAATATTTTGGATTTGACATGGCAATACAGAAGATTACAATATACAATCAAGAGATTCAATACCTAATATATAGACCTTTAACCAGTAACATTATATACTAACAGAATAACAAGTTCAACCCAGAGCGAAAGGACTCTAATTTGTGAGATGCACCTATGATATTTTGGAAAAAAAAGAAAAAAGCATGTTTGGCAGAATCCTCATATCCCCTGACATTTCCTGAGACTTCTATGTGGATAGGTCACCAAAGAGGTTATTAGGGACACATACAAAGACATTTTATAAGCCTCCTTTTTTCTCTGGAAAGTAAGCTAAAAAGGCTATCTATGAATCTGCAGTAACGCCACATAAGTCTTACCAAATCCTCAAGGGCAAGCTAATTGCCTCTTGCCCCCTCGCATTTTGAAAACTAGGGGTTGTGGGGCTCCCTTCTCCCACCTTCTGAAACCACTACCTCTTCACGTTGCAGTGGTTTATAATATGCCGTCCAGTGGCACTTCCTTCAAAGAGATCAAAGTCTCCCGAGCTGAAAGGACAGTACACTAAACTAGTATAGTTTCCCTTCAGTCCAAGCAGAAAAACTTGTCCCTTCCTGCAGAATTTCAGCTGGAGACCCGGAGAACCAGGTTCACTCCATTCTGCTCAGGCAGGAAAGGCTTAATGTCCTCTATCCTGCTGCAGAATTTTCACTCACCACAAATCCCTTTTCTGGTCTGTCTGTCTCCTCCCCCTACCCATCCCACCCCCCGAGAGCAGCAGCACATCAGTCAGTGTCGTCTTCCTCAGCCACCCAGGCCCAACTTTCAGTTTCAGCTGTGGGACGCTTAGCGGTGGCCGAGCCTGGCTGGCAAAGGAGGAGGCAGACGCAGACCTGCTGTTCTCCCCTTGGTGATCAGCTCCAGCAGGGTGGGGGAGGGCATTACGTTGGAGAGGCTGGCGGCAGGAAATCATGGAAAGAGGAGATGGGGATTGTGGGGAAAAAGGGAAAGAAGAGGGTGGGTAGTGAAACAGGATGGATTGTGACAGGTTGAATGGGTTATGGGGGAAAAGAGCTGGTAGAGGGGGTGTGATGGAGGGGCTGAAGGCGGTTGTTATAGGGGAACTAAGGAAGGGTGTGTGTGTGGGCAGGCAGAATGGGGGCCAATTAAAGAGAACTGTATCAGTGTGCTTGTTTGGTTTTGGAAGACAGAAAATGTCGTAACTGCAAATAGGCATAATGGTCCACATTAGTCAAATAGCTCTTTCAACTCAGCAAATGGCAGTATCCTCTGATCTCACCATACTTGATCTATGGCGGTCAAACCCTTAGCTGCCCATGTCTGAAACAATTTCCCATCCCTCCCATCCGGGAAACCCTCACACCCCCTAATCGAGGTGGAGTGCATGTACCGTCTATTATCCAAAAGAACATTCCTCCATTGTTTCCAAATTTGCAATGTGCAATCAGTACATGGGGAAATCTGATCTATCTTGTCCCTATTCTTCCCAGCTGACCAAAAGATATCCCTTAGCCCTATAATATGGGACATATTATTCTCCAGGGTCACCCACTGTTTAGACTCTATCCTGTTATTTAACTCTAACTACTTTCAGTTGCAAGGCTATGTAATAATTGGTGATATTGGGAACTCCCAAACCTCCATCAGCTTTACTTTGATATAGCACTTTCCTTGCTACTGTTGGAGGTTTCCTTTTCCAGATGAAAGAAAAAAGTTTCTTTTGTAAGTCTTTTAGATAGCTGGCAGGAACAATACATGGCAGTGTCTGAAAAAATATCCCAACCTGGGCAACAAAGTCATTTTGATTGCAGCTATCCTGCCCAACCAGGACAGAAGCAACCTGTCCCACTTATGCAGATCCTGCTCCAGTTGTTTAAATAGAGGCAGATAGTTTAAGCGAAACAAGTCTGCATATTCAGACCCGCCCTGAACACCTAGATATTTCAGAGTCTCTTTCGCCCACTGAAAGGGGAAAATCATTAACTTTTGAATCTGTCTCTCTGACAAGGAACTGGGTAGTAGTTCAGATTTGTCTTTGTTAATTTTGAAACCTGAAACTTTCCCAAATGCATCAAGCTCGGGTATTAAGCATCATAACAACTGCTCTGGTGTGACTTAAGGTGAACAAAATGCCGTCCGCATATAATGAAATCTTGTAGGATCTATCCCCAACCAGGATGCCCTGAATGTTCTCGTCCTTTCTGATTTTCTCAGTGGCTTGAGACACAGTGCGAATAATGGTGATAAAGGACACCCTTGTCTCGTGCCCCGCTGTACCTTGAAATTTGAAGAATACCCCCCATTTGCTTTTATACAGGCCGCGGGTTCTCTATATAGTTCCTGTACCCTCTTCAGACCCCACCTTTCTCATCACGCTAAACAGGGCCAATGAACCCTATCAAATGCTTTTTCAGCATCCACCCCGAACAGGATCGAAGGTGTTTGTTTTTTGTTTTGCATAATGAATATTAACTACCTTTCTTATATTAAACCCTGCCTGATCATCATGAATTAACAAAGGAATTACTAATATTCAGTCTATTAGCCAGAATTTTGGCGAGCAATTTCAAATCAATATTTATAAGGGAAATTGGGTGATATGAGCTGCACAACGTAATATCTTTCCTGGCTTTAGGAAGTATGGTTATTCTGACCACATTGGCGGATTGCAATAAATGACCACCTGTTCTTAAACTATTAAACATGTTTTCCAGGATACCTACTAGGACTTCTTTTAACTTTTTATAAAATAGGTGGGTGTACGTGTCGATCCCTGGCACCTTCCTTGGTTTGAGCTCAGCAATGGCTGCTAGAACCTCTGCTGAGGAGATTGGCTGGCCTATCCTCTCTTCTAACTCCAGATCCAAACAGGGGAGCTGTACTCCTGCCAGATAATCCGCAATGTCACTTTGAGTCCCCTGTTTCGTGAGAGTACAGCTCAGAGAAGAACTGATTAAACCAATATCTAATCCCCTCACTGACCAGTATCATGGACCCATCTCTAACTTTAATTTTAGCAATTTGGGATTGAGATGGGCTAATAGCTTCCCAGCCCGGTTACCATGGGCCTCATTTATTAAGGCTTTTCTCCCATTCTGTGCCTATGGGAAAAATGCTTAGTAAATGAGGCCCCATGTTCATAATGTTTGTTTGGCCATATCCAACTTATATGCTATCTCTTCTGCTTCTAATATCCCCCAGCTCCTTCAGGAGATGTCTAGTAGATGTCCTTTTGTGTTCTTTTTCCACCTCCTCTAACCTCTCTTTCAGTAGTGTGTATTTGCGAATCTTCTCTTTCGTTTTATGAAAAGCCACAGCAATCAGACTCCCCGTAATTACGGCTTTTAAGTAGTCCCAGAGTATGACTGGGGTTATATCTGGGGTATCATTATTTTGTAAGTAATCCCTTATTGTCGTCCTGATTTGTGATTCTACCTCCCGATCTTTTATCAAGAGTAATTTTATTTTCCAGAATCTGCGCCCATTATCTAATGTTTGGCCCTGGAGTTCCCACCATATAGGCGCGTGGTCCAACCACGTAATATTCCCGATTCCTGCCTCCTTTGAATTAGCCACTAGAGCTTTAACCACCATGAAATAGTCAATTCTGGTATAGGTGTCATGGGCCTTGGAGTAGAAAGAAAAATCCCTCCCATATGGGTGTCTTTCCCGCCATATGTCTACTAAATGCTACTTGACCAAGAATTGCTGAAGTGCTCTCCGGTCCTTTTTTGAATAATGCCCCCCCCCCCTTTGGGATTACACACCAAATTAAAGTCCACCCCCCTATAATCAATTTTCCACTCTTAGTTTGCAATAGTACCCTGTCTGTTTTCTGGAACAGCTCTCCCTGGGGCATGCTAGGGCTGTAAACATTAACTAAAACTTACAGATCTCTCTTAATATAGAGCGACACTATCAAGAATTGTCCCTCCTTGTCTCTGTACATGGATTCAATCTGCACCATCCAGTGTAATTATGTGCTGGCAGCCAATATTACATGGTTATAATGAGGCGAATAAAGTAACCTCTCATGCTGCTTTCGTAGAATTTTCTTGTATAAACACTATGGATGCTTTCAGAGAGAGAAGTTCCTTAAACAAGATAGTGCGCTTATATGATGAATTTAATCCCTTAACATTCAAGGGCACAAATTTAAGGGACATCATTATACAGATTCTCAGGTCCTGTACATTCCTGTTAACAATGATTGCTCCTCTCCAACCTAAGCCTATCCTCCACCACGACCACCATATTGGGTAACCTGTCTTTGTCTGCCTGGGCCTCTCCATCATCCCTTTCCCTTCACCCCGTGTCCTTATGCAGTAACCTCCCCCTCCCCCTTCCCGCCCCCTGATAAACCACTGCCACTGCAGTGCTTCCCTCTGGGAGTGAGCCCACCCTCCCCCCATTGGTAAAATAAAAATAGCTAAATATGTTTATCCAGTTCAAATTGGCATGATTCGGCAGATAACTCAATGAAGTAGGACTTCCCAACCATGGGTCCTCTGGGAGTCTGTCGTCTGTAAGTTAGCTTTCAAAGTCACTTTATCCCCCAAAGTTCCTTCACTCGACATCTGCTCTTGGTAAGCCTTGTTCTGCAGATTTTCGCCGCTGGTGAGTGCCTGTCTTGCCCATGCCCTGCCACTTAGGCTGCTCTGCCTCAGGTTTCGTGTGTGCGCTGGTCACAGCCTCAGGAAGGAAGAGTCCTGCTATTTCCAAGATCGATCCCGCTTCAGCCTCCAAATGAATTTGAGAAGTCACGCCGCCAACTGTGAATGCTAAGCTGCAAGGATACAGCCATCTGTATCTAATGTTTTCCTTTCTCAACAATGTCATCACATTTTGGAGCTCCTTCCATTTCTTTAAGGTGGCAGCTGCCAGATCATTATAAAGAGCTATAGTGTGCCCTTCCCACATGATCGAGCCCATTTTTCATGCTTTCTGCATGATCTTATCTTTCATTCGAAAACTGTGGACGCAAACAATAATGTCCCTTGGCACAATCTTTTTCGGTGCACCCAACGCTCTATGCGCTCTGCCCAGTATTATCATTGTCCATGTGATTGGGGTTATCCTCACCTTCGTTGAGAACGACCCTGCATATTTTACGTACCACCAGACCAACATCTTCAAACTCCTCCGATTCAGGCACTCCCCGGATTCGGATATTAGATTGTTGGGATCTATTCTCAAGATCTTCCACTTTGAGGGTGACCTCTGTTGACCTTTTGTAATTCTGTGATTTCTGTTCTTAGCCGGGTATCCTCCGCAGCTTGATCTTCCATGGCTGCTTCCACGTCCTCGACACATCTCCCAAAGTCCCCCATTTTGGAGTAAAACTCTGGCAAAGCCCCTTGCATATCTTTCTTATGGATTTTATGTCCTTCTGGATTTCCTGGAACCATCTTTTAAAATCCTCTTTAGTGGGCTCCGAGCTTTTCCCATTTACACTTTTGCTCTTGGAGATTTCCTCCTCTTCCAAGCACTGCGAGGGTCCTTCCGCCATTACTTCCTACCCAGGCTCCGGTGACTTACGCAAGGCCGCAAAACGCGATCCTCCAGATTTGTATGAAAAATGCTTTTAAATCCACTGATTTTTTTTTTTTTCCAGGATGTCAAACTTCACTGAGTTTGTAAATAGTCACTTCGATTGTGCCGATTTTTCCTAGAATTGCGGAGAGTTGAGGGGAGCTAACTCCTTAAGCGTCCAAGCTCGAGGGATAACGTTCCTTCCCCCCTGAAAAGTATCATTTGAAAATATCTGCAAAGCTGCAACTTGATCTTCAGTTCATAGCTTTACATCCCACTACTGTCTTGATAACATCTCAAAGACTGACAGCAAATTTGGACAACCAGTTTTTCAAAGTCTGGTCTCACTGTTGTCCACTCTTCACGAATATGTCAGGATCGCGAGCACCAAATGGATTTTAAAAGCTCCTGGAGCATGCACATCTTAGAAGTTGTCAAAAAGAGGCAGGGTGTGGGCATGGTCTGGGTGGGGCATGAACTTGAGGTATGTGAGTAAATATTTACACAATCTGTCTGCCCTGTAACTTTACTTCTGTTATGAATGATGTGTAAGAAAAAAAATAAAACTAGGCACATCTGGGATTTTGTCGGGCATAAATGGGGGAGAGTGAAGGCTATGAAACTAAGGGGGTTTGGAGGAGCTATCTCTTAACTGTGCAAATTGGAGGTGAACTGTTAAAACTGGGAATAGTGTCTGCACATGCCCCTTTTAAAATACCTCTATTTAAATGGTAGAAGCAGCATTTGTGCGCACATGTTCTGCCCACTTAAAATTTGGCGCATATGTGTATGTGGCAAGGCAATTTTATAATCACGCATATGCACATGTATGTTATAAACTGGCCACGTCCCTGGGGGCAGGCCAACATATGTGCACAAATTTACGCACAGGCGCTGGTTTGAAAGTTACCATTCCTATAAACAATCCGCTGCAAACCTAAGGTTGGGACTACACACGTATAATGCCTAATTCACTCTGCTTATCAACGGAAAAGCAAGTTTGCTTACCATAAGTGGTGTTTTCCATGGATAGCAGGATGAATTAGCTATGGAATACCCACCCATCTCCCTGGAGAGTAGACTACATAGCTGGATTAGTTGTGGTATAGGCTGAAGCAACTCATGAGGCAACACCCACATGAAAACTCTTATACATGCTCAGTAGAGATTGAAGCTCTGTTAGCTTGGAGTCTCTTCAGTGCCACCTGATGATATCACCCCCATGTAATAGCTAATTCATCCTACTATCAATGGAAAACACGGTTTATGGTAAGCAAACTTGCTTTAGTTATGGAAGGATCATTGCCTGGGCCAACCCACAATTTAGATGAGGGAACCCAAAGTGCTTAAAAAAAAAAAAAAGGAATATTATCTTGCAATAAACTGGTTATAAAGAAAGTATTTATTTTCTAACTCAGGGGTAGGTAACTCTGGTCCTGGAGTACCACACATGGTTCTGTTTTTCAGGATATGCATGCTGAATGTGCATGAAATATTTTTTCAGACCATGGAGGCAGTGCATGCAAATATACCTCATCCATTTTCTTTATGGATATCCTGAAAACCAGACCTGTTTGTGGCATTCCAGGATTTAAGTTGCCTACCCCTCTTTTAACTAATACTGCTTATTTTAAAATTGTAAAAACATATTGCCTTTAATAATTATGATCACTTACTTGAGCAGATTAAGGATCATTGTTTTCTCCTTCCTCCATCAATCCTTGTGACTTACCTTGTGTTAGAAATGTCACCTTTTTAACAGGCGTTGTTGTGCAGTGTTCTTTGTCCTGGTATCCTGGTTATTCCACTTGTCCTATTCTATGTGTTTTTGTTTTGTTTTTATACTTTCAGAATGCAGTTCATTCTCCCCACCCACTACAGTGATCCTTCTCATCCTGTTGTGTTTTGAGGGTCTCCTGTTTCTCATCTTCACCGCCGTGATGTTCGGGACGCAGGTGCACTCTATCTGTACTGATGAGACGGTGAGTGCTCTCTACTGCTGCCACAGGGCTGTACACTGTTCATGTTCTGCTGCTGTCTTCTGTTCTGAGGTCATTCTGCACACACTTGTCGATTGGGAGGGGAAAAAAACAATCTGCTGGTATACGATGGCTCAGTGATAATCCTGAAGAGAGGAGTGGTTTTCTGTCAACAAGAGGGCTGAATTAGCCATGACACTTGTGGTAACGTCATCTGACTATGCTGAGCGGACCCTTCTCTCCTAGCTCATAGAGCTCTTGCTCTACTGATCATGCGCAGGAATTCCCACGTGTTCACTGCCTTGTGAGCCCCCTCAGTTATTTATGTCTGAGTTTCTGCATGAACGTGTACCCTCTGTCTCAGCTATTTTGGTTCTTAGTAGTTTCGTTTTCCATCTCAACTCTTTCAGTTGCCTCGCCTCAGTGGCACTTTTCAGTGCTACTAAAGATAAATAAATAAAAATTAGTACAAGAACTATTATGTCCGGCTTCAAGGACTTCGTCAGCGTTCAGAAGATGTCTATCACTAATAGCCATGACATTTTTTATAAAGTTTTGGGGCCAGACCACGATGCAGCTCAGTGCTGTGACTGTGGCCAAATGTTAGAGGTGCCAGAAGAACAGGGTCTGGAAGATAGAAGTTTTCAGGTCAGTAAAAAGCTCGAGGTTTTTCCTCTTCTTGGAGAGGGCCTCAGGCTAGCCTCTTTGTCACATTGAGCAAGAGCTCCTTGAGCAAAACTCCCCCCTTTTTGCAATGCCAGTTTCTGGATCTGCTGCTCTGCTGGGATCAACCAAAGTTCAGAAGCGCAAACAAGGGTCTGAAAGCCTTTCGCAAGCTCTGTGAGGCTCATCAATGCATAAGGAAAAAAAGCACCATGCATCGGAGCCAATGATGCAATCGATGTCACTGAAGCTGAGGTCAGGATCAGTACCATTGATGTGTCAGTCTCTGGCACCACTGAAGCATTGACATCAGTGCGTTGATACATCAGGCCTCGAACTTCGTTTCCCTGTTGATGTATTGGGCCAATATAGCTATTTTATCCACCGATACATTAAGCATTGGATCAATCAATGCTCCACATCCCAGGACAGTTAGAACACCAATCCTTGGCTCCGTCATGCATTTGATACATTTGAGACAGGCAAGATCAGTAAGAGGCCTGGAGGGTGATTCTCTACATTTGTTTCCTCCATTTTGTTGTCCTTATCTCCATCTCATCTTCTTGAGCAATGACTTTGCCTGGAGATACCAGATCCAATATGCTCCATGGTGCCCCTTGTCTGTATGCAAACAGTTCAGTTGACCCAGGAGGGAGCTCCCTCCTGGAGACTCAAGAGGATGAACCTATACTGGTCTCAGAAGAGGATGTCTTTCCCCTATCTCCTGATCAGAGATCACAACAACCCATAGACCAAGTGGCAAAAATGGTGAAGACTTTCTTTGCCTCATTGACAGCTAGTGACGAGGGAAACTATCAACCTTGGCTATCCAAAGTATCAGATTTGCTCTCTCAAGGGAGAGTCCCTCTTGCCTCCACATCTTGAGAGCTCTCATCAGAGATCCCAGTGGTGTGATCTAGCCAGTCTGACAAGGGAGCACAGGACACGATCTAGAACATTCCCCAGGAATATTCCCCTCTGAAAATACCAAGGACCCTGCCCCAATCACTTTTTCATAATCATTGGGGTAATGGGTCAGTGTCCCTTCACCTCTCAAGTATGAAGAAGGATCTACAGGGATTCCTTCAGACCCCCCCCCCCCCCTATCTGATCTGCTGGAGCACTCTTTGTCACCAGAAGACCTCATGCTCCAAATTCTTGGGTAAGCTGGATAATGCATGGGAGTCAATGTCCACAAGGACAAACACCCCCCCCCCCCCCCCCCCCCCCGCAATACTGAGGTCTTGATCTTCTCCAGATTCTGGAATATTCATCTGAGCCCATTCTGGTGCACATGATCTTATGGGACTTACAAATGAGAATGTGGGAAAATCTGGCATCCTGTCCCCTAGTAGCCAAGAAACTGGATCTCATATGTCAAGTTCAGCAAACCCCGGGGTTTAGAGTAGTCAAGCTATTACACCAGTCTTGGTAGTGGAGTCTGTGCTGAAATGGGCTAAGAAGACCAGCATCTTCTCAAACACCCCATCAAGCAAAGACCCTAGACTATTGGATAATTTTGGGAAGAAGGTCTTTCAGAGCTTGATGCTCAATGCCCACATCGCAGCCCACCAATTATAAAATGGTGCAATACTTACACAATTGTATTGACAAGCTGAAACCCCTGATAGTTGCTAGATGGAAAATGTGTAGACTCAGAGGGCTTTTCTGGACACGGAGGAGTGCAAACATCTTCTCTGCTTGGTATATGAATCATTTGATACAGCAGCGAGATCTTCTGCAGTGACCATCTGAGTATGTCGGATGGCTTAGTTGAGAGCCAGCAATTTGTGGGAGGGCATGAATGACAAGTTTACTGATGTGCTTTATTCTGGGGATAACATCTTCAGAGACAATCTGAGAAATAGTTGTCCAGGTTACAGAAGAGCATATGTATGTCCAATGTCTCTTGATGGAACCTGAACCGTCTTTTTTTCTAGGTGTCCTTCCTTTGCTTTTTCACTCCTCCAACCAGAGACTTCCCTTTCACCAGTTTCAGTGGTATTGTGCATGACCTGTTCTTACACAGCATCAGCTTTCAGCTCGCGGGCATCATCACAAGAGACGGGTGAAGACGCCACAACAAACTCAGCTTAAGCCTGGGCCTAATTTTTGATTGGATTTGACTTTCGTGCCTCAATCCCTTCAGTAGGGGTTATGATTCACATTTTCCTAAAAAGTGATGGAAGGTCACCAAGGCCCATTGCGTCTTCAAAATTGTGGAGTCTTGTTACCATTTGTACTTCTCCCACCTTCCAGCGCTGCACCATTGTTTGACCTTCAGTTTGGGTCCATCTCACTCAACCTAGCTCTGTCTTGAGGTGGAGTCGCTTTTCAACTAGCATGCTATAAAACATGACCTTCCCAAAAATCATGGCAAGGAGTCCTCCTCCTGCTACTCCTTATCTCCAAGAAGTCAGGGAGATTGAGAGCCATCCTGGATTTATGAAATCTGAACAAGTCTGTTATGGGAGAAGTTTAAAATGAACTCCCTCCACACCATCCTGCCTTTCATTCTGGCAGGAGACTCAGATCCAGGCCATACATCTAAAGATATGTATGCTCACATACCCATACATCACTCTCATTAGCAATACCTCTGTTTCATAGAGGATTCCTCTTGCTACCAATACAAAATTCAATCTTTCAGGATCTCAGCGGCCCAGAGGGTTGTTGCAAAATGCCTAGTTGTAGCAACAGAGTACTTTTGTCGAAAGGGAATTTGTTACTGAAAAAGTGGTTGACTGGGCCGTCTCAAGTAGTGCAAAAGGTTAGGCTGAGTGGTTTATATATTTTACATCATAGAATGTACACACACGTACGGGTACTCGCACGTACACGTAAAAAAACAAAACTTAGTTTACTAATTAAGGTGCATAACCAGCAAAGAGAAGTATCACACAGCAGTACAGCAATATTGCATAAATCACTACAAGTAAATAAGATTATAATAATACAGATAGAAATAAGGAAAGAATTTCTATAGAGAATATTCTCATAGGTCTTCCTGGCTATGGAATAATGTATTCTCAAAAACGAAATACTTACAAGCTTGGGAATTCCACAAACTTTGTTCTGACTGTGGCTCGTTCAAAAGAATCACTGTTGCACACAGCTTTTTATATCTCATTCTCTCTGGCTTTAATCCAGCGTCTGCAAGTTAGGTGTTTCGATTTGCACCCATAGCTCTGACATTAGCCAGGCCATTCTGCAACTCATTAATTATGCCAATTAAAGATCCAGGTACTACTATTCAGGCAGTGCTTGACTCCTAAAAGATTCAAACACAGGCTTTCATCAGGCTTATATGGTAGAACAATAGAGTGCCTTGCTCTTATCTCAGTTCCTGTTACTGAGCAAGAAAAGAAGGAAAAAACAATTGATGCAATTTAAAAACCATTGTGTGCTGAGCTGTGCTATATATAGATACCTATAGAGAGATATCTCTACATGTATTGATATATGTGTTGATCCACATTTATCAGTTATTAGGTACTGTTTTGATCAATAGCAAAATAACTCCCTAAAATAATCTTAACACAAGCAAAGGTGTTGGAGTCCCTGCAGAAGAAGATCCAGCTCCTTCAGTTGCTGGGGTTCATCATCAACTGCGCCAAGTCACACCTTGTTCTTACCCAATTCATCAGGGCATGGATAGACTCCCTGGAGGAGAGAGCATTCCTCCTGTTGGAGTGGGTATTCTGCCTTCGAGTCTTGATCCAGAACCTACTATAATGGGATGACGTTCTGGTTGTCCTGGGATGCATTGTAGTAGTGGTGCATGTGATTCCCATGACCTGCCTCAATATGTGGATTCTCTAGTGTATCTTCCATGATTTGGTTCAGCCCTTGTCATCCCCAGTGAGAGTAGTCATAAATTATGAAGGGATCTCTCCAGTGGTAGCTAGGCCCAAACATCCTGTAGATGGTAGGTTTTTTTGCTTCAGCTGCTATGTCATCAAATAATGCTGGCAGGGGATGTGGCTCGCAAATACTCTTTCCAAACCCAAGGAGTCTGGTCGTCAACTAATCTGAAACACATTCTATCTCCTGGAATTACAAGTAGACATGCATTGAGAGCTTTCTCACATCTTCTTTGGGGAAACAATTCTGATCCAAATGAGATCACCAAGTAGCAATGTTCTATGTGAACAAGTAAGGGGGAGCACAGGGTCCTAGACCTGCTGTCAGGAATCTTTAAGAATTTGGGAATGGGCTTGTAGCCACAAAGCCTTCTTACATCAACCTACCTTTCCAGGACCTCAAACCCATTGGTGGATTGCCTTAGCAGAGAGTTTCATCCTCACAAATAATCTCCTAGATCAAGCAGTGGCAACAAATTGCTCAGTTTCTGGGGGTGCCCATCAGTTGGTTTGTTCACATCAGAGGACAACAGGAAAGTAGAATAATTCTGCAGTATTCAATGAAGCAAATTTAGATCCATGCTGGATGAGTTTCTGCTCAGTTGGGAATCTGATCTGCTGTATGCTTTTCCACCACTTCTGTTCATGGCAAAAACACTGCAGAAAACACTCGAGGATTGGGCATGCCTGATCCTCTTTGCTCCTCTGTGGCCCAGACAGAAGTGGTTCTTTTAGCTCATTCTGCTTTCAGTCACCCTCTGATGCTGCTGGGATCCAATCCAACTTTTCTAACTGAAGAGGAGGGTCACTATGTCATCTGAATTTTCTCTCAGCTTGACAATACAGATGCTGAGTGCTTGCTAATCTCATCGCTGCTGTTTATTGTTCAAGGAAATTGAGGATATTATAATCTCTCCCAGGAAGCCTTCAACTAGAAGAGCTTACAGTTTTAAATGGAAAAGATTTTCATCATTGGTGTCAAGCAAGCTCCCTGGACCCGTTTGCCTGTTAGCCAAAGGAGTTACTCCAAGCCTTATACTCCCTCTCCTCCTCGGGTCTCAGTATGCCATCAGTTGAAGTGCCATTGTGGCTTAGTATGCTCAAGTGGATGGAAAACCAGTATCCATGTATTCTTTAGTGTTGAAGTTTATGAAAGGCTGTGGCATACAAGCCGCCAGAGCCATGGGATCTTAACGTTATATTGGCACAACTAATGAAACTGCTATATAAACCCCTTGAAGTTTCTCATCTAGAAAGCAGTTTTCCTAGTAGCCATTACATCAAAGACAAATCGGTGAGCTTCAGGCAGCGGTTCATTACCCACCATACATGCAGTTTTTCCACAGCAGAGTGGTGCTGCCAAAGGTAGTTACAGCTTTTCATCTGAATCAAGCTATGGTGTTACCCACATTCTTTACAAGACCTCATGCATATGAAGGGAAGAAGGCCCTCCATTCACTGGACTGCAACAGGGCCCTAGCTTATTATCAGAAGAGAGCTCGACTGCATTGTCGGGCTTCTCAACTTTTCATCTCTTAGTCCTAACAGTGTTTGCTGTGCTCTGGCTGGCCTTCAGATCAGAATCTGTTGAGGCTCATCAAGTAAGCGCCATGACTACCTCAGTGCCTCAACTTCAAGGTGTGCCTTTTGAAGACATTTGCAAACTGCATCTTTATCATCAATTCACACCTTCATGTCCCATTTCTGTCTGGATAATCGTATCAAGAGGTAACGGTAACTTTAAGCAAGCCTGTTCTCCCAGTAGCCTATTCTCCACAGGGATGGTCTGGGTGGGTTGCTTTTTCAGCGAGTGCTTCACCACGTAGCCCTCAGTTTGGGACTCCCCAGGTGTCATGGTTAATTTCATCCCTGCTTGTTGATAGAGAAAGCAGGTTTGCTTTCTGTAGACAGCCGTGCTTAATACCTGCCCTCCTCCCTGCAGAGTTGACCACTGAGCTAAAGCTAAGCTTTGCATTGAACTGAGGAGCTCACGAGGCAGCACCTGCACAGGAACTCCCACACATGCTCAGTAAATCCAAAAACTGAATGAGCTAGGAGAGAAGGGTCCATTTGGCACTGTCAGATGATGTAACCACATATGTCATGGCTAATTCATCCTGCAGCCTACGGAGAACCCTGTTATGGTAAGCAAACTGTCTTTATTGGCTACCTAAATTTCAAGGGGGAGAGGAAATGGGGCTTGTTTTGCTTTGTAAAATGTGTACACATAATTGAATTGCACTTTTATGCAGGTGATCTTATCAAGCTTATAAAATTACGGATATCTTGCTTTGCTCTATTTGCCTACATGTTCTTTAGGTCCTGCTTCTCTTCTAATAGCTTTTATGACTGGATGTTTTGGAGGGGTGGGGGTGGGAAGGCGGATTTGGCTCTCTTAATGCATTTTTATATTTTTGCATTTGAGTCTGGGTGCCTGCTAGGATCCAGATGTGTACAGATTTTGAGTTCACGAGATGTTGATTGAATAAATACAGGTGCTGCTGTAGCCCCCTCCTCCCACCCTCTTGTCGCTCCTCTGAGCCTCTTACTAATTGAGTCTGGCTTCTTCCTCTTTGTTTGCTGGCTGCTGGTATCACAGTCTCTCCAAACTCTGTTTTTGTGTGGTTTTTTTTTTTGTCTGCAAACCTTTGTCAGTTTTAGAATAGCACCTTCTAGTCCATTTGGCTCATCCTCCTCTTCCTGAACTTGGAGCAGTTTTGGTTTTAATAGATTTTCAAAAAAAACATGCTTGGTACTTTGCATTTACTTTTTTTTCCAAGCAATGTTTTGGTTTAATGGCTTTGGGGGAGGCTGCTATTAAAAAGGCTATTTGTGTGTTTTTAAAGACTTTTAAAAACAACCTCTGGGCTTTGCCCTAACACATGTAGAATAAAAGGAGGACAGTTTTGTCTCCTGCCCTATAAAGGATTCCATCACTGCTTCATGGCTTTGCTGCACGTGCAATAGTAGCATATAGCCCATGAATTAAAAGCACACATCTCTTTGAAGACAGCCAGTGTTTTATATTTGTGCATGTATTTTACAATTGTGTTCACTTAAAAATAGATATATGGATGTATCACATTTTATAATCTATCTGTATAAAACAGCTTATCTTTTTATCTGTATATCTCTAGAGATAAACTGGAGAGGCAGCTCTCAAGAGTTGGGTGCCCAGTTGACAAACCAGGACAGCCGACAGGAAAAGTGCTTTACTGAAAGTGTGATTATTTCTGTGTTTTCAGGGAATAGAACAATTGAAAAAGGAAGAGAGAAGATGGGCTAAAAAAACAAAGTGGATGAACCTGAAAGCAGTATTTGGCCACCCGTTGTCTGTAGCATGGCTCAGTCCATTCGCTACTCCAGACCCAGGCAAAGCAGACCCATACCAATATGTAGTGTGAAGAGTCCTAGACCAGCAAGTCCTGTAGAACTAAAACCAGATCACAGCACCACTGTCGTATCAGTTTTACTGGAATATTCTGAAAAAAAACAAGCTAAACAAAAGCCTTTTTTAAAAATTGACAATGAAAACTTTGGAAATTGCAGAGAAAAAAAAAAAGCCTTCTCTTCTGCCATATACGTCATTCTGTATCCTGCGACTGAAGCTTTATATTTTTTTCTCGCTTTTAATTAACTCGACTTCAATGGGCTTTGTCTTTGTCTGCTTTCTCTTGGGTATAAACCCTAATTTGGATAATTCTCCTGTCTTTCCCTCTCCCCACCCCCTCATCTGTTTACCTCCTGCCCACTAACCAGCAGTGGTATAAGCAGTGACAGGTGCAAGTGCCAACACAGACCCCCGTTTTCTCGGTGGTTGTGCTCAGTTTTGCTCAGAAGACTAGCATTGCTTTGGAGTATGGATTCCTAATGTTGACAGTGCAGGCGCCAGAATGTCTGTTGCACGAGATTCCATGCAAGCACGTACACGCTGGACACCCAGGTTATCGGTGCAACTCCAATGGGGGCAAAGGATGGGGTGGAAACTGGCAGCATGTGGTGGAGGACCATGCTTGCTTACCAACATTTTTCCGTCTCCAGCTGAGAATGATTGCACTTGGCAAAATGAATTGTCTGTTCCTTCTCTGTGTTCCTTTCCCCCTTAGTGCCACGTATGCATCTTTTTTTTTTTTTTGCCTCTCCTCTATATGACTAGTTCTGGGACCGGTTGCCAGGCTGAGTTGCCTCTCTATAGTCATTGAGATACGATTCTACCCAAACTCTCACACTGCAGTAACAGGCAGGGGATTCTGTTTATAGATGTGATCTGCCTTGAGTTGGTAGGCTGTTTTTTGTTTTTTTGGGGGAGTTTTTTTCAAGAGGAACCTGACTTGCACAAGTCTAGAGTCTTAAACAGGCTTTTGCACGCTCTCCAAATGCAAGATAGGATCATTTATGACTGGTGCTAATAATGTTCCTCCATGCTGTGCAACAGGTAATGTCAGGGCAGATTACTGTGACTTACTTAGGATAATGGTTTGGGGGTAAGGGGGAGACTGAGCTCCTCTGATAACTTAGGAAAAGAAAAAGAATTGTGTTTTTTTTTTTTCTCAGTCTGAAAGGGTAAGGTCCATTTGCCCTATCAAAGTGTGGTCAAATTCCTTTTCCCAGCAAATTCTGTTCATATATAGGAAATAAATGCAGGCCGTTAATGTGTAATCTGAGGTCACGATCTCAAAACTCTCCCCTTATTGGCTAAATCTTCGAAAGCTTAGCTAGGACTTGTGCATATAAAGTAAGGAGGCTGTGCCCATACTTTGGCTTATGTTGCTTAAGTGGATTTTCAGCCACCCATATTCATAACATGCATATGTTTGGTGACACGAAAAAAGAGGTGTTCCAGGGAGCATGGTATGGATTTACATGCGTGACTTGAATTTTCAAAAAGTTGCATGTAAATGACATGACATTTTGCATAACTTTACACTCATTATTTACCGGGTTAAGTTGTATGCTTTATAGCTGCATAACAGCCCAGTATTCAAGTCCGGATTATGCCGGTTGTTTGTGTTTTTTTTTTAATCTGGTTTTGTACATTTTGAAATTGTGTAACTTTGCAATTAGGCTCCATAGTGAAAATTTATCCCAGTGTGTGTTTGTTTGTGCCCAAGAGGGGGAGGGGGGCTATTTATCAGATTATAATCACAGAGAAAGATGATAACCTCATGAAAAATACAAGGTCCTAAATCATATTGGCTGATTGCAGGGGTAGTGGAAAGATGAGTAGCCTGCTGCAGGGGAGAATAATTGTGGGGGCTGGTGTGGGAAGGAGAATAGCAGTAGAGGGTGAATAGCTGAAATAGGAAGTAGGCAGGTGAAGGGGAGAGAATAGCTGTAGGGGTTTGGGGATTGGTGGAAGGTGAAGGTTGGGTACAGAAAAGGCCAGCTTCAGGGGAACTTGGGTGTAGGGAAGGTGGCGACATCTCCTAATGTCAGAAGATGATGGGAGAGAGAGACCCTGGCTTTTATTTCTGCTTTGGGAGTGAGTTCACATCTTGTGGAGGGTCTGGAGACAGATTTGTGCTGAGAACCTGAACAAGAAGATGGTGAAAATGTTGAAGGTCCATACTTGGGAAGTTATCCAGCTCAATGAATATTTGGGCACTAATCCGGCTTAATTTTAGCTGAGTATTTTATTATTTGGCTAAAATTTAGTTGGAAAACTTAGGGGCATTTCAGGGAGGAGTTGCGTTAGCAGGATAACCAGATAAGTTAAGTCTTGTCTCATCAAAGAGCTGTCCTAAAATTAAGCAGATAACTGTATCTGGCTAGCTTTGAGATAGCCAGCTATATTCAATAGTGTGACTGCACTTTTGAATGTATATCCAAAGTTAGCCAGATAAGTTTATCTGGCTAGCATTGCTATCTGGACAGTAGGATAAGTAGGTCTTAGCTGGCTATCTAGCGGGCCACTAAATATCTGGGTATATCTAGCGGCTGCTAGATAGCCGGATAAGTTACTTATCCAGCTGTCTTTTAGGTGCATAAAAAGTGGGCGGGCAGTGAGTGGATCAAGGTTGCGCTACTTACCTTATTAACTTACAGGCCGATTCAGTAAAAGTTGCGGGAGAGTGGGCGAGCAATTCAGTATTTAGATGAGGGCCCACGCTAAAAAGTCCTAGCGTGACCCTAGCGCCTCTTTTTTTTTTTTTTGACAGGAGCGGCATCTGTCAGCAAGTTTGACAGCCGACGCTCAATTTTGCCGGCGTCTGTTCTCAAACCCGCTGAGAGCCATGGGTTCGGAAACCAGATGCCGGCAAAATTGAGCATCCGGTTTTCAAGCCGCGGGCCGATTTAACTTTTTTTTTTTAATTATTTTTTACTTTGTGACCTCAGACTTAATATCGCCATGATATTAAGTCTGAGGGTGTACAGAAAAGCAGTTTTTACTGCTTTTCTATACACCTTTCCTGGTGCTGGCAGAAACTAACGCCTACCCTTGGGTAGGCACTAATTTCTGAAAGTAAAATGTGCGGCTTGGCTGCACATTTTACTTAGTGAATCGTGCGGGAATAACTAATAGGGCTATCAACATGCATTTGCATGTTGCGGGCGCTATTAGTTTCGGGGGATTGGACGCGCTTTTTCGATGCGCTATTACCCCTTACTGAATAAGGGGTAAAGCTAGCACGTCAAACGCACGTCCAAACGCGGGTTAACAGTGTGCTCCACCGGAGCGCACTGTACTGTATCGGCCTGTTAACCAGATAAGTAGCAATATTTGCTCTTACCCAGTTAAGTTAATTGGATAGGTTAGACCAGCCTCTGAATATCCTTGTAACTGAGCTGGATAGGTTATATCTTAGCCGGAATCAGCTGAATATCGAGCCCAACTATGTAACAATTCTGCAAGAAACCAAGTTAATAAATGGGAGCAAAGGGGGGATGCTGGCCCTGCAAACTACTGCATTGTGCAGCAATCTGTTTAGCTAGGAGGAAGAATGTGCATTCCATTTTTTACAGAAATATTAAATACAGTTCCATACTATAAAGATACATTTTATGGTTGCAGTAATTTTCTCAAAATAATATATATAATCTTTTTGGAGCATATATTTGATTGTGACCCTAATCTTCACTTTTAATCTAAATGATGATGTACAGATGGGATTTGTGGATCCCAATACAGACCCAATAAAGCTGGGTAGAAATTGTAGATCCCGATTGTGTGTGGAGGATTGAGGGATTTTGTCATTTTCACCCCAATTTGCTGTTTGCATTATCCATATCCTCTAAACTCCATCCACATGTGAATACTTAGAGGGTAGAGATGGCAATTACAATCAGTCACAGATCATAATTCTTTTGCCCTGCATTTAGATTTTTTTTTTATTTTAAAAGGGCATTCTAGATGGTGCTCAAGGTGACCTGTGGAGCAATTACGAACTTGCGTGGCCTGAAAAAAAGCGAAAGAAATGAATTGGTATTTAGTGGAATTCTGTAGTCATTTCTGGTTTTTGGGGGTTTTTTTTGTTTTTACATGTAATGTGAAATTAAAACTGATTTAATCCTGAATCAGTCTTATAGTAGCAGTATTAGCAAAAAAAAAAAAAAAATAGCAGTTACAACAGAGATTTATCAGAGATGCCATCTTGTTTTGTTTGTATTCTTACTTTATGAATGGGTAAAACTAATGTTTAAAATTTTGGAAAGCTCCTTCTTTATTGCCCTTCCTACCAGCAAAATCTCATGGATCACAGAGCTGCAGTCCTGCTCCTCATAAGAGGCTTATGTAGGCATCATGCCAGATTTTGATGTGTGAATATGCCATGGAACTGCAAGAGAATGGACCTGGCAAAGGATATTTTTAAATTCACCATGTGGTTATGATGAAAAAGATGCATGTTATATTTCAAAATGTGAAAATATATATTGAGGAGGAAAAATGTCTGGATAAAGGAAAAAGAAAAAAGGCATTGGAATAAAAACAGAAGATGCCACAGAGCCAGGGTAGGCTAATATTTTGAGGAATAAGGCTAATACTGCTGGTTCAAGGAAGAAATGTCTTAATTTGAAAATGTTCCTCCTTTACTATATATTTTTTTTTCCAAGCGAATGTGAATGCTGCATCTTATCAATTGTCAATGCTTCCAAATGCAAAACACATGCAATAAAACTTTTCCAGATATCTTTATTTTTTTTTCCCTGCTCAGATTCTGGTGTTTTGGCTTTTTTTGCGGGGGGAGGGTTACTTTATTTTTTTTTTCTGACTTTTCTAGCAGAACCTCAGAACCACCTTTAACTTTTTTTTTTAATTTTTATATTGTTTTGTTTGAAGAAAAATTAAATAAACAGACAAAAAAAAAAAAAAAACAAGCAAAAAAAAAGTCTGCACCCACCCCCAGTTTGAAGCACTTGTCAAGAACATAATTATTGGTCATATGGATAAGCATGGCTTAATGGAGGCTAATCAGCATTTGTTTAGCAAAGGGAAGTCATGCCTTACTAATCAGGTAGAAATCTTTGAAAGTATGACTAAGCATGTGGACAAAGGCAAGCCAGTCAGTAGTGGATATGGATTTTCAGAAGGTGTGGCACGGAGTGTGAGTCCTTGGGATATGGCGTGATGGGCGCAGCCTGGTAGGTGGACCAGCTGGGCTCACGCCAAAAGCAGGCTGGGACTAGATCTAGTCTTCACCTTTTACCAACCTCTTCCTCCTCAAGTTGAGCCTTTGGGTTCTGAGGTGTACAGGACTTAAGCAATAGTCCATCAAGGAGTGGTTGGAGCACAGCAAGGATCAGGGCAGGCAGCAACGAGGGAGAGCAAATGTCTAGGCAGAGGTCGAGGTAGATGGGGAACAGGCAAGGTTAGAATCCAGGCAGTGGTCAAGGCAGGTGGCAGTCAGGCCAGGACAGAAGCCAGGGGGTGGGGTCAGGTAACCAGAAAACAGAGGCAAGGGCAGGGAGGGTGAAGGAGGAGCCAAAGGACTGGGACAAGGCAAGATAAGTTAAGGACTGGGATGGAAAATGCACAGGCAGGCAAGACAAGGACTGGAACAGACAAGGCACAGGCAAGATAAGGAGTGGAACAGATAAGGCTAGGCAGGATAAGGACCAGGCAAGGCAAAAGCAGGATATGAAGCAACCAGCACTGCAGACAAAGTATGACAAGGGACCTGTTGCAGAGGCATGGGGATGATAGTGGGAATGAAGCTTATATGGCCTGATAGCCCAATGTCAGTAAGAGCTGCGGTATGGTTTCCTGCCATGGGGCCTTAGGGTTCCAGGAACATGCACTCCTAGGGAGCGCTGCCATTGGTCTCCCGCAGCCAGACAGTGAGTGGTGGCTGGAGGCATCTACGGCTGAGGGGGGGTGAGTGAAAGCTGACTGTGGTGCAAGTGTAAGGATGGCCGCATGCTACAAAGGGTTTGTTTCAGAGAGACTCCTCAAAAAACTAAAGTCATTTAATTCTTCTAAACAATTTAAGTTTTAAGAATTGTAGTGCTTCATGGTTTGTTTGTTTGTTTGTTTTTCCATGTCCTCACTTCTGTCCACCAAACTAAACTCTTGTAGTTTTTACCCACTGATTTTCTCCTGGTTTTTTATTCTTGTGAAAATAAACCCTGATAAATTCCCAGGAAAAAATAAAGAAAAACCAAAAATGAAGGTCCCTAATTATCCTTTATTTTCCCAGCTGTGGTTTTGGTAGTATGTAGGTATTTCTTTAGATCCTTAACTTCAGTTCTAGTTCTTTGTTTGCCAGGCAAACCTTGACTATAAGCAGCAAGTGCTTAAATTTTGCCAAAGATTTTTCCAAATTCATAATCATTTCTGAGATACCCTCCAGGACCAACTGAAGTAGCCACTGATCTCATATCTCCATGGTCAAATTCCCCTCATCATTGGAACTCAATCCTTAGTGCCCCTTCTTGCCTGGAATTCACTCCTTCCATGAATGGAGGGAGCATCATGCCCACCACTACAGTGACTCTAGCAGCTTCCATCTCTGCAGCAGATCAAGATCTGACATCAGCCGACGGTGCTGTTTCCTGATCTCTGCTGGAACTCCTTTCTCAAGGCATTGAAGGAGGCTCTCACTTCTCATAAGAACATAAGAAAATGCCATACTGGGTCAGACCAAGGGTCCATCAAGCCCAGCATCCTGTTTCCAACAGTGGCCAATCCAGGCCATAAGAACCTGGCAAGTACCCCAAAAACTAAGTCTATTCCATGTTACCATTGCTAATGGCAGGTAATGGACTTCTCCGCCAAGAACTTATCCAATCCTTTTTTAAACACAGCTATACTAACTGCACTAACCACATCCTCTGGCAACAAATTTCAGAGTTTAATTGTGCATTGAGTGAAAAAGAACTTTCTCTGATTAGTTTTAAATGTGCCACATGCTAACTTCATGGAGTGCCCCCTAGTCTTTCTTTTATCCGAAAGAGTAAAAAACCGATTTACATCTACCCGTTCTAGACCTCTCATAATTTTAAACACTTCTATCATATCGCCCCTCAGCTGTCTCTTCTCCAAGCTGAAAAGTCCTAACCTCTTTAGTCTTTCCTCAGAGGGGAGGTGTTCCATTCCCCTTATCATTTTGGTAGCCCGTCTCTGTACCTTCTCCATCGCAATTATATCTTTTTTGAGATGCGGCAACCAGAATTGTACACAGTATTCAAGGTGCGGTCTCACCATGGAGCGATACAGAGGCATTATGACATTTTCCGTTTTATTCACCATTCCCTTTCTAATAATTCCCAATGTTCTGTTTGCTTTTTTGACCGCCGCAGCACACTGAACCGATGATTTCAATGTGTTATCCACTATGACACCTAGATATGGAACACCTAATATGGAACCCAACATTGTGTAATTATAGCATGGGATATTTTTCCCTAAATGCATCACCTTGCACTTATCCACATTAAATTTCATCTGCTATTTGGATGCCCAATTTTCCAGTCTCACAAGGTCTTCCTGCAATTTATCACAATCTGCTTGTGATTTAACTACTCAACAATTTTGTGTCATCTGCAAATTTGATTATCTCACTCGTATTTCTTTCCAGATCATTTATAAATATATTGAAAAGTAAGGATCCCAATACAGATTCCTGAGGCACTCCACTGTCCACTCCCTTCCACTGAGAAAATTGTCCATTTAATCCTACTCTCTGTTTCCTGTCTTTTAGCCAGTTTGCAATCCACGAAAGGACATCACCACCTATCCCATGACTTTTTACTTTTCCTAGAAGCCTCTCATGAGGAACTTTGTCAAACGCCTTCTGAAAATCCAAGTATAGTACATCTACCGGTTCACCTTTATCCACATGTTTATTAACTCCTTCAAAAAAGTGAAGCAGATTTGTGAGGCAAGACTTGCCTTGGGTAAAGCCGTGCTGACTTTGTTCCATTAAACCATGTCTTTCTATATGTTCTGTGATTTTGATGTTTAGAACACTTTCCACTATTTTTCCTGGCACTGAAGTCAGGCTAACCAGTCTAATTTCCGGGATCGCCCCTGGAGCCCTTTTTAAATATTGGGGTTACGTTTGCTATCCTCCAGTCTTCAGGTACAATGGATGATTTTAATGATAGGTTACAAATTTTTACTAATAGGTCTGAAATTTCATTTTTTAGTTCCTTCAGAACTCTGGGGTGTATACCATCCAGTCCAGGTGATTTACTACTCTTCAGTTTGTCAATCAGGCCTACCCCATCTTCTAGGTTCACTGTGATTTGATTCACTCCATCTGAATCATTACCCATGAAAACCTTCTCCATTATGGGTACCTCCCCCAACATCCTCTTCAGTAAACAGTGAAGCAAAGAAATCATTTAATCTTTCCGCGATGGCCTTATCTTCTCTAAGTGCCCCTTTAACCCCCTCGATCATCTAACGGTCCAACTGACTCCCTCACAGGCTTTCTGCTTTGGATATATTTTAAAAAGTTTTTACTGTGAGTTTTTGCCTCTACAGCCAACTTCTTTTCAAATTCTCTCTTAGCCTGTCTTATCAATGTCTTACATTTAACTTGCCAATGTTTATGCTTTATCCTATTTTCTTCTGTTGGATCCTTCTTCCAATTTTTGAATGAAGATCTTTTGGCCAAAATAGCTTCTTTCACCTCCCCTTTTAACAATGCCGGTAATTGTTTTGCTTTCTTTCCACCTTTCTTAATGTGTGGAATACATCTGGACTGTGCTTCTAGAATGGTATTTTTTTAACAATGACCATGCTTCTTGGACATTTTTTTTACTTTTGTAGCTGCTCCTTTCAGTTTTTTTCTAACAATTTTTCTCATTTTATCAAAGTTTCCCTTTTGAAAGTTTAGCACGAGAGCCTTGGATTTGCACACTGTTTCTCTTCCAGTCATTAAATCAAATTTGATCATATTATGATCAGTATTGCCAAGCGGCCCCACCACCGTTACCTCTCTCACCAAGTCCTGTGCTCCACTGAGAATTAGATCTAAAATTGCTCCCTCTCTCGTCGGTTCCTGAACCAATTGCTCCATAAAGCTATCATTTATTCCATCCAGGAACGTTATCTCTCTAGCATGTCCCGATGATACATTTATCCAGTCAATATTGGGGTAATTGAAGTCTCCCATTATTACTGCACTACCAATTTGGTTAGCTTCCCTAATTTCTCTTAGCATTTCACTGTCCATCTCACCATCTTCACCATGTGGACGGTAGTATACCCCTATTACTATAGTCTTCCCCGAATCACAAGGGATTTCTACCCATAAAGATTCAATTTTGTATTTAGTCTCATGCATGATGTTTATCCTGTTGGACTCTATGCCATCCCGGACATAAAGCGCCACACCTCCTCCTGCGTGCTCCTCTCTGTCATTGTGATATAATTTGTACCCCGGTATAGCACTGTCCCATTGGTTATCCTCTTTCCACCATGTCTCTGAGATACCAATTAAGTCTATGTCATCATTCACTGCTATGCATTCTAATTCTCCCATCTTACTTCTTAGACTTCTGGCATTAGCATACAAACATTTCAAAGTTTGTTTTTTGTTTGTATTTTCATTCTGCTTTGTAATTGATAGGGATAAGTTAGAATTTTTTAGCTCAGGTGAGTTTTTAGTTACAGGCACTTGGACTATTTTTCTAATTATTGGAACCTCACTGTCGGAATGCCCTAATTCTAATGCACCATTAGTATCCTTTGAAGATACCTCTCTCCGAACCATGCGCTGCTGAGCAACTGTCGGCTTTCCCCTTAGAGCAGCTTTTAAACTATAACAATCTCCTTTTTAAAGGTTAGCGCTAGCAGTCTGGTTCCCCCTGGTTAAGGTGGAGCCCATCCCTTCGGAAGACACTCCCCCCTTCCCCAAAAGGTTCCCCAGTTCCTAACAAAACTGAATCCCTCTTCCTTGCACCATCGTCCCATCCACGCATTGAGACTCCGGAGCTCTGCCTGCCTCTGGTGACCTGCTCGTGAAAAAGGGAGCATTTCAGAGAATGCTACCCTGGAGGTTCTGGATTTAAGCTTTCTACCTAAGAGCCTAAATTTGGCTTCCAGAACCTCCCTCCCACATTTTCCTATGTCGTTGGTGCCCACATGTACCATGACAGCCAGCTCCTCCCCAGCACTGTCTAAAATCCTATCTAGGTGATGCGTGAGATCTGCCACCTTAGTACCAGGTAGGCATGTTATCAGGCGATCCTCATGCCTACCAGCCATCTACATTCCTAATAATTGAATCACAAATTATGACGTCCGACCTAACCCTTTCCCTCCTGGGTAGTAGGCCTTGGAGAGATATCCTCAGTGCGAAAGGACAATACATCACCTGGAGAGCAGGTCCTTGCTACAGGATCCTTTCCTGCTGCACCTAGTTGGTGCTCTCCCATCATGAGACCTTCTTCCTCCAAGGCAGCACCAGGGCTGCCAGTCTGAAGTTGGGACTTGACTACTATGTCCCTGAAGGTCTCATCTATATACCTCTGTCTGCCTCAGCTCCTCCAGGTCTGCCACTCTAACCTCCAGAGCTTGGACTCGTTCTCTGAGAGCCAGGAGCTCTTTGCATCACATGCACATGCACATGTACAACTTCTCACCGGTGGGTAAAAAATCATACATGTGACACTCTATGCAAAAGACTGGGAAGCTGTCCTCTTGCTGCTGGACTGCTGCTTTCATCTCAATTTTGATCAGTTCCTAGTTAGGTTTTAGGCTGCTATGGGAGTAGGAATGTGTCTAATGTCCTTTAAATGTATTAGTGAATTCACTATGTGTCTGGTAGTGGCCTACTGGGGTCTGATTGAATTCTCAATAAAGCTTTTGTTGATGTTTTGTTTTTTTTTTGTGAAAGTGGCACCTGCCATTAAATTAAGGTATGAGCTAGGGGTGGGAGGGTTGAGAAATAAGAACAGTCTAACTTCAGTTAGTCAGCCAGAGTGACTCACTGCTCTCTTTATTACCAAATGTTGGTCCCTATTCAAACCCAATCACACTACCTCAACACCTTTCCAAGGTGAGTAACTGAGCTGCACTATTCAACTTTTTTATTTAGGTATACACTGCTCCTAGATTATTTCTAGCTTCTGGCTACTTTTTGTGTTTTGTTTTGTTTTTCAATACAAAAACTCAGTTTGTATTAAATACAAGCACTCAGTTCTGCAGACTTTTAAAAATAAACACACTACCTATTGCTTACTAGCTACCTTATTGACTGACTATTTAAAAATACAGTCTAACTTGTTTATTCACTGCCTTTCTGAATATTAAAGGCACAAATACACTAAATAATATTCCCAAATCGTTAACTTTGCCCCAATACTTTTAAAAAAGACAATGTCCCAAGCAAAAACATACCGATTCCTTTCAGCCACCAGCAAGGTGATCCTCTCCTCTCAGTGTTCCCACTGGAGTGTGAACACTGAGTAGATGCTTCAAACTGTGGGGGTAAGTGCCAACGCTTCTTCCTTCCGTGCAGCCCCCAGCGACAAAGCTTTGGAGTACTATGGTAGGTCGTCTATAACAAAATGAGTGTCCAGTGGCCTGGAGGATGTCATCACACCAGGGCTTGCAGGGTAGTCCCAGAATTTCTCCTTGTGTTTTACCATCGATAGTGAATGCTAAACCTGCTGGTGCTCACTGAAGATAAACTTGTATTTTCTTCTATCTTCCACCTTTCAGACACTTCAAAATGGATTACATTCAGATACTGTAATATTTCCCTGTCCCCAGAGGGCTCACAATCTGTTTGTACCTGAGGCAGTGGAGGTTGACGTGACTTGGCCAAGGTCACAAGAAGCGGCAGCAGCTTGATCACCATCTTGGACATGCACCCTTTTGCCACCATCCCCCATGTACTGTGGATTGATAACTGGATAAAGGATAGTAACAATTAGGACTAAATCAGTTTTCATAGTGAAAAAAAGGTAAATTAGTGGCATGCCTCCAGCGATCTGTACTGGGACCAGTGTTTTTACAATTTGGAAAAGGGAGCAACGAGTTCAGTGATCAAATTTGCAGATGCCACACAATGTTGAAAGTAGTTAAAAGACAAGCAGACGGTGAAGAACTGCTGAAGTCCTTTCCCAGATGGGGAACTGGATATGTACCAGACTCACCAACTTCATAACTTTTTTGATAAATACACCCTGTCCACTGTCATACACACTTTAAGCACCAGCCAGATGGATTATTGCAGTTCTCTACAAGGAATCTCACAACGCATTCAACTTCTACAAGACACAGCTGCTAGAATTTTAATAAAAGCCAAAGCATCTGACCACATAAGGCCTAGCTTAAGGCAGTTACACTGGCTCCCAGTTGAAAACAGAATTTAGTTTAAAATTCACTGCTTTGTCTTCAGGTGCATAAACAATATGGTCTTGATTATCTTTCCCAGATTTTGTTCTCTTACTTCACCACCTCCGTCTCCTGCTCCCTTAGCAAGAGAACTTTATTCCTCCTAACTGATCTTTCTATCCTCTCTCTCCCTCTGGCTTCTGCCAGATTAGCCTGCACTAGTCTTTATGCATTCAGTTCCTTCGCACATCAACTATGGAACGAGACACCACTAACCTTATGTCAAAACACTTCCTACTTTATTTTCTTGAAAAGAGTCAAGGCTTGACTATTCAGCCAGGCATTCCTCTAAATTCCATCTTTAGACTGTGATAAAACCATGTCTGTAAAGCAAATTCCCTCATATCTTTCTAGAAGTTAAGCATGAGACCATATCATCATCCTCAGACTTTTTTTTTTCCCCCAGTGACCCCCATTGCACTAGGTTCCTTCCCTCCCAATACTACTATTGTAGCTTTTATTTACTCTGCCTCTCTGATCTATCTAACAGACTTGTACGTCTCTCAATCCTTCTGCTACCCTAAATAACCAATTTAATCCCCTTCGTACTTCCACTCATATTTCTACCTGCCCTCCTTTGTAACATGGTAATGATGGCAGAAAAAGACCACATAGTCCATCTAGTCTGCCCAGCAACCTCCCACTCTTATTTTCCCATACTTATCTGTTGCACCGACCACCAAGTTGAGGGCCGTTGTTGGTAACTGATTCGAATTTCTTGCCACCCCCTGCTGTTGATGCAGAGAGTAATGTTGAAGTTGCATCAAAGGTGAAGCATAAGGCTTAATGGTTAACGGTAGCAACTGCCGCATCAAGCAAGTTACGCCGATGCTTGTTTACTCAGACTGCACAGATCAATGCCTTGTTGGATGTTGTCTGAATGTAAATCCTCTTTTCCACATTTCCCCCTGCCGTTGAAGAGAGCAATGCTGTATATGCATTCAAAGTGAAGTATCAGGCTTAATTGGTTTAGGGTAGTAACCGCTGCAATAAGCAAGCTACCCCCACGCTTATTTGTTTACCCAGACTGTATAGTTCAGTCCTTGTTGATTGTTTGTTTGAATTCAAATCCTCTTTTCCACATTTCCCCTTGCTGTTGAAGCAGAGAGCAAAATTGGAGTTGCATTAACCGTGTGAAGCCTTAGGGCTAGATTTTAAAAGCCCTGCGCGTGTAAATCCTGCCGGATTTATGCGCAGCGACACGCCTACTTTGCATAGGCCGCCAGTGCACGCAAAGCCCCGGGACTCACGTAAGTCCCGGGGCATCGTAAAAGGGGCGGGAGGGGGTGTGTCCGGGGGCATGTCAGCAGTCCAGGGGTGTGTCCTGGGGGTGTGTCCTGGGTCAGGGGAAGTCTGGGGTGGGTCCGGGGGCGTGGTGATGGTTCAGGGCGGGCCGGGAGGGCAGTCCCGAGTCCCCTGGCACTACGGCCTGTGCCGGGGATGCCGAGGCGGCGCGCGCAAGTTACGCCTGCTTCAAGCAGGCATAACTTGTACAACAAAAGGTAGGGGGGATTTAGGTAGGGCTGGGGTAGATAGGGGAAGGGAGGGGAAGGAAGGTGGGGGGACGCGGAAGGAAAGTTCCCTCCGAGGCCGCTCCAATTTCGGAGCGGCCTCGGAGGGAACGGAGGAAGGCTGCGCAGCTCGGCACGCGCAGGCTGCCGATTTTGCACAGCCTTGCGCACGCCAACCCCGGATTTTATAAGATACACGCGGCTACGCGCGTATCTTATAAAATCCGGCGTACTTTTGTTCACGCACGCGTACTTTTTTAGGATCTACCTCTTATTGAGTGAGTGTAGTAATCACCATGTAGTAGCCACCATTCCAGCAAGCCACCCTCAAGGCTCTTCTCTTCATTCCCATCCTCTAGCCTTTATGGATCCACAGTGTTTATCCCATGCCCCTTTGAAATCCTTCACAGTTTTAATCTTCACCACTTCCTCCGGAAGGGCATTCCAGGCATCCACCACCCTCTCCGTGAAGAAATACTTCCTGACATTGGTTCTGAGTCTTCCTCCCTGGAGTTTCAAATCGTGACCCCTAGTTCTACTGATTTTTTTTTTCCCAACGGAAAAGATTTGTTGTTGACCACAGATCATTAAAACCTTTCAAGTATCTGAAGGTCTGTATCATATCACCCCTGCTCCTCCTCTCCTCCAGGGTATACATATTTAGGTACTTCAATCTCTCCTCATAAGTCATTTTATCAAGACCATCCACCTGTTTGGTCGCCCTTCTCTGAACCGCCTCCATCCTGTCTCTGTCCTTTGGAGATAGTCTCCAGAACTGAATACAGTACTCCAGGTGAGGCCTCACCAAGGCCCTATGCAAGGGGATCATCGCTTCCTTTCTCTTACTAAATATTCCTCTCTCTATACAGCCCAGCATTCTTCTGGCTTTAGCTATCGCCTTGTCACATTGTTTCACCGACTTCAGATCGTTAGACACTATTACCCCAAGGTCTCTCTTCTGCTCCATGCATATCAGCCCTTCACCCCCCATCAAATACAGTTCTTTCAGGGGGTGAAGGGCTGATGTGCATGGAGCAGGAGAGAGACCTTGGGGTGATTGTTTCGCCGACTTCAGCTTGCTAGACACTATGTGAAGAGGTGATAGCTAAAGCCAGAAGAATGCTGGGCTGCATAGATTTATTTATTTATTTATTTAAAACTTTTTCTATACCGTCGTTTAGTAATATACCATCGCAACGGTTTACATTTCGGCACGAAATAGGTTGGTTTGACACATGAAACTTAATGTAGATGTGCAAAATAATGCACATAGGAAATGGGTTCTGCATTAGTAGTTAGCTATCAAAAACGGTTTTGGCATTGTGGACAGTATGCTGAAATCCTCAATGCAGTGGGTGGTGGTTGGTCAAAAAAGCAATTAGAATGTTGAAAAGCTTTTGGAAAGGAATGGAGAATATTATAGTACCTCTGAATAGAATTGTGGTGTGATCACATTTTGAGTTCTGTATGCAATTTTTATCACCCACCTCAAAAAAAGCAGCACTAGACAAGGTGCAGGGAATGACAACAAAAATGATAAATGGGCTGCAACGGCTTCCTTATGAAGAAAGGCTATAACATTGTAGGAGGGAAGTTCTGGAAGCCAAATTTAGGATTTTAGGTAGAAAGTTGAAATACAGAACTTCCAGGGTAGCATTCTCAGAAATGCTTCCTGTTCCATATGCAGGATCCCAGAGGCAGGCAGAGATCTGGAGTCTCAATGCATGGATGAGATGATGGGGCAGGAAAGAGATCTGGAATTCATTGCCAGAGGATGCGTAAAGACAGTGTAGCTGGCTTTAAGAAATTTTTGGACAAGGTCCTGGAGCAAAAGTCCATAAACTGTTATTAACTAGGTAGAGCTGGGGAAAACCACAACTTATCCCTGAGTATAAGCAACATGAAATCTGCCATTTGGGATCCTGCCAAGCACTTGTGACTTGGATCAGCCACTGTTGGAAACAGGATACTGGGCTTGATGGGCTGTTAGTCTGACTTAGTATAGCAGTTCTGTTTTAGTGTAGTCTAGAGCTCTTGAGCTTGGAGAAGAGAAACAAAGGGAATTAAGTTTATAAAATGAGTAGTGTGGAACAGATAAATAGGGAACAGTTATTTACCACTAACCTTATTTATAATTTTTAAAGCGCTACTAGACCTATGCAGCATTGTACGGATAGTAGTGCAAAAACCACATGTAAGCATAAAGGCCACTTATATAATTAATATAGGTATTAAACCCTCATAAATAAGCATAAGGCACAAACGCTAAAAAAAAAAAATTGTTTTTAACAATTTATTCACTTATTGACAAACTGTAACAGTAATGCCTGCTTGATTTGTTTAATCACTGGGTTTATTAAAACGTTTTTAAGCATTTGTGCCTTATGCTTATTTATGAGGGTTTAACACCTATATTAATTATATAAGTGGCCTTTATGCTTACATGTGGTTTTTGCACTACTATTGATTTATTTACCACATAGTTATCAGTATTTCATTTTAATTTGACAAATAGCACTGTACGGATACACATAAGAGACTGTTGCTGTTCCATGGAGCTTTCATTCTAGTCAACACAAACATGCATGACAAATGAGACTATGGGAAGTGTATTTATTATAGAAAAATGCTTAGGATTTAAAAGCATCTACAAGAGGGTGAGTTTTTAAACGAATAAAATATGGGCAGGAAAGGGAGCAGTCAGGAAGTCTGTTCCAGGAGCTGAAAGATGAAAAGTAGAGAGTCTAGAGTTAGCAGTAGAAGAAAAGGGCACAGATAAAAGAGTTCACGACCTGATGAGTTGATTTGAGTTTACAAAGAAGGGTGTAGGGAGAGAGAAGATAGGTAATGAGGACTTACAGATTGATTTTTCCTTTTTTTCACATATAAATATAAAGCTTGAACTGTACATGGAAGCGGATAGGCAGCTTATGTATCAACTTGAGAAGTGAGGTTACATGGTTGTTATACTGATGCTGAAAGATAAGTTAAACAGCTGAAATTTGAATAGATTGCAGTGGAGAAAGGCAATTCAGTGGGAGTTGCACAAAGAGCAAATTACAATAGTTTAAACAGGAGGTGATGAGAGTGGATGAACATTTTCGAAGTAAGAATGAATGGATTTTTGTGATGTTATAGAGGAAAAAACAACATGCTTAAGCAGTATATTGTATGTGCATAGAACAGAAGAGAGAGGCTTCCAAGAAGACTCCAAGGTTATGGTCTAAGAGAACTAGGAGGATAAACGTGCCATTCACATAGAAAAGGAGGAAAGAGGGTTTGGGGAGGGGGAGACAAAATTCTGTTTTGGGAAGACTCAGGTAGCAGTGGGACATCCAGGCAGCGATGTTAAGCTGAAATTGGGGACTGGATTGATGATGAAATTTCTGGTGTAAAAAGTAGATCCAGGGATCTTCATCATAAAAGTGGCACTGAAAGCTGTGAGAAGAGATCAGAATATTGAGAGAAGTGTAGAGAGAAAAAAAGAAGGCTCAGGACAAACCTTGAGGCACATTGACTGATAGAATAGCAGTGCAAGAAGAACCACTAAGGACACAGTAAAAGTACAATGGGAGAGGTAAGAAGAAAACCAAGATGAAGTCCTTAAATCTGTGATCAGTAGTGAGAAAAGCAGCAGATAGGTCAAGGGGAATGAGGATAGAGTAAAGGGATCACTGGAGACTTTAATGACAGAAGCAAAATTCTCAGGGGAAAGCCAAGTCTTGGTCAAAACAAGAAGATAGAGAGTTGTCATGTTCAGATGGGGTGACATTTATTCTGGAGGGCCAGCATTGGGATAGACTCCGGTATATAAAAGTTATAAATAAATAAATAAATAAATAAATAAATAAATAAATGTCTACAGAAGAAGGAGAAAATGAGTAGGAGGGATGCAATGACAGTGACAAGCGCAAGATGATGTCAGAGAGAAAGGTGAAAGCTGGATATGCGTTAGAATATTTAGTAGCTCAAGTGCATTAGCGAGCAGGGATAAAAAATTGCTTTTGTTTTTTAGTTTTCGGGAGATTTTTTTTCCCCCACAAATTTCGTTTTGTGGAATGTTTGATTTGTTTCATTCATAAAAAAAAAAATCATTAAAAAAAAATATATGAAAAAAAACAAAATGGTGCATCCCATGGCCCCCTGTCCCTACCATCCATCTCTCCTACCTGGAAAAATGCTCAGACTAGGATCCCCCCCCAGATCCCATTTACCAGGATGGGCCATCCCCGGACCCAGGCCTGATGCCATGATGTGGCCCGAAGGCCGGGTCCTGATGCAGGAGCCTGGCCTGGAGGAGGGGTCCTGTCGCCTGGGCCTCAGCTCTGATGATTGCATCCTCTTCCTCTTAAACTGACGCTGACTGCCGGGGTCATGTCAGAGTTAATAAACTCCAGTGCATCCTGCTCAATGGCAGGTGCCATTTTGCTGTACGGGGGTCTCGGCTGAGGCCCTAGTGTCTGCCTGGGTCTAGACTTAGACCCCGGCCTTATGATGGGCCTAGGCTGCTGCCCTTGCTTTGGGCCTTGGCTTATACCCTAGGTGAGGCCCCAGCTTTTGCCCTAAGCCTAGGCTGAGGCACCTGCATCATGCTCGGGCGTTGGTCAAGACCCCTGCTTTGGGCCTCACCCTATGCCCTAGATGCGATTCCAGCCTTGGGCTTAGGTCTAGCCTTGACCGGACATTTTAAATGAATTAAAAAAAAAAAAAAAGGTTCGTTTCATTGGGGGAGGGGGCCCTCAATTTGTTTGGGACCCACTCGAATGAAACAAATTGCTGTTATTTATTTATTTATTTATTTCTTTATTTAAAGCTTTTTCTATACCGTCGTTAAGGTGGGTACCGTCACAACGGTTTACATTAAGGCACAAAAGAAATGCTATTAACCTCTATCAGTTTACACAGGTGCCATAAAGTTCGGTAACATAGTTTTAATCAATGTTAGTTGTTAAATGATTTATTCATCATGTTTTGCAAATTTGTTTAAAACAAATGCACATCCTTATTAGAGCAGAACACAGAATTCCAAGGAAGGTGGAATATATAGTTTAGGTAGTTGTAAGTAATGTCAGTCCTCAATTACTATAAAAAGGTCTGGTGTTTTGGATATTCATGATGAGTATGTATAAGATAATTTGCATGCACTGCCTCCATTTTATGAAAATCTATCTTATGTATACTCATTGTGGATATACTAGTACTACGTAGCATTTCTGTAGTGCTACACAACGTACATAGCACTGTACAAATACACAAAAAAGTCCCTTTTCAGTAGCGCTTGCAATTTAATAAGACAAACACACAGGACAAGAGACTTGGGGCATTTCATAAAGCAAGACAATGGTTAAAAAAGAAAGGTTAGTTGGTTAATAAGGCTAAAAGCAGACAATCGAGCCTAAGATTTAAAAGCAGCTTCAAAAAAGGTGAGTCTTTAGATGAGATTTAAACACAGCGTGAGAGAGAGCATGACGCACTGGTTCAGAAAGACTACTCGAAGCACATGGTGCAGCCAAGCGTAAAGTACAGAGTCAGGAATTGGCGGTAGAGGAGAAGGGCGCGGATAGAAGTGAATTGTCTGAGTGGAGTGCACGATAAGAGAGGAGAGGTAGTGAGGTGCTGCAGAGAGAAGGCATTTGTAGGTGAGAAGGAGGAACTTGCACTGTATGTGGGAGTGGATAGGGAGCCAATGCATTGACTTCAAAAGAGGGGTTATGTGAGTATAGTGATTTTAGCGAAAGATAAGTTGTGCAGCTAAATTTATGAAAGTGGAGAGAGCTGGCATGCTGGGAGATCTATAGGGAAGCAGGCTGCAATAGTCTGAAGAGGAGGAGATGAGAGAGTAGATGAGGGTTCTGATAGTGTATTCAGACAGGAAGGAACAGATTTTGGCAATGTTATAGAGAAAGAAACATGTTTTAGCAGAGATTTGGATATGCATAGAGAAGGAGGGAGAGGATTTGAAGTTGACTTCTAGGTTACAAGCTGAGGGGACCAGGATGATGACCATTTTATCCACAGTAATAGAGACAGGAGGAAGAGGGGAGGTGGGCTTGGGGGAAAGATGACAAAATCCTGAAAACCAAGCCTGTTTATGGCATTCAAGGACCAGGAGTGCCTACCCCCGATTTAGGCAGTGGACTTCTTGTTTGCAATGGTTGCCAGTAGGAAACGAAATTGGGGAGGGTAAGCATCAAAAAGAGGAGGATTAGTGGCGCCATAGGAAAAGTAAAATATGCTGCTGGCCTGTGGTAATTCTGTTCTGGGGGACCCCTAACCAGTTAGATTTCAAGGATATCCTCAATGAGTATGCATGAAACAAATTTGCCAGCATTATGTCCGTTGCATGTGGATATCCTGAAAACCCAACCAGCTTGGGGTACCCTAGGTTTGGGAATCACGGTCCTATGGCACACCTTGAGAGGTGCTGGCTTAATGGCCTACTTCAGGGATAGGCAACTCCAGTCTTACAGTGCCAAAAACAGGTCTGATTTTGAGGATATCCACAGTGAATATGCATGAAATACAATTGCATTTATTGCCTCCATTGTATGCAAATATATCATGCATATTTATTATAGATAAGCCTGAAAACTAGACTTGTTTGTGGTACTTCAGGATTAGAGTTGCCTACTGGTTGATGGCGTGAGGGCAGCAAATGCCCAGTTATCAGTGGATTGTGGTGTCCAGTGAATTTATAAATTGTTTTGCTCTGTTAATGTATATACCATTTCAAGTACTACTAGGACAAGGGGACACTCCAAGAAACTAACTGGTAGCTCAGGTGTAGGAAAACTTGTCATCACGTGCCACAAGCTGATGACTATGCATGAAATGCATTTGCATGCAAATTTATCTTATGAATATTCAGTGTGGATATCTTGATAAACCAACTGGCTTATGGCATTTGAGGACTAGAGTTGCCTACAGTTTTGAGAGAGTTTTGTTGCTGGAGGATGTGGTCAAAGTTAATAGCATAGCTGTGTTTAGAAAAAGGTTTCAGCAACTTTCTGGAAAAGAGATCAATTAATACTTATTATCCAGGTGGTATGGGGATTGATTGCTATCTTCTACATCGGGGAATGAGCATCAGGAAGGTGATCTAGATACTTGACCCAGATTGCCCTCTGTTGAAGACAAGATGCTAGGCTTGCTGGACCTTTGGTCTGACCCAGCATGGCATTACTTATATTGTGTTTCCAAGCATTTGATTTCTGCTTGAAAGGTACTTCTGCCAAGGTTTTCATGTAAATGATGTGGTAGATTTGACCTAAGAGGGCGATGGATTGAGAGTGATGGTAACATGGAGTGGTATTCATTCCCAGCCATTGAGGGCCACAAACAGGCAAGGTTTTCACGATATCCCTAATGAATATGCATGAGAGAGATTTACTTGCATACTGCCTCCATTATATGTAAATCTATCTCATGCATATTCATTAGGGAAATTCTGAAAACCTAGCCTGTTTGTGGTTTTCAAGGGTGGAGAGTGAATACCAGAGTAGTTAATGATAACAGAAAAAGACCAGAATGTCTCATCATGTTTGCCTAGTGGTAACCCATCCAGCTCAGGTCAATGTGCACACAAATTCGACATGGAACCTGAAATCTACTCCCTCTTCCCCCATATCCCTCACCCAGCCTCTCAAGTTTTACTGCTGTCTTGGAGTTGTAATTGTCGCTCCGTGCAAGTTAGCCCTGTGCATTCTGGTTTGGTTTGTAATTGCTGTTCCTTACAGGTTCTCCTATGCCTTCTCTATAGGGTTGTAACTGCTGCTTTGTGCAGGTTGCTCCATTGCTTCATTATCAATTATCCTCTTGCCATGCAAGATCCTCTGTGTTTATCCCATATTTTAATTCTGCTACTGTTTTGTCTCCACCACTTCCACTGCGAAGGCAAGCCAGACATCCACCACCTTTTCTGTGAAAAAAAATATTTTCTGACATTGGTTCTGAGTCTACTCCCTTGGAGTGTCATATAATGACTCCCCAGTTCAATAACTTGCTTTCCATTGGGTTATCCACCTCTTCATTCTTGGTCTGACAACATGAATTGTGAACTTGGTTGCATTTCAGGGCCTGCAGATTGACTCATTATTATGTTAAACATTAATTACTGTATACTGGTGGATAAACTAAGTCTCTGTCCTACATAGTTATGTTAACTAAAAGCTGCTGGTGTAGTCTAGTGGAGAGAGCAGAGTCCTGGGATGCAGATTCATAAGCATGTGCTGGCATTCAGTGTGTTACCAGGGTAAATCAGTCTGTCTCCCTGTAACTCATTTTCTTCACCTGGATATTAATAATAATAAGAGGAACGATATTCATGCAGGGAGATAGATACCAGAAATGTGCCGTCTGATCATCTGCCTTAGAGGTGGTTGCATGTAGGTTTCTAAGTATTGCAAACTTCATTGAGCTTCTAGGAGGTTGAATTATCCTTTCTAAATCCAAATACTGCACCTAGATAGCACCTAAATGTTTGTTCACTTATTTGGGAAAGTTTGTATGGAATTCATTTAGGAGCGTGATATTAAATCCTTGAGAGCCACAACCAGGTCACGTTATGAAGCTATCCCTAATGAATATGCATGAGAGAGCTACATCCAGCGGAGGCAGTATGCATGCCAATCTATCTTGGGCATATTCATTAGGAGTATCCTGACAACTCAACCATTTTAGGGCCTTTGAGGACTGAACGTGAATACCACTGGTTTAAGATTTTAAACACCACTCACCCACCATAAAAATGGATTCTCTTTCCTCCTTTAGAGTTTGCAGCTATTTATTTTTTCACTTTTTCAGAAAATCTAGTGGCAGGCTGTCTTATTGTTCAGATGTTTGTCCTACTGGAAAAAGGAAGGAAGGGGAGGTCACAGGCAGCGGTTAGCAGTGAGTCACAGACCAGGACCCACTCCTGTCACAAGTTACAGTGAAACAGAACAAATGATGCCATTTTTCAGTTTGTTCTGAATGGAACAGACAGAAATGAGTCTTTCCCCAAGATACCCAACATTTTGGGATCTTTTTGATTCAAAAAAAAAAGAAAAGCACATCCCCCCCCCCCCCCCCCCCCCCCCCCCCCCCCCCCCCCCCCCCCCCCCCCCCCAGAAAGGCCTGGGACCTGGGTGAGCCTGACTGGGCTTTGCCAGGACCTCGCAGGTCCCTCCAAACCCCCCCCCCCCCCCCCATCACAGGGTAAAAATGGAGCCTGGGCCTCCCCAAGCCCTTCCTGTGTGATTTCCCCCTCCCCCCCCCCTTATACTCCTTCCGTGAGGTCCTTCTGATGGAAAGGGCAGCAGCAATGCCCTTCAACCCTGCTCACCTTTCAGAGAATCCAGGTCCTGGGGCTGTTGGGCTGAGCAAGGATTTAGGCCCCAGGCCTGAGTGTGTTCTCTACTCTCCTGGATAATACCAGAAAAGGAGCTACCCTGAGACACAACTTTTTCATATTATTTTGTTAACCCTTTTTAAACTGGAGCAAATGTGTTGTAAATATTCTATGATCATGCTTTAAAAGTTAACACAACTTTTTCAGAGTAGTGAGTATATTTTGTTCAAGAGAAAAAAAAACGTGTGTCAGGATTCTTCACTGTTTATATACTGTTCATGAGGCCCAGGTAGTCATGAAATATCCCGGGACCCACCTTCTTCCTCTACAAAAAATTGTGATAAGGCAGGAAATCACGTTATATTCCCTGGATTTAGCAAAAACACCGTTCCAAAAGATTATAAAATGTATTTTATGTTTATGGATGTTGGCAGCGGTGGTAATGTTGTGGGGAAAAAAAAAGTACTGAGTGGAGGGTACCTATATGATTTATCATCAGTTACACGACCATTACATAGGATTGTCACCTTTCAACTGCGAACATTTCAAATACTTAGAGAGATTGAATAAAACGTTTTTCTGATGATGTCCTTCCCTATCCATCCATGACTGTTATTACCACCTCACCTTTAGTAACATAATAAATAAAGACTAATTATTCAGTAGCATCATTCAATAAATCCTTCTATGAGAGTGATCTACCATTAATCCCCAAACTATACAAAGAACATAACCCCTATAGAAATCCTGCATCTTCACTTCTGCAAACAAATCTGTGTCCATAGAACCACCCCCTAATAAAGGTGTAGAGCAGGAGGAGAATGGTTCCCTATACTATTCACTGTATGAAAAAGAATATTCAAATTTTGCCATCATCTCAGTAAAAGTGACACATTCCCTCCTGTATCAGGCCCTCTGTGAAGCAACACAAAACTATAAAAAAGACACACGGCACCTATTTAGCAAACCTACCATCCCCAAATAGCATTAACACCTAGAAGTCAAACAGTAATAACCCTACCTACGAAAAGGTAGCACTGCAAATATTGCAGCTGGCCCTAGAACACCAATATACCTCCTACTGGGGAAAAAAGAAGAAAGAAGACTGCTATTAATCCCTACATAAAAACTACATACTAGCAGTATAGCTCTATTTACCTCAACCAGATATGCAGCACACAGACAGACCCTCACCAAAAACAGCATAACAGTTCAGAAATTAGAAATGTGCAGATGAGAACTGAAATTGAAATCCTGAGAAGCTAGACTTCACCCGCAGGGCAACATTGGAGAGCTTGAACCGGAAATACATTTCCTCCTTTGCTGAGCAAAATGAAAGGATAAGAGATGTATATTTCTAAAACAGACATTCCTATCAATAAATTAAACTGAAAAATAAAATGCTTTCTTCTACCTTTGTTGTCTGGGCATTATTTTTCTAATTGGTGTTGATCTCAGTTTTTCTTTTCTGCTTCTCCTAATCCTTGGCCAGGGTCTCCTTTCATTTTTCATTTCTTCTCTTTTCCTACTTCCTCTACATTTGTCTCTAAGATTAATCTTTCACGTTCATCTTTTAATTTTTTTTTTCTGCCTCTAGTCACTCATAGCTAGATTTCACCCCTCCTCTCTCCTCACTTTTCAGCCCTCAGTCTCTTTTTTCAAACTTTCACCTACCCACCACCTTCCCAGTCCATCCCTACACATTCATACTTGTCCAGTCTTCCCACTCACTACTCTCTTATTTCCATCCTTTATACTCACCTCATCTCCTGTCTTCAACTATTTTCCTCTGCCTCTAATCGTCTCATAAAATGCTGTCTTCCTCTGTTTTTCATGTCTTCCCCCCTGCTTCCAGCCCCTTTCTTCTATCTTTTACCTTCTGTTCATCATCCACATACCTGTCTTCACCACTTTCTTGAACTTATTTCTGTTATGTCACCCCTCCAACATGTCCTCATCCTTTTTGACTGCCTTTTGGGGGAGAGGGAGGGGGGAGATGCACACACTCCTTTCTCTCACATACACACACTCAATTACCCATACATTCTCACACACACATGCTCTCATACCTGCTCTTTCTCTTCCACATACTCTCTAAACCATTCGCTCTCCTCTACATGCTTACACATGCATTCAATGCTCTGTATCCTTCACACATACATACATGTTCTCTTTCTCTGTCCCCTATACCCATTTATACAGTATATGCTCTCTATCTCTTTCCCAAACCCATTCATATATGCTTTCTCCCCCACCCCATCCACACTCCCTGTCTCCCCCCTGGAATGTGCAGGCTATAGGACGAGCATCGTACTTCGGGCCATGGTGGAGGATCGGCTGGAGAGGATTGCAGCTGGACTTGGAGAGCTAAAATCTGGACATTTTATCTATCCTTCTGGCTTCTGTACAGTCTCCCTAATTGCTCTACTATCTGGAGAAAATCCAGACTGTTGACAACCCTAAGCCGGATGGTGCCAGGAGCAGCCGTCTACCTGCTATGTGTTCCCAGAAGGGAAAAGGAAGCAAATTCAAAAAGATTCTAGGCCAAGGCTCTGACAGAAAATCACTACTAGTTAACATTACTTCCCCCAAGTCAGTATCCCACATTATTTCTTACACTTCAGCACTCAGAGCTGTATTAAGGTGGAAAATGCCCATGAGCACCATGGAGAGGGGACTTATCCTCCCCCTCCTCCAGGAGGGGGGAGGGGGGTGTTGGGTATGAGCTCTTTACCAGAAATCCCCATTCTCCCCTTCAAATTGCAGTACGGCTTCTCTCCTCTAGGTGCCAGAAGATGAAGTAAAAATCAGCACGAAGCCTTCAGCAGCCCTGGCATGCTGACTGATCTTGTGGCACCTTGCTCCTCCTCCTCCAGGGGGTTCCTGTTACCATAGAAACTCTAGTGAGGGGGCGGGATTCCATAGGCTCAGTTAGCGTGTCCCAAATTAAGCATAGCAGCAATGGTGATACTGCAGCTTCTATAAGAAGTTGGCACCAGAGGCAGTTGCCTATGCCTAAATCTGGGCCTGTCAGCCCTGCTTGATTAATATCTCTTTTATGATCATGTTCCAACTGGTCAGGTTCTTATTGTGGATAGAGACTGTGTATTGAAATCTACCATATGCTTATTCACTGAGGATATCCCGAAAACCTAACTGGCTGGGAATCACTGTACTAGCTCTTTCTCCCATGGGGGAAACCTATTTGCACAATAATGTTCTACCACAAGGAGGTAGTACATGCAAATCTATCTCATAAATATTTTGAAATATTTTGAAATCCCAACTGGTTGAGGGTCCCTTAGATAGGTATGGGAACCATTGTGCTTTTGCAAAGAAAATAGAAGATAGGTAAAGGCCTGTGTCAGGGCTCTCTTTGTCAAAATTCCTCCCCACCCACCCTAGCTGGGTTTAAAAAAGGGTTGTATAAGTTCATGGAAAAGAAGTGCATAAACTGCTATTAATCAATAGGGAATAGCCACTTATTGTTGCTGGCATTAATAGCATGGGATTTATTTAAAGTTTGGGTACTTGCCAGGTGCTTGTGACTTGGACTGGCCACTGTTGGAGACAGGATACAGGGCTTGATGGACCCTTGGTCTGACCCAATATGGCATGTTCTTATGTTCTTATGAAAAAAGCCCTCTTTCTACTGGCAAGTGGATTACTGAAGGTATTTGTTCTAATTCAAGAAGGATTACAGATAAGACAATATTTGAAAGGAAAGATATTTCACCTAGAAACACAGAACAGGTCATCAGATAGAGACCATTAGTCCCATCTGCCTGACTCTTTCCTTCTTGCAGTGCCATGGACCTCAGTTGATCTGTAGCCTCTCTATTTCTTTGCAAGGGAGAAAAACAAAATCCTTTGCTAGTGCTGTACTGACTTTTTATCTCCCTTGCCAGGATTTAAATCGGCAGCCCATGGACTCCCAATCAATTCTGTCACCTCTTTTTTCCTAAAATCTACATATTCTATCATTCCCAAGATGCAGAGGGCCCCCCTGAATCTTATTCATTTAATTCGGTTAAAACTTCCAGCTGGGCCCTCACCTAGGCCTGAAGCGGGGCTTCGCGTAGGACATAGGCTGAGGCCAAAAGCAGGGGCCATGGCCTAGGCCTGGCACTATGCCGATCCAAAGCAGGGGCAATGGCCTAAGCATGACGCCAGGGCTTTGGCTGAGACTCAAGCAAGGCCCGGGCTCCTCAAAAATTTTTTCCTCACTTGATACGTTGAGTATCTGTAGCCACAGCAAGGTCTGGTTCTGATGCCTGGGTCTTGGCCTAGGCCCAGGCCTGATGCTGCAGCCTGGCCTGGAGGTAGGTTCCGACCCTGGGGCCTTGTCCTGGACCCAGGCTCGATGCCTGGACCTTGTCCCAGGATCAGACCCAGGCCCAGAGCCCAGGTCTCAGTGCTCCTCTCGACTTGTCTTCTTTCTTCTTGAACTGATGCTGTCCTCTGGGTAATGCTAGAGTTAAAAAGCCCTCTTTCTACTGGCAATTGGTTTACTGAAGGTATTTGTTCTAGTTCAAGAAGGAATACAGATAAGACAGTATTTGAAAGGAAAGCTATTTCACCTAGAAACACAGAACAGGTCATCAGATAGAGACCATTAGTCCCTCTTTCCCTCTTGCAATCTCCCCTGAGTTAATAAAACATAAGCATTGTCAAGTTAAGTGTAAAACATTGATAAGACAGGTGAAGAGAGAATTTGAAATGAACTTGGCCATAAAGGCAAAAACTCATAATAAAAACTTTTAAAAATATATCCGAAGCAAGAAACCTGTGAGGGAGTCGGTTGGACCATTAGATGACCGAGGGGTTAAAGGGGCTCTTAGGGAAGATAAGGCCATTGCAAAAAGACTAAATTAATTATTTGCTTCCGTGTTTACTAATGAGGATGTTGGGGAGATACCAGTTCCAGAGATGGTTTTCAAGGGTGATGAGTCAGACGAACTAAACCAAATCACTGTGAACCAGGAAGATGTAGTAGGCCAGACTGACAAACTAAAGAGTAGCAAATCACCTGGACTGGATGGAATGCATCCTAGGGTACTGAAGGAACTAAAAAATGAAATTTCTGATCTATTAGTTAAAATTTGTAACCTATCATTAAATTCATCCATTGTACCTGAAGACTGGAGAGTGGCCAATGTAACCCCAATATTTAAAAAGGGCTCCAGGGGCGATCTGGGAAACTATAGACCAGTTAGCCTGACTTCAGTGCCAGGAAAAATAGTGGAAACTATTCTAAAGATCAAAATCATAGAGCATATAGAAAGACATGGTTTAATGGAATACAGTCAACATTGATTTACCCAAGGGAAGTCTTGCCTAACAAATCTTCATTTTTTGAAGGGGTTAATAAACATGTGGATAAAGGTGAACCAGTAGATGTAGTGTATTTGGATTTTCAGAAGGCATTTGACAAATTCCCTTCTAAGAAAACTAAAAAGTCATGGGATAGGAGACGATGTCCTTTCGTGGATTACAAACTGGTTAAAAGACAGGAAACAGAGAGTAGGATTAAATGGTCAATTTTCTCAGTGGAAAAACAGTAAACAGTGGAGTGCCTCAGGGATCTGTACTTGGACCTGTGCTTTCCAATATATTTATTTATTTATTTATTTATTTAACAGTTTTTTTATACCGACCTTCATAGTAAATTACCATATCGGATCGGTTTACAATTTAACAAAGGGAAAAACTAGAGTAACAAATTCACGTAAACGAAAGATAACAATAAGTAGGAATAAGTCAAAGTTACAATCAACAGGGGGAGAGAACTTGGAAGCTTGCAACCAGCTGGAAAGAAGATAGGCCGGTAAAAGAAATTTTACCATAGAGTGTACAAGTTAAAAACTTAAGGACGGTGCTTTAACCTGAATGTCTCAGAGTCCATTTATTTTTTCTTTGAGAAACGGAGTGCCAGACCGGGTAGGAATGAAGGCCAACTAGTGATTGTCTGGTGGTTCAGGGAAGGCTTGTTGAAAGAGCCAGGTTTTAAGTCTTTTTCTGAAAGATAAAAGGCATGGCTCCAGTCTGAGGTTTGATGGGATACTGTTCCAGATCGATGGGCCTGCTATCGAAAAGGCTCTGTCTTTGGTCATAGCGAGGCGTGTGGCTTTAGTGGGGGGAACATTAAGAGTGCCTTTGTAAATGTCTCTAGTTGGTCTGATAGAAGAGTAGAGTTTGAAAGGTATTTCCAGGTCAAGTTGAAGTTGATGATGGATGGTTTTATGGATTAAGGTGATTGATTTGTATAGAATTCTGTAATTTACTGGTAACCAGTGTAGGTTCCTGAGAATTGGAGATATGTGATCGTAGCGGCTGGTACTGGTTAACAATCTTGCTGCCGCATTTTGAATCATCTGCAGAGGTTTAGTAGAGGATTTGGGAAGTCCTAGTAGAAGGGCGCTGCAGTAGTCTATTTTGGCGAACAGTAGCGCTTGGAGGACTGTCCTGAAGTCGTGGAAGAATAAGAGAGGTTTAAGTCGTTTTAGGACCTGTAATCTGTAAAAGCAGTCTTTCGTTGTTGTATTGACCATTTTCCTTAGGTTTAGTCAGTTGTCTAGAATCACCCCAAGATCTCTAACCTGCTTACATGTGATGTGAGAGTTGAGTGGTGTTGGTTGGTGGATATTGTTGTCATTTGAGGAGATGAGGAGAAGCTCTGTCTTAGAAGCGTTAAGGACCAAGTTTAAACTGTTGAGTAGATTGGTGATGGAAAGTAGGCAGTTATTCCAATGGGTGAGCGCTTTTGAGATTGATTCTGTTATGGGGATTAGAATCTGTACGTCGTCTGCGTACAGATAATGAATTAGCTTGAGATCTGTTAACATTTGGCAGAGGGGGAGGAGGTATATGTTGAAGAGGGTTGGGGATAAAGAAGATCCTTGTGGTACGCCAAGATTAGATTTTGTTAGGGGTGACTCTTTATTATTGATTTTGACTTTGTAAGTCCTATTGCTGAGGAAGGACTTGAACCAGTTGTACGCAGATCCAGAGATGCCGATATCTGCTAGGCGATCCAACAGGATGGTGTGATTGACAGTGTCGAAAGCCGCCGAAATATCTAACAAGACTAGTAGGTAGGAGTGTCCTTTATCTAACCCCATAATAATATGGTCTGTTAGTGAGATGAGGAGGGTTTCAGTGTTGCGTGATTTACGGAAACCATATTGCGAAGGGTGTAAGATCCTGTGGTCTTCCAGGTAGTCAGAAAGCTGTGTGTTTACCAGTTTCTCCGTTAGTTTAGCGACGAAAGGGAGGTTAGAGATGGGTCTGAAATTTGCTGGTACATTTGGGTCCAAATTGTGTTTCTTGAGGAGGGGCTTGAGTGAAGCGGTTTTTAGGATGTCTGGGTAGCTTCCTTGGGATAGGAGGCTGTTTATTATGCTGGTCAGAGGTCCTGAGATCAAGTTTGGGATTAGAAGCAGGAGTCTCGATGGAATATTGTCAGCCGGGTGGCTAGCAGGTTTCAGTTTTTTTAGAAGGGATTCAATCTCTTTGGTGGAGATTGATTCAAAACAGTCAAATTTGGGTCTATTTAGAGAATTGGAATTCTCACCTGACTTGATGGGAGTTGTATTTGTAGGAAGGAGGGCGAGGGTATTTAAGATCTTCTGTTGGAAGTAAGAAGCGAGTTCAATAGCTTTTGAGAGAGCTTTTGAGAGAGCTTTTGAGATATATATATATATATATATATATATATAAATGATCTGGAAAGGAAAATGACGAGTGAGGATATCAAATTTCCGGATGATACAAAATTATTCAGAGTAGTTAAATCACAAGTGGATTGTGATACATTACTAGGAGGACCTTGCAAGACTGGAAGATTGGGCATCCAAATGGCAGATGAAATTTAGTGTGGACAAGTGCAAAGTGTTGCATATAGGGAAAAATAACCCTTGCTGTAGTTAACATGATGTTAGGTTCCATATTAGGAGCTACCACCCAGGAAAAAGATCTAGGCATCATAGTGGATAATATTTTGAAATCGTCGGCTCAGTGTGCTGCAGCAGTCAACAAAGCAAACAGAATGTTAGGCATTATTAGGAAGGGAATGATTAATAAAACAGAAAATGTCATAATACCTCTATATCGCTCCATGGTGAGACCGCACCTTGAATACTGTGTACAATTCTGGTCGCCACATCTCAAAAAAGATATAGTTGCGATGGAGAAGGTACAGAGAAGGGCAACCAAAATGATATCGGGGATGGAACAGCTCCCCTATGAGGAAAGGCTGAAGAGGTTAGGGTTGTTCAGCTTGGAGAAGAGACAACTGAGGGGGGGTATGATAGAGGACTTTAAGATCATGAGAGGTCTTGAAAGAGTAGATGTGAATCGGTTATTTACACTTTCGGATAATAGAAGGACTAGGGGGCATTCCATGAAGTTAGCAAGTAGCACAATTAAGGCTAATCGGAGAAAATTCTTTTTCACTCAACGCACAATTAAGCTCTGGAATTTGTTGCCAGAGGATGTGGTTAGTGCAGTTACTGTAGCTGGGTTCAAAAAAGGTTTGGATAAGTTCTTGGAGGAGAAGTCCATTAACTGCTATTGATCAAGTTTACTTAGGGAATAGCCACTGCTATTAATTGCATCAGTAGAATGGGATCTTCTTGGTGTTTGGGTAATTGCCAGGTTCTTGTGGCCTGGTTTAGGCCTCTGTTGGAAACAGGATGCTGGGCTTGATGGACCCTTGGTCTGACCCAGCATGGCAATTTCTTATGTTCTTAATTAAATCTGGTGCATCCTCCCCAGTGGATGGCACCATTTTTATGTACAGCAGTTCAATTAGGCTGCCATACATCAAAATGGCACCCTCCCTTAGGGAGGATGTGCTGGATTTAATGAACTCCAGCGCAAACCGAGTGGACAGCATCAGTTTAAGAACAAAAAAGAAGAAAGAAAATGCATTGAGAGGAGTTCTGAGGCCTGGACCTGACGCTGGGCATGTAGAGCTTAGGGCTAGGTTGCGGCAAACTACCGCAAATTCGACCTATGCAAGACCGAGGCTTCAGCCTGGGCCTATGTCTCGCCACTGGATCCACCATCAGACCAGTTAAGAGGGGGTGAGGGGCATCCTGGCCCCGGCATTTTTCTGGGTGGGAAGGATGGATGGTGTGGGTTGGGAGGCCCCATGTCCTTTTTTAGTTTTTATATTTTTTTGTTTGATTTTTTTTTTTTAAATGAAAGAAATGAATCAAACATTAAACAATTCAAAATTTGTGGGGGGAAAAAACATCCCTAAAATGAACCAACAAACAAAACACATTTTTTACCCCTGCACATCCCTATGAAAAGATACCTTAAAGACAGTATCATTGCTTGATATTTGATATTTTCCCTTTTGACTCTGTGGATTACTCTTCCTTGAATTTATTATTCAGTACGTTAACCTGCACCAAAGTGCGGGCTGTAGGAATGGGTGATAATTCATTTGTCCTATAAATATTTTTAACCATGGTCCAGAGTAGCCATGTTCTCCTGTTTCGGGTGGGAGCAAATACCACTGGTATAGGAAGAATAGCCATCAGGAAAAAGGAGGCGATATTGCTTCTGCACACATTTCTAATGCTGGGATAGCCAACTCCAGTCCTCGAGAGCCACAAGCAAGCCAGGATTTCAGGATATCTAGTATTGAATATGCATGAGATGAATTTTCATACAATGGAGGCAGTGCATGCATATCTATCTAATGCATGTTCATTTTGGATATCCTGAAATCTTATTTGTGGCTCTCGAGGACTGGAGTTGGCAGCCCTGTTCTAGTGAGACTTCATTCGGAGTATTAATATGTATGTTTCTATTTTAGGAGCTGCCATCTGGATCATTGGTTCTCAATGCAGTCCTTGGGACACACCCGGCTATTTGAGTGTTCAGGCTATCCACAATAAATAAGCATGAGCTAGATTTGCATACAATAGAGGCAGTGCATGCAAATTAGCTCATGCATATTCATTGTGGATAGCCTGAAAACCAGACTGGCAGGTTGTATCCCAAGGACTGGATTGAGAATTAGACAGATATTGGGGCCCTTGGCCAGTTGTGTTTCTGAGTGGCAGGTGAATGAGGGTGTGTATGTGAGAGTGTGTCTGGTTGTATATGTGAAAGTGTGTCTGGTTGTATGTGTGTGTAGGGACATATCTGTGGGCATGGTGAGAGGAAATGGGGATATGTTTAGGGAGGTACAGAGGGAGGGTGAATGGAGATATATAGAAGTGTGTGGGTAGCAAGTGACTGGAGAATTTTGGGGAGTTTTGGGCGTTTGTGTATGAGGGGGTTATGGCCATGGATGTGTGTGTGGACATGTGTAGCGTGCATATATTTGAGGATGTAGAATTACAGTATATATATGTGTATGTAGTGGGGAGTGTAAGAAGGTGTGGCTTTGGAAGTGTGGGGGAGGTGACTTTGAAATGAGTTTTTGGTGTTAGCCTTCACCATCTGCTGTAGTTATTTTTCCCTGTCTCTGTCTCTGCTTGTGTTCCTATGAGCTAAGTTGCTGAAAGAATGTTGGCTAGTGAGGATTTTAAGAATGGAACAGTGATCAATCCTCTACAGCAGGGGTCAGGAACCTTTTTGGCTGAGAGAGCCATAAACGCCACATATTTTAAAATGTAATTCCATGAGAGCCATACAATATGTTTAAAACTAAATACAAGTAAATGTGTGCATTTTATGTAAGATCACACTTTTAAAGTACAATAAGTCTCTGAAAATATTACACCAGGCCTTAAGACACCAATACATCTCCTATTAGGAAAACGGACCAAGTCAGGCTGCTATAGAGTCCTACACAAACTACACGCCAGCAGAAAACCTCACCTGAATCACGTGCTGTCCCTCACCTAACATAGAATAAAGAGACCAAAACGCATAACAAGAAGCATGCAGAAAAAACTGAATTGGAAACTGCAACAAGCCAGAGTCTCTGTATGCAGAGTAACATAGGAAAAAGAAACATCACCCATCCTTATAAAACAAATCAAGAAATATAAAATCATCAGCAGTAAAACTGTACTAATAAAAAGAACCTATTTCGAAACAGCTGATGAGTGGAATATCCAATAATTAAAAACTCGTATAAAACATTTCCAGATACCAACAAAATATTTCAAAATAGCAGACACAAAGACCCAGTAGTGAAAAATAATAAGGATACAAAATTTTTTTGCTCTGCATACCTGGGAACGTTTGATATCCAGGTGTCCTGAGATTGTTCTGAATTAGCAGGAGGTGGGGTGGTTTGCTTGGAACTTTCTCCTCTCTCAGTCACATACCAGCGCTCTCTCTCACACTGGCTCTCAATGACACACCTATACACACATGCTCTCAGTCACTCACATATACACATGCTTTTTCTCTCTCACTTATATAGGCTCTTAATTACACATTTACACACATGCTGTCTATCTTTTCACGCTTACACACACACACAGGCTTTCAATCACATAAATACATGCTGTCTTTTTCTCTCACACACAGACTCTCATTCACATGCTTACAAACATGTCCTCTCTTTCTCTCATTTACACACAGGCTCTCAATCACATACTCACATGCTCCCTCACCTAAATCAGCTCTCAATCACACACAGACACACATGATCTCTCTTACTTATACACACAGGCTCTTAATCATACATACACATGATTTCTCTCACACACAAAGGATCTCAATCATACACACATACTCTTTCACACAAACAGGTTTTCAATCACAAACTTACACATACAGGTTCCCAATGGTAAACTTACATTCATGCTCTCTCTCTCTCACAGGCAGGCTCTCGATCACAGACATACTCTCTTTCACATGTACAGGCTCTCAATCATTCACATACATGCAATCTCTCACTCTCACACACACACACACACACACAGCCCCCCCGCGGCCCGGAAGAGGAAGTGGAGAGTATCGGGTGCCTGCGCGGCAAGAAGAGGCCACGCTAGTGCGGCCGATGGGACTCCGCCTCCGCGAGGGCTGAAAATGAAGAGGTTAGCGTTGGGAGGAGGCTGCTGCTGCTGCCGTGAGTTCCCGGGGTGGGGGAGAGAGAGAGTGAATGAGCGAGCAAGCATTGCTCGCTCATTCACTCTCTCTCTCCCCCACCCCATTTTCAGCCCTCGCGGAGGCGGAGTCCCATCGGCCGCGGCTGAACCTCTTCGTTTTCCTCCGAGCCGCGCTGCAGTCTTCTTTTCTTCGGGCCGATGCCGAGCACACTAGCGTGGCCTCTTCTTGCCGCGCAGGCACCCGATACTCTCCACTTCCTCTTCTGGGCCGCGGGGGGGGGGGGGGGGGCGGGAAGAAGAGAGCACACCGGTGCCGCTGACTCCAGCTGTCCTGCCGCGTTCCGCCCAGGCTGAAGCATTTTAAGCCCGGGCGGAGGAGGACCGGGGAGCAGCTGGATCAGCGGGAAAGTGTGGCGACACTTGTCTGCGAGCCAGATGCAGCCCTCAAAAGAGCCATATTTGGCTCGCGAGCCATGGGTTCCCGACCCCTGCTCTACAGCTTCTGTTTCTCTTAGAAAGCAATGGGGATTTTTTTTTTTGAGACTTGGTTCTCTGAAACTATACACTCAGGGGTAGATTTTAAAAGGTTGCTTGCGGGCAGGCACGCGCAAGTTATAAAATCAGGGGTCGGCGCATGCAAGGGAGTGCACAATTGTGCACCTTGCGTGCACCAAACCGCGCAGCCTTCCCCCATTCCCTTCCCCCTAACCTGACCTTCCCACCCTTCCCCTGACCTTTCTCCACCCTAGCCCTTCTCTAACTACCCCCAAAATGTTTGTTTTACATTTTGCGCCTGCCGGCCGACTGCCAGCACACAATCCCCAGCACAGCAGCAAATATGGCCGCTGTGCCGGGAGCCTGACCCCGCCCCTGGACCGCCCATGCCCCGCCCCTCCCTGTCCTTTTTTGCAAGCTCTGGGACTTACACGCGTCCCGGGGCTTTACACGTGCCACCGGGCCTTTTTAAAGTAGGCCCGGAGCGTGTAACCTTTTTAAAATTCGGCCTTCATTGTTTCTGTTTTTTAAGCTTGCCTGCGACATTCAGTTTTTCTTCCTGCATGCCAAATTTAGTGAAATTCTATCCCTTTTTAAAAGAATTATTGTACTTATGGAGAGATGAATGGACAGATGGATGTCAGTCTTTTTCTATAATTCTTTTCAGCGTACCGTATATTGGAAAGCATAGAAAGGGGTTCTGCTGGTCAGAAGCATTGAGGAAATGTAAAAAGGGTGAGCACGCTACTATCTCTGCTACAAATTTGAATAAAACTGGATAGCAATTCAAAAATTTGTTAGGAGGAGACAGATAAGACATACTTAGGGCGGAGACAGATACTCAGCCATGATGATCTCAGGTCAGTTTCTTTATATGAAGCTGTCTTAAAATCAATATCTGAAAGAGGACAGGATACAGAAAGAAGTATTAAACTGCACAGCATAATATAGTGAGTTTAAAAGAGTAGCTAGGCTAGTCATTAAGGAAAGAAATGTTGGAAAGGATAGTGAAAGCAATCTCAAAAGTGTATTTAGGAACATTAATAATAAAAGGATGACAAAAGAACATAAGAACATGCTATACTGGGTCACACCAAGGGTCCATCAAGCCCAACATCCTGTCTCCAACAGTGGCCAATCCAGGCCATAAGAACCTGGCAAGTACCAAAAACTACGTCTTTTCCATGTTACCGTTGCTAGTAATAGCGGTGGTTATTATCTATGTCAACTTAATTAATAGCAGGTAATGGACCTTTCCTCCAAGAACTTATCCAATCCTTTTTTAAACACAGCTATACTAACTGCACTAACCACATCCTCTGGCAACAAATTCCAGAGTTTAATTGTGCGTTAAGTGAAAAAGAACTTTCTCCAATTCTATAGATTCTTTTTTAGATAAAAGGAGAAACATACAGTAATTACTGAGAATTGGGCCAAAGCTGTAACACAAAATAACTTTTTTTTTTTTTACGGGGAAAGGTTACTATGAGAAGACAGACCAATAAGGATTGTAGAGACTAACATTGAACATAATCAGGTTTACAAAACCCAGGAATGGATAGAATAAAAACGAACTGGACTACAAATCAATAATAAACCAGCCCCAAATTAAATTTATCCAAAGATACTACAAAAAAATGAGTGAAGTGACTGCTTAATATTTAAGGAATCATTTTTTAAGGAGGAGCAGATTCTTCAAGACTGGCAAATCACACATGCAATGCCCATATTCATAAAGAGATCCAAATCAGAACATCAATACCAGAGAATTTATTGGAAGCAATCACAGCAGATAGTTCCATGCAGAGTGCTGTGCTCAGGGGTGGACCCTTGTCCTGGAGCAGTGGAGAATGGCTCCCTGGTAGGGACCAGGAAGCAACTGCCCCCAGGGGGTTCTATCTCATTGGAGGAGATAGAAGCTAGGATGAGCTTCACTACTGGAAGCCTGAGATCCCCCCGGGAGGAGTAGGGACCTGGGCCTCTTGGACTTAGATGGGCCTCGCAGGGTCTCCTGGAAGGATGGAAGCTCGGCATGCCCACAGGCAGAAGGGGAGCACAGTCAGGTTCGAGACTGGAGGTCAGATGGAGCAAGGAGGACCAGAAGAGCATAGGTGATGACAAGGCTAGGAGCAGAGCCAGAATCTAGAGACGTGGTCAAGCAGGCAGAGGTCAGAGTCCGGGGTCAGTCTGAGGAGTAGTCAGCAAAGCAGGTCAGGTTCTGGAGATCAGACGAGGTCACAGGTAGGCCGAGGTCAGGAGGCAGGCAGCAGGCAGGCAGGTCGAGAGGCAGACTGGAGTCAGAAGGCAGGCAAGCAGGCAGGCAGGTCGAGGAACAGACTGGAGTCAGAAGGCAGGCAGCAGGCAGGCAAGTCGAGGAGCAGACTGGAGTCAGAAGGCAGGCAGTAGATAAGCAGGTCAAGGATCAAGCCGAGGTCAGTGCCAGTAAGACAGTCCGGAGGTACTACCTGGGGAGACGGACAGACGAACAGGAACAGAATGACGCTGGAGTAGAAGGCAGGAACAGAACTAGAATAGAAGGATCCTGGAACGAGACTTGGAACAAGACTGGAGCAAGATACAAACGCAGTGACAATCTAGCATAAGCCGACCCAATTGCCAAGGCAAGGAAGTACAAGCAGGGACTTCCTTATAACAGGAAATCAATCAGGGCGCGCTGCAGAGCTAGGACCCGCCCTTGGCCTTACAAGAGGCCGGGTGGTCTGTGCTCGCATAGGGGTGTGGCCAACACAGCCAAGGACGCCGAGCTCCGGCGTGAGGCTTGGTGCACAGTGGAAGGCCTGGCAACTACTGCCGCGGGACGCCGCGGCCTGGAAGTGCTTGCAGTTGCTGCTAGGGAGGCCGACCTGGGACCTGCCGTGGAATCATGGAGGTGAGCAGGCCCTTGCACAGACGGGGTGCGTAACACAATGCTTACGATTCAGGACTCTCTTGCAAATCAACAGGCCAAGTATATGCATGTATTTATTTATTGATTAAAATGTATTAATCACTTTACAATTTTATGGTAAAAATTTCCAAAGCAATGTACATGTTTAGCTATCACATAAAATCATACAAACAATAAAACAAAATATATCCATTAAAACAATAAAATAGCACATCATTTAACCATCCTGCTATAACAACCATAAAAATACCCTACCAATTCAGACCTCATATCTAGATCCCTTTAAGCTTAAAGAGCATTCCCAGATTTAATTCAGAAGCTCTGACATCATCAAACATGTTTTTTTATACGCCAAAATCTCATCAGGTCCATTTCTTTCCTGATATCTAATGGAAGATTATTCCATAATTTGGGAACCGTCATGGAAAAGACCGATTTTTGAAGTCTTACATGACGAAAACTCTTAACCGTGGGAAGTTGCAGCTGTGAACCATACTGAGAGCAAGTAACTCTCAGTGGTGTTTCCAAAGGATCTTGTTCCACAAATGAGAATGCCTTGTCCTCGCAAGATCTTAAATGCTAGGACCAGGACATTAAATTTGCATCTCAATTTGACTGGCAACAATGTAGTTTCTCAAGTAGTGGTGCCACTGATTCTCAATTAGACCTTCCTAAAACCAGCCTAGCAGCTATATTTTGGACTTCTTGCAGGTTCCGAATTAAGTTGCCTGGTAGCCTCTGATATACAAGATTGCAATAATCAAGGACCGCTATTTCTAGTGCATAAACTACAGACTTCAGCGCCTTTAGATTTAAGAAATGTTTTAATTGCCATACCCATCTCAGTCTACTATATGCAGAATGAGTACTGCATTGATTTGGCTTTTCATGGACCAATCTGAGTTCAGCATAACCCCAAGCGCTTTTACATCGGTTCTGGTAGTAATTAACTGCCGTTCAAACTCAACTTGAAACTTATCCTGTCCAGCACCCATCTGCAGTTTCTCTGTCTTACTTGCATTCAATACTAAAAACATTATCACCCAACCATTTGCCCACTGTTTTTAGTCATTGAGAATAGAAAATGTCCATTGTGGGTGTATTCCTAACGGGGCAACAATTTGCACATTGTCAGCATAGATGAATGAGATGAACCCAAAAGAGTGAATAATTATGCCCAACAGTGATACATAAATATTGAAAAAAAGGAGGGATAAAGAAGAACCCTGAGGAGCAGCTCCCCATTTTACTGGACATGGGGAAGAATAGTGACCCTGGAAAAACACCACTTGACTCCTATCCGCTAAAAAACTACAAATCCACTCTAAAACCAAGCACCCTATTCCCAATGTCTGGCAGCGAGAAATTAAAATTTCATGGTCCATCAAATCAAATGTACTGGAGAGGTTCAAAAAAATTAGTAACACAGAAGCCCCCATATCTAAGTGAGACAAAACCAAATCAACCTTTCTCTGTGCTGCGACCTTTACGGAAATCGTTTTGAGCCAGGTCCAATTTCCCTGTCCTCTCTTTAAAATCTGAGAACTGAGTGGTCACTACCCTTTTCAATACTTTGGCGCACAAAAGAGAGATTTGCAACCAGTCTATAATTAGAGCACAATTTCAGGTCCAACTCTGCCTTTTTCAAGATAGGGGATCACCGCACATTTTTTCATTGAATTTGGAACTAACCCCTCTTCCAAAGAAGCATTGACCACATTGATTTATGACTTGCCTAAAATTTGGCCCAGTAAAAAAAACCATCAATAAGATAGGAGGGGCAAGGATCAACACAACATTTTGATTTTTTTTCACTGGACCCATTATAGATTTAATTTCCTCTAAATAAATGGTCTCAAATGATCTAAAATCTTCTGCTTCTATTAAACCATCCCTATCAACATCAGCAACTACCACACTAAACTTTTTCTGCAGAGATACTTTCTCTGTCTTCTCTTCCCCAGAAGCTTCTAAAACTAAAAATCCACAGAAACCCCAATATTCGAACGCTCTTCCTTTGCTTTGGCAAACGGGTCTCTTGAATTGCAGATTTTATCCTCAAAGAGAAGAACCTAAGGACTTGCAACTAAGCATGGATCACAAACTCCCCTCCCTAGTCAGAATCCTTATACTGTATCCTCTTTCAAGTCCAAAGCAGGCCAAGCAAAAATGTTGTGTTTGGGTGGGAAAGGGACATACACATGGTGATCACCTAAGCCTTCCCTACCTTCGGAAAGTAAACTAATGGAAATGGTTGTTTAGTGAGAGGGGAGGGGAAACATTTTTATTTTCACCATATCAAATGGGCATGTGAAGTGATTTAATGGTAACCTATAGCCTATGTCTGGACTTTTGTTTTCAACATTAAATATCCTTGACCCAAAGACACATCTGCTGTGCTTTGAGAGTATAACACTCACTATTCTCAAGGCTATAAATGTTTTGTATCAGCAAAACTGATGATGGCTTTGAGGTACATTGCTATGCCATGGAATTCTGCTCTTGGGTCATCCTGTAAAAGGTGGGATGGTCAAACATGAAGCTGTTTTGCAGCCAGGGAGCCAACATTTTCTGGGAATCCTGCTTCCTATTTTGAATTTATATAAATGCAAATATCCGCATGTTACATGCACTCCGACTGAACTCAAGAGTTAAAGTATTATACTGTGTTAAATGTGAAACATCCTGCATGTTAGTATTATAACGGGAAAACTAACCTGACACGTTACACATTCAGATTTATTTTGTTAAAAGTTTATTGATTTTACTTTATTCAGGGGCGGAGGGGGGGGGAATGTTGAAATCTTGTGCTTCAATAAAAAATCTCTAGCAAAAAAAAAAAAGGAATGATCCCAAGCCTCCCTGCAGAAACTGGGTTACCTAGTATTACTGCTCTGGAACATTCTTGCCGAGATGCTGGAGTTCCACACATTCATTCCATGTAACAGAGGGATGCATGAGGGTAAATAAGAGTCAATAGCCACATAAGCTTTGCACGCAGGAAAGCCATGGTTCTGCTGACAAAAATGATTTATGACTTGCCTAAAATAAACATTTCATTTATCTGACCACAAGTTCCCTGTCTCTTTGACCATCCTTCGACTGGTAAAGTGGATTATAGTCGGATACCGGTGAAATTGAAAGTTATGTTGTTTTTGCTCCACTGGTGCATACATAGTGTGGCATAGCCTCCGCCTGCTTCTTTGTGCAAGCATTCATGAGCGAATGCTGCCCCATACTATTTTCTGTCAGCCAGGGTCATACTGAGGTTTCCGCTCAATAAACGTTGCTTTCTGTGACATGCTCTGCCTGGTCTGCATCCCTTGGGACTCTGCTACGAACCTCTGGCCACGGATGCTTTTGTGAAGGGATTTATGACTCACTTTTGAAGCTTAATAACAGTGATTTTTTTTTAGCTGTAGTTGGTAGGTGCCTCACTGTTTTCTAATAAATTAGCAGCCTGAAGAACTGCGGGCACTGGAGCCACACTGTACTGCAGAGATAGAAATGAACAACTGCTTTATTGCAGGAGGTGAACAGAACTGCGCTGAACTTGCAGGTGCCAGGCTAAGAATGCTCCAGGCTGCCTGCAGAGAAAGACAGAGAGGAAGTGATTGTCAGATTCATCAGTGTGCTTCTTAAAGGTGCAGTACCATGCATCACGTTTGCTAGATCAGTGAAAGAGCCTCCGCTCTCTAGAGGCCTTTCAACTCTTCCAGAGCAGGAGAAGGAGGTAACACGATGGGCTCCCTTGATTTCATATGTCACCATTACTGTTGCTATCAAAAGTTGGAGTTAATGACCTCAAGAAGCCTGGGAGACGGAGGCAGTGAACCACATGGATCAAGCAAATGGGGTGAAAAAGTCGGGTAAATGAGCAGCGAGTGTGCTACTGGGGAGCAGGTTGCCAAGTGGGGAAAATACATGCCTGGACAGATGAGGATGGAGTCAAGGGGAGTTTGAGCAGGAAAGTGGAGTTCAGCAGGGAAAACAGATTTTCTGAGTCTGTGAGGAGTTGCAAAGAGGGAGCAGGGAGAATTCATGATAACCTTCCTATCTCTGCCTGTCCATTCCTTCCCTGTCTGCAGTAAAGCTTTCCTTTTTTCAGACGCCGTATTGCCGGTCCTCTTCCTCTGCCTCCTGAGGCGGTAGCCTCCAAACACAAGCCCTTCACATTGTCTCTGGAAGTGATGGCTTCATAGGCCCCTCTTTTCAGCACAGCTGGCTGGGCCCTGCATCTTCTCTGCTCCCACATGACCAGTGCAGCGGCATGTTTCGTTTTAATTTTATTAGGCATAAACCTGCCTACAGCATTATTTTACATCATTGCAAACGATATAAAGCTTTCAAAATACAATACAATTAAAAATTATCCCCCAAAATCCCTTCCCCCCCAGACCTCCTCCCCCATTCATACTCAACCAGTCCCCACCAAAATCATGACCTCAATTCCCCCAAATGCCAAAAGCCCCTAACATTTTTCAGCACAGCCGAATTTACCATCACCAGAATCAACAAGAACCAAACCCTACATCAGCTGCTATTCTCACAGCTAACGTAAGCACCTGAAAACAGCCAGGCTTTTTCCTTTTGCCTGAAAGCCATTTATTTTGACTCTAACCTGATAGCCAAAAGATCCCGCCACCAAAAACGATCTCTTTCATAGTAACATGGTAACTACGACAGAAAAACCCCAAATGTATTTATTTATTTATTTATTTGAGGTTTTTTTCTATACCGACATTCACGGAAGTTCGTATCATGTCGGTTTACATAAAACAAGGGGTGATCAATAAATTATAACGTACATAACTATAACATGAGAGTATACTTTTACAAATTATAACAAATTATAACCAGTGCGCAGAAAAAGCAGTTACAATAAAACAAGGATGGTTCTAACTGGGAGTAGAAGAAGAGGATGATAGTTTAACAAGAAGTAGAACGTGCATTGGTTGGTAAGTCTGTATCAGTTTAATGGGTGATAGTCAGTTTTGCTGTATTTGGTGGAAGAGCATCAGTCAGGGTCCGGAAAGGCTTTCTTGAACAGCAAAGCAACTGTCAAACCCATAACAAAATTACTGCTAGCAACATTTGTATTAAGAAGGCTGCTTACCCTATACAGCCTTATTAAGAAGGCTGTATAGGGTAAGCAGCCTTCTTAATAATTCAGACAATGCTGCTGCTTGATCATGCTTTGTTTTTGGACTTGGCCATAGACATAGTCCTGTGCTTTTCCCCTAATATCTGCATATCAGTACCCCAGACCATAAAAGTAGGGGGCTCAGCATTGGCTATCATCTGAATCCAAGTCCCCGGTATCCCCCCACTGTCAAAGCGGAGAGCGATGTTGCAATTGTATCAAAAGCATCAAGGCTAATTGGTTGAGTAGTAATTCTCATGCTTTCTGTTAAAGGTAGTAACTGTCTCTTTGTGCAGGATACCCAGTGCACCCTTTTCTTCATTTCCAACCTCTAGCCTTTAGGGGATCCACAGTATTTTGTATTGCTTTCATCCTTACCACCTTCTTCTGTAAGGGCATTCCAGACATATTGATTCTGAGTTGTCACACCCTGGAGTTTTTGTTTCGGGACCTCCTAGTTCTATTATTTTCAATGGAAAAGGTTCAAAGTTTGTGCATCATTAAAACCTTTCAGGTATCTGAAAGTCTGTATCATATCTCCCCTGCACCTCCTTTCTTCCAGGGTGTACATGTTTAGATCCTTCAGCCCCTCTTCCTATGTCTTCCAATACAGACCCCCACACCATTTTGGTCATTGAGCACTCTTCCTTGATGCAATTCTCTAGTCACCCAATCATAAAAAGCACTCAATTTTCTGTGACAGGACCTTCCCCTGTGAATTCATGCTGGCTCTGGACCAGTAATCCACTGGATTGTAGATAGTTCACTTTCCTTCAGCAGAGTCTCCTTTAATTTTCCCACAACCAAAGTAAGGCTCCGGCCTGTAGTTTCCAGCCTCCTCTCTGCTACCACTCTTGTGAAGCAAGACCACAACTGCTCTTCTCCAATCTTGCGGCAGGTCTTTCAGCAGATCCACCAGCACATCTCTGAGTTCCCTTAGAATCCTGGGATGTACCCCCATGGCCTTGTCCACTTTCAGTTTTCCTAGCTCTTCCCAGACATTCTCATCTGTAAACAGAGTGTAAGGAACCTTCGGTTTCCCTCCCAAAAAGGAATGTACTAAATTGCTGGGGAGGTCCAGTGCATGTTTAGTAACTAGAGTTTTGGGTTTTATTCCCCCATGTGGGAGCTGCAGAAGGTGCGTGAGGATGATGAACTGCTAGCACACACCATCAGTCCTCATGGATATTTAGTTCAGCTTTTGTTCCAACAGGTTGTGGATTCTGAGTTAGCCTTTCAAGAGGACAGGAGCTTGCTGTCTGTTGCCCCTTACTTACATTACTCATTTAATCCATTTTTAAAGAATTCCCAGTGAGAGCCTTGTCCCCCTTGTTTCAGTGGATTAGGGTGTCCTTGTGTTCAAGACTGTATCACATGGGGTAGGAAAGAACTGCAATTAGCTGTCTCTCCTTCAGAGGCTAGACCTGACGAAGAGAGGTTTCAACTTTAACTTAACTGTTTTGGACTATCTCCTGAATTTGGGAGACAAGGATGTTTTTCCATCCTTCCTGTGTTTTGATTTTTCCCCTTTTGGAGTTAAATACTATTTTTGTTCTTTGGAGCTGAGGGCTCCAGGCACTCAGTATCCTTTACATTTAGAGAAAGAGAGATGTCTTTCAATTTGAGGGAACCTGAAGATTTATATTCCACTTTTCACAGCACTTGAGAGAGAGACAGAGACAGACTAGCCATAATGCCCTCACACTAGATAGGTATTTATATCTCTATGGGAGGCCCACCTAGTAACTCGAGGTGAGGTTTAGATATTAGTAGAGGGGGTTAGGGGCCACTTTGACATTCAAAGTGAGACGTACGAACAGAACAGTGCTCTCTTGTGAAGATTTGATGACCTTCGGAGTGAGGAAACTCAGCCAAAGATGAGATTTATGCAGTGTTCTCTCAACCTAGCTTGATGGGCTCTCTACCTGGGTAACATCAAGCTGGGTTGAGAGAACATTGCACAAATCTCATCTTTGGGTGAGTTTCCTCACTCCGAAGGTCATCAAATCTTCATAAGAGAGCACTGTTCTGTTCGTACGTCTCACTTTGAATGTCAAAGTGGCCCCTAATCCCTACACTGCTGTGCAGAGTGCCTCTAGCCACACCCTGCCCCAGGGATTTACACGCATGGCCGGGCCTTTGAAAATTGGCCCGGCGCGCATAAGCCCGGCCACCTGTGTAAATTTTTTAATATCTACCCCTAAGAGTACATTTCAGTATCATAGCAGCTTATCATACTCAAATTGAAGGTAAGACTATCTCCACTCATCCGTTAGCATCCAAGTTCGTGAAAGGCTTATGGTATACTAAACCTCCAGTCATAGGATTTAAACATGGTTCTAGCACAACCGATGAATCTACCTTTTGAATCTCTGAAATTGGCTTCTCTCAAGTACCTAACGTGGAAAGTAATATTCCTGGTAGCAGTAATGTTAGCCAGAAAAGTCAGTGTGCTTCAGTCTTTAGTTTGACTTTCTAGCTAGAATTAATTCTAAAATTAACTCATGAAGTGATGCCCAGTTGGGAATTCCCATACATACTCAATAGAGCCAAAGATCTGCTAGAGAGAGAGAGATGTCCACAGCTTGATAGTGCACTGAGTGAAAAGGTAGTTCCTATGATTTGTTTTGAATCTACTGGTTGTTAGTTTCATGACGTGATCTCTTGTTTTAGTATTATTTGAAAGGGTAAATAACCATTCTTTTTTTGACCACTCATGATTTTATAAACGTCTATCATGCCCCCACCCCCCTCAGCTGTCTCTTCCAAGCTAAAAAAACAACATCATCTTAAACCTGACTCAAGCCATTGTTGGTAAGCAGTGCAGTACAGTGCAGTCTACTCGATAAGAGTTGCTGTGCTATATCTTTAAAACCATCCCAAACTAACCCATGCCATTATATTGTGCATCACTTTCAAGCACTAGACAAAACCTGCATCCCTGCCCTACAGTCAGATTTGTTAAACTATGGACAGAGCTTCTTCACTTGTCTGAGCTTAAGAAATACTTTCTGAACCACTACAGAGATACAGGATTCCAAGTCAAATGTTGTATCAAACTGGACTTGTATATCCCTGACCTTCACCACACATTCTCCCATCAGCCCCATTCTTAAATACCAATGGCATCAAAACTAACTCTCCTCCATTTATAAACAGCACCCCTGTTTTTGTTTTTTAAATTCGGGGCCAGGTGGCTACCTAGTAGCCAGTTTAAGGTCACGTTAATTCCTCTGTTCATGATCCCCCGTTGTATCTGTAGGATAATGGCCATCTGGAACTACCAGCAGCACATCACCCACCTACAAATAACCCACTGTCCTGTCATGCTACCGGCTCAGCTTTTCAAGAACTTAACTTCATCGCATGGGAGTTTCCTGTTCTCATGCTGGACAGCAGAGATATTTTCCAGATGCAGGAGATTTAGGGTGCTTTATATGCACCCAAGGGTTTCTTCCATCATCAAAACTGTGCATTTTTGATGCAAAATGCAATGGGAACTTCCACCTGCGGATTTTACACCAGTTTCTCAAAAGGGAGGGTATGAGCAGGCTTTCCCTTTGAAAATTTCCCAAGGAGACATTTGCAACTGCTTCTTCTGGCTAAAATTGTGCTCCCCGGCCTATCCTTGCCTTGGGAATGTTCTCCATAAAATTGTGGAACATTGCACGTACTCAGGGTATTGGGCGCCCTAGGCGACCCTTGCACTGCCCCTCCCCCGGTTGCGCCGCCCCCCCCCCCCCCCCCAACCTGTTTCGGCACCACGTGGCTGCTCTTCGGCACCCCCTATGGCTCGGCGCCCCAGGCAACCGCCGAAGTTCGCCTAATGGACGCGCCGGCCCTGCATGTACTTTTATCCACGTACAGGGTGGGCAATTTTCAGAAGGTGCTTTTACCTGGGTAAATGGCTTGTGAAAAATGCCCTCCCTGTGCCTATAGAAAAAATACTTAGTACATGGGGCCCCTTAGACTGTCCATCATAGCGATACTGTACTGCCATAAAATCCAGCGGTAAGAATCGCTGCATGTGTCTCCAGCAATACTCTAATACTGTGAGGCTATCAACATCTACATTGATGGACCATCTCTCCTGCATCATTTCCTATGATGATGCCAAGCAAACGGTATTGGTGCCCATAAGGCCGTTTGTGGATAAAGTTAACCTGACATTATCTGGATATTCAGACCCATTACGTTTGGGTTGAATATCCATTCTAAAGTTCATTGGATAAACTTAATTGGTTAACTTCAGGCCTGCTGCTTGCCCGATTGGGGTCATCTGGGTAACTCTGGCTGGCCAGTGCTGAATATTGATGGTGGCCAGCCAAAGTTTAACCATGTCCTGGGAATGGTCCCAGCGTTGTCTCTTTTTTTTCTCCAGCTAAATTTTGCTCAGGCTATGATTTGCCAGGACAAAATGTAACTGGGCAGTGAGGCGGAGAGGAGGGCTTTCAAATGGCAAGGTTTGTCCAGCTAACTCCCAAAGTTAGCTGGGAAAAAAAATCCTTTGAATATTGACCCCTCCCCCACCCCTGCTGAATGTTTTAATCAGCTGGCATGCACAGAAGTCTATTGCTGAAGTGCCAGAATGTTATGGATATTTACCCATATGTTTTTTTTACTACACATTTGCAAATGTTGATCTTTAACCCCAATTTCTCAAAAATGACAAAAAAAACCCCAAAACAACTTAGAAATTTGAAAATATCAATATGCATTAACTTAGGGGTAACCTTTAAAATCATGTGAGAGTTTATATTTTGCCCTGACAAAAAAAAAACATATTTGTAATGATTGTTATGGTTGAATTTGAATATATTTCTTTTTGCCCCAGTTGTTTTATTTTTGGCCTGGCTTGCCTTCCTTCAGTCTATCGCATTCCTCCCAGTTGGAACCTGGCCCATCTCAGGCCTGGATTTATCAAAATGTGACAAGTATCGCATGCGATAGTAAAAGGGGCGTATTTTATGCTAATGTACAGTTTATCGCAATTTGCACTAATTACCTATGTGAAGAGCTAAGTTAGTGTACATTGCGATAATATTTTCAGACTTTGTGATAAGTGCCATACCTGTTGTATTTCCTGCATTCAACCACTGGGGACCCATTGTTTTGAGAGAGAGAGAGACTAGCCCTAATGTCCTCTCCCTAGATAGTTATTTGTATCCCTATGAGTGGCTCACCTAGTAACTCAAGGTGAAGTTTAGGTATTAATGTAGGGGGTTAGGGGCCACGACATTCAACGTACGAACAGAACAGTGGTCTCTTGTGAAGATTTGATGACCTACGGAGTGAGGAAACTCACTCCAAGATGATATTTGTGCAAGGTTCTCTCAACCTAGCTTGATGGACTCTCTACCTGGGTAACATCAAGCTAGCTGGAGAGAACATTGCCCAAATCTCATCTTTGGGTGAGTTTCCTCTATCCGTAGGTCATCAAATGTTCACAAGAGACCACTATTCTGTTCGTACGTCTCACGTTGAATGTCAATACCTAAACCTCACCTCGAGTTACTAGGTGGGCTATCCATAGGGATACAAATACCTATCTAGGGAGAGGACATTATGGCTAGTCTCTCTCTCTCTCTCTCTTTCTTTCTTTCTCCCTCCCCCCCCCCCCCCCCCCCCCCCCCGATGGCCAGGCTGGTGCTCCAGGAGCTTCAAATTTACTAAAACAGGCCTTTCAGGAGACATTGCAAAATGCGATAAAACCTTACTGCCCTGTAACGCAAGCTATCGCACGGGCTTAACATTACTGAAAAAGGTGTAGTTAAATCAGTGTTAAGTCTGTGCGATAGCACTTCAAAGACTGGCAAACCCAGCCCACTCCCCGCCCCTAACTCCTCCAGACGTGATCACATGCATTAACAGGGCTTTTCGCATGTGATAAGCCCTTAACGCATGCAAAAATGCCTTAGCGCATTTTGATAAATGGCCCCCTCAGTTTGCTGCCATTTATGGGGTGGGTGTTGTCCCAAAGAAGACCCAATTCTCCTTCCCCTAAATCAGCCATTACAGTTACAGCACGTGGTAAGTGGCCACAGCATGCCACTTTTTGGAGCCCAGTGCCCAAGGAACCCTGTATCTCACTCACAGGTGACAACTAGGGCCTTCCTCCTCTGAAAGATGCGATTCCTTCCTCAGTAGCATCCTTACCAGAAATCAGGTCCAGGAGTCAGATTCAAATCGTGTGCACTGGATCATTATTCTGGCCCACACTAAAAACCACTGATCCATTAAAAAAAAAAAAAAAAAAAAAAATTGGCACACAGACCGGCATCGGGATTGATCGTGTGTGATGAATTTCAGAAAAAAATACCTGATTTTTTTTTTTTTTTAGCAAAATCATAAATGAGAAAAGTCCACAGGCAAACCAGATGGCTTTGTTTCCCCTGAATGAATCATTATCACACGGTCACTACAGACAGGAAGGGATGATGATGAGTGGCCTTTACACATTTTGTTAATGAACAGTTCTTGTACACCCTGAGATAAAGCCATTAAAATAACTGGTTACTGTCCCATTGCATTATGTCTAATCATTCGCACTGGACTCCCAAAGTTTACTGACACTCTACGTATCCTAAAATTCCCCAATATCTCCTCTATGATTCTTTTACTAACGTGCGGGGCCACTAATAAACTGGGTCTGTTTTATGTGTATGCCTGAATATAATATGTTCTCCCTTTCCTGTTTGTGTTTTTGTCCCTCTGCAGGGCATCGAACGTCTAAAGAATGAGAACCCAACTTGGGAAAAGACGAATGGCTGGGAAGGCATGAAACTGGCCTTTGGGGGTGGTTTCTCGCCCTGTTGGTTCAATCCCTTTTCTAGCCCAGGCTACAGTAAAGCGATCTCAAGTGCTGACGTCACTGTGCTAGGTGAAACTGCTGAGGAGGGCTCGGGCCAACGGGCTGAACTCAAGGATGCCACAGAAGTGTTAGTGGTTTAAGCACAGGTCTCTCTGCCTTGGAAAGGAATGCAAGACCCACTTGACCATCCTATACGATAAATCCCTTTCCTGCACGCAGTATTAGACCTGGGCAGAAACCTGGCAATCTCTGATAAATCAGACAGATGTGCAAAACAGGGTTTTTCGTTAATTCAGGTGGCAGCACCAAGCAGCCAAATTATTGCACTTCCTCTTTTCTACCTTCTGATTTTTATTTATTACCTGTAAATGAACTGTTCATTAAAGCTCTTTAACGATCATCATGTTTAGCCCCTTTCACCATTATAAACCTAATAGCTAGATTTCAGTTTTGGCCAAAAGTAGGCCAGAAAAAATGGCAAACATCTGAAGTCAGCTTGTTTGCACAATTTTACAATAGTAAATCTTAGATCTAGTGCAGTGGCTCAGTGACACCTACTGGGCAGACTCAAGACTTGTATTTTAGAGGGAGCCCTGGCTAAGGAGCATCACTGCAGGGTCTGGACGTGGTGGAAGTTATAAAAATAGGGGACAATTCCGTTGATTAGCAATTAAAGGTTCATGCTGCCTTAGAAGAGAGGCCAGTTCCAACTGAGCTGGATGCCCAAAAGTCACAAAGTCACAGGAGGAAGCTGCCAGCCCTCCCTCCCTCCCGCCACCACCACCACACACACACACACACACACACACTCCCTAAAAGAAGAGAGAAATAAATAGCACATTTTTGAAGGATTTAATGTCTTGCAGCTTATAAAAGGGAAAATAATATCTACAGAAAAACATTGTACAAGCAAAGTCTTGTGCAAAAAGCACTGTAGGACTTTTCATTGATTCTTAAATTTAGCACAATTTTGTTTTCAGATTGTTTTCCCTTTCCGTATTTGCCAGATATTAAAATATTGGACAAAATATGGGCTATTTCAAAACTAATGTCCCATACTTAAATCTCTTAGCACTGCAACTTTGCTGTCACCTAGCTCTTTGCTAAATCTCAGCAACTGCGTTCAGGTCCTGCTCCCAGGAACCCTCTGAATTCTCTCTTTTCATCATGGACCAGGGAGGATATGTCTCGGGCTTCAGCCAGGGATAGTCTCTTCAGAGCGAGCTTTTTTCCTTCTTGAAAGTGGAAGTCCTTTTAGTTGGAAACACAGGCAGAGTCCACGCCTTCCCCAGTTTCTCCTGTGTCTATTCCGTAAGGGCTCTGGGAGAGCCTAGGCATCCTGGCCTCGGCTATTCCACCAAGATACCTTCCATGCTACCAGGAAACACTTTTCACACCCTTCTGGCCAGCTTCAAGGTGAAGCACCTATTCCTAAATGTGGAGGTACTGCAACCAGTCAGCGCGTCCTACTTAACATAAAATCTATTTAATTTTGTCAACCTTTCCTGTGGAAGATTCCCAGAAGAGCAGTAACCACTAATTCCAAAGGTCCTTTGGGTTGAGTAGGCCCAGGAAAGCCAAAAATGTAACTTCTTTCTACAGGGCAGAAAAAAAAATCTCTATTTACAGAATAAAAACTCATATAATCTCCACTGTCTCAAATGGTTAGCTTCTGTCACTCACTAGGCTGGCTGTGGCAGCCGAGGCAATAATGAACTTGGCTACTGCTCAGAGGGGCAGAGGAAAGGAATGCATCCTTCAAATGTACAAATATATACATAAAGTTATTTATTTCAAGAGTCAGAATCTAGGGGGTTACTCTGGGGAAAACCTTTTTTTATGATGATGATGATGATGATACCTCTGGCTTTAACAAAAGAGATTCTTATGCCTAGTTGGGATGCCCTTCCTAAACCAGCTGCAAATCACACATTCTAATCATATATTTTTACTCTGTGTTTGTCTGCAAATTACTATATTTTTTTTTACTCTTTATAATGAAAAACGGTGGTTAGTCCTGGGGTTGGAGCACAGGATTGGGGAGCAGCGGCAGTTGAACTCTTAAGGCATGAGCCCTTGCTCTGCCTATAACTCTCTATATGACCTTGGGTGAGTCAATTACATCTCCCAGTGCCTTAATGCAGCTGCTGTAATTGTGCAATAGTTGAAAACTGTCTCACAGCATGTCTCGCTTTGGAGGAGGGCTTCGTGTATATGTCTAAGGGGTTTTCAGGGCTCATTGCAGGATTTCTGCTTAGATTAGGAGCAGGTTAGAAAAGCAAATCATAACACTATAGATATCTCAGTCTGCTACGGAAACACAAGTCTGTGGCTGATGAATAAGTGTGTAGCAGAATACCAAAAGCTGTTTGTTATGGTGCTGCCAGATCTCCGCATACCCAGCTTTGGCATCGCAATGAAGAACTAATAAATGGCAAATAGTGGAAGCATAAAGATAATTGTCTTAGGCAGAGAAAAGGTTCAGCTGAGCACAAACTGAAGCTTCAGAAAAACTTTTAACTATGCAGTTCTTTTTTCAACTGTTTGTCATGGGAAAACCTGCCCTCCTCACCTCAAAATAAAATCCTATATATATATTTTTTTTTTTCTTGAATAACGTTCTATGAACTTAAAAAGATTTATGATTCTAAAATCTTATATTTCTGTATTTTGCTATTTGTAACAAACTAGGCTTTAATTCTATTGCCTTGTAATATTTCTACATTTCAGAATTAAATTTTTAAATGTGTTTTCAAAATTATTTGTGATCTGTCATTGTGTTCATGTTGTTTGGTCACTTTTAGTAGATTAACTTTGTCTTTGCGCTTTTGATAAAGTAGTAAGTGTCATAAGTAATATCTCTTATCAGCAAACTACAGTATCGGGCTGCTTCTGCTAACAATGTTGATGAGATGTAAAACTGCAGATTTAAAAGAATATTTAAGGACCTTTATTTTCAGTTTTAATTTTCCTGGGAATAACAATGTTATCTAAAAAAAGATCAGTGGAAAAAATATCTTTGTATTAACAAACAGTAGAAAAATCAGTAGAGAAATGAATTCTCCACTGATTTTTCTCCTGTTCATTATAACAAAGTCATTTATCCACTGATTTTTTTTTTTTTTGTTATAAGATTGAAATATCCAGGAAAACTAAAATAAAAAGTGAAAATGTAGGTCTCTAAGAATATTTTAAAAAGGCAATTAGGTGGCATGAATTGAGACCTACAGCAGCCTGGTGAGCACATGCTCTGCAGAGTCAAGACATGCAGTAGGGTAACAGCAATGTAGAGACACAATTCTCCAGATCAGGGGCCAGTTTATGGCAAGACTTGGGGAAGGATCTGAGAAGCACTAAAGAAGGAATACTGAGTAGTGTTGCTGAAGTGAGAGCCGACCTAAATGAAACGTGCAACCAGATAGCTGAAAATAGAGGACAGCATGGTCCTTTCTGGGGCACATCATGAAAAGATGTTTCTTTTTGGCAGACAGAAATGGATCATTCGATGTAAGATTGAGAATGTTGAGAACTGGTTTTGGAGAGTGAATATTCATATGTCAGAGGGGGCTGAACAGGGAAATATATTTGTTAGCACATCGCTTTTACAAGACTCATCTCGTTACTGGCATTTAGAGGCCAGCAGAAACATTCTTACCGAATGACTCCATAGAGCTCTTGGCGGAAAAAGCAGATCCTTTGAAAGGCCGTCTTGAAAAGTTAGGCATATTCACTGATAAAGAATACATTAAAAAAAAAAAAAGTGAACTCTTAGGCCCTATTCTTTCAAAGGATCCATCACTGAGGTCTATAACATCAACTCAACATGGAGGATGGAGCAGAGGGAAATTCAAACCATTCTGAAAGAGAGCTGTAACTCCCCTCCCAAATCTTCACTGGATGAGGTGGGAGCTTCTGGGCCATGATGTAACCTTTAAGATTCCCTGGGATTCCTTCAGAAGTGGGAAAGCATTGCTTCAGGGCCCCTTAGGGATCCTGTGACCCTAAATCTTAAAATAAGGACAATTCATGCCAGGATTTGTTGTTCAAAATGAATATAGTTTACTGGTGATTAACTTGATGGATCATGATAAGCTGACAGAAAACCTTGTTTCTTCTTGTGTTATCCATAAAGCTCATTTACAAAGTCAAATGCACAGATCAAACACTTGCAGAGGCCTCCCTGGACTCTAGGTAACCCTTCATGCTACTCCAATGTTCTATCCATGACTTCTTGGATTCCCCTTAGTACCTGAATCTCCTTAAATCCAAACTGTGTGACTCTTTCCTGAGATGCTGAGAACTACTTCACTCGTTTCTTCTCCCTTCCTTGAAATGGAATACCTGACAAGGAACTGGGTAAGGCATCCAAAACCAGATGCTCAATTCTTCTTTCTCTCTTGCACACCAGACTATGGGAAACGAATACTGTGTGACCATTCCTTCTGGTCCTACATCACATACTTAGGAGGAACGTTGGGTAAATGCTCCCTTCTCACAAAATAATATGCAGGCCAGTAAAGCATAGGCCAGAGCAGGCAGCCCCTCCCTTACACTCCCCCCCCCCCCTCCCTGGACTGCCCTCTGGACCTCTTTTTCTGCTCTCCCTCCAAAACGTTCTAAGACTCTGTGTTTATTACTACTTGGCTTCCAAGGTATAATTCATTGGGGTATTTCTAATATACCTTATCAACCTGCATGCCCCCTGATGTGGAAGTAACTTGGGAAGGAACCATTGGGGTGCCTTACAGAGCAAAGAGGTTGATATAATTCCGTGTGCTAAAATTAGTGCATCTTTACCCCCATTTTCATATGCTAAAATTATTTCTGATGTACAAAGGATTTTAATGCACCAAAAATGTACGCTAAAAAAGTGTGCTAATTTGAGCATATGTTCAATACTAATGCATGGAAGTGACCTGCATATGGAATTATTTCCAAATACCAACCACCAACTTGGTCAGTGTTCCACAGACTGAGATAAACCTTCTTTCTAGATCCATGAGGATCCGCCTGCAATTAAGGTTCACTTCCTTCGAGCATAGAATGGCTACTCCATCTTTGCTTCCTAGTTCTCCAGGATGCAGAATAAACTTCTACCACCCAAGCCTGTTTATGTTTTGCATGTTACACACTTGACAGATAGGTTTTCAAAGAATCACTTACTTTATACGCTTCCTCAAAACTGCGAGCACCTTATTTCCCATAAAGGGACAATTAAGCCCCTTCACATTCCAGTACTGAAAGCTAATCTCTTCATGGCTTGGGGAGACCTTTCATAGGCAGATGGATACTTCATGTGCCTTAATGATGGCAGATGTCCTTGTCAATGGATGCAATCCCCTTTTATTAGTTTAGGGAGGGGTCCGAAGCAGAGTTGCCTCCATTCCCATTTCTTTTTGCCCTAATTATGTTGCCTTGTTACATACAGTATATTTGATAGAGGGAGGGCAGTAGGGACATCAGTATCTGTCAAGCCCAGCACAAGATTTCACATTACTTTGATTGCTGATGACATTCTTTTAAAAGTGCTCTCTCCCCCCCACCCCTTAAACTCCTCAATTCCTGTGCTGTTATCTCTGATGGAGAAATCTAGAGCCTTGCCTAGGTACAAAGTGAATGTTTCTAAGTCATAAATTTTTCTCTAGACAAAACTAATTGTTTCCCTGGAACAAAGTTGGCAGATCTGGCCCTTTTTATGGGCAGAAAGAATAAAATATTTAGGTGTTCAGGTTAGAGCAGACTTATCATCCCTTTGTGGATCCAGTTTTATTCCTATTCTTCTCCTCCTCTCCCTAGAAAATCAATCTTTGCAACAACATTTTTCCTCTCCCTCTTTGGCCAGTATAGACCTCCTCTTCAAGTCAGAATCATCTGGTTCTCTTCTGCTTTGAGGGGTGGGAGTAGACTGGGGTGCACTGTCCGCTGTTCTTGGTCTCCTTGGACAGAGGTATGGGACTTGGTATTCAAAAGCATGGTGGCATTGGGCCTGGGTCCGGGCCCTGGCCTAGGCCGAGGTCATGATGTTGAAACCTGGTTCGAGTCACGGCTTTGGGCCTGGGTTCGGGCCGAGGCTTGGGTCATGGTGTCGGGCCTGAGTCCAGGCCCCAGCATAGACTGAGGCCCAGGTGTTGGGACCCAGTCTCCAGGTCACACAAGCCTTGGGCTTGTGTAGGCCGAGGCTTCCTCCTGAACTTAGGCCGAAGCTGGTGGCTCCCCACCAGATTGGGTAAGTGGGGGCCGGGGAAGGATCCTGGTCCTGGCATTTTTTTCAGGTAGGCAGGAGGCCTCATTTTTGTTTTTTTGGCCGTTTTTTTTTTGTTTGTTTTTTTAATTGTTTGATTCGTTTTTTTTCTCACGAATGAAAATAAATCAAACAATTCACGAACTGAAATTCATGGGAAAAAAAAATCTCCCAAAATCGAAAACAATTTTTTTTCTCCTACACATCCCTACTGATCCCTTCACTCAGTCCTGCCCCTGTCCCACATCCTCTCATTCACTCTTTTGATCCTTTCATCTTTACCAGTACGGTCAGCAGCAGCAGAGGCGGCAGGGTCTGGGATCACTGTACAATAAGCAGGCGCTAACACACCCAGGAAGGGCAGAAGCAGTGGGGCTGACAGGCATTCACACTATGGCTTCTTTTTTTTTACCTTGGCTATTGCCCTCATAGCCTTCTAAGTTGTGCTGGGAAATTGCACAAAAATCAGAGCCATGCAGTTGCCCTTTTATCAGGATAAGCAGATTCAACATTCTATTCCCTGTGTAACCCCTTTTTAGCAGGTGAGCAATACCCTTAAAGGGTTCACAAAAGAATTTGCTTCTGGGGCTTATTCCACTGTCTCTTTCCCTACCTTCTTGTCCCAAGGAGTGAGTTCTTTTTTATGGGGACAACAAGGATGTCCTCCTAGGCCCAAGCGGTTTAATGAAAACTCTTTCACTTGAATGCCACTAAACTTCTTTAGGTGATGCTGTGTGGCAGGGACCAGAAAGGACACAGTATTGGATGTCCAAAATGAACGTTTACTCTGATTTCTTCAAAATAAATAAATGTCCAATCAGAAGATAACTGTGCTAAATTACAGCTGGGTTTACACTGGTTTCATTCACTGAATTTCCTTACTGTCTCTCTCTCTCCCTGAATGTCCTTAGTCTCAGGATCCTGGGAAGAGGTTTATCACTCCTGGATTGAGTGAATAAACTGTACCGCTTGGGCAGGGATAGTCTAATAGTGAGGGGATCCCCCTAGTCCTGGAAAAACCCTACCTGCGGACCAAAAGTCCACTTTTCTTCACCCTAACGTATGCCCTGTGTCCCCAGGGATGGGTCCCCAAAGATATGGTTCCTTTCTGTTTCAAATGCTCCAGACTCCTGCTCTGACCTCTCTTGAGGAAAGGTGTGCTGGGGAAAGGAACCAGGCTATTACTGCCCCGACCTCCTCATAAATCAAAAGGTAAAACACTTTCAAGAGTCCCAAAATGTCTTCTGAGATAAAACTGTCACTGCAGCCCTTTCACTTTACAGGGAGAGGGACTCACAGATCTTCTGTGCCCCGCCCTCCGGATCTGAGGCATGACCCTCACCAGACTGGGCCAGGGCCTCACTTAGGCAAATTACAAAAAACAAATATCCTATCTTCTCTCAAAGTCTCTCTACAAAAAGAGGAGGCAGATCCTTACAGGCAGGGGGCGCAGTGAAAGGTCTCTTCTCAAAGAAGAAACACCAAGTTAGGTCGGTAGGCCCTTTCTTGAACAGAGGTAACACAAATGGCTCCTCGCTCTCTGAAAGCCAAACCAAAAGGACCACACTTGCTATCCTCCTAGGCCCCCCCCCCCTTCTGAACTGGGACAAAAGCACCGCAGCAATCCTCTAAGGGAGGTGCTATCGGGAATGGTTTCTCCCTCCTAGCTGGCTAACTATAGGGCAGGCCATCTAAATGGAGATTTAGGGGGGTCTGTTTCCTCCAAGGGCTAGGGAGGCCATACATAATCCATGCCACTACTGGTTCTGTTCTGTTTCCTCAGGGGGGGCCAGAGTTGATATACACTGCTGGCTCTGCTCTGCCTTCTTGGGTTCAAAAAAAAAAAAAGGGCAGAAATTAAGTCCTCTATAATGGACACAAAAAAAGAGGTTGAATTGACACAGATTTGAAATTTATCAGCAGTAGTGCCATTCATTAAGGAAAGGGTTGAAGCCTTGACAATTGGCATTACTGCTCACAAGTTTCAAACCTTTGTGTCTCTCTTCTTTGATCTGCAGTCTTCTTTCGTTTCACCCCTTCCCCTTCCGTTCCCTGAAAAAAACAGGAGGGGGGGGGGGGAGGGAGAAGAGGGGCAGTCTGAATTAGGAAGCAGAGTGGCTCTTCTCTTCTCTGCAGGTTGCCTGGAGAGGAGGGGCTGGAGCAGAACTCTCCTGCTGTCCTACGTCTTAAGCCTGAAAAGAAGTGCCTGGAGCTGTGTTCTTGGCCTCAGAGCTGTAGCTAGCCTATGGCCGATATGCCGCTGCCACAGGTGCCGTTCACCAGGGGCGCCATTGCGCCGAAGCATCGGCAGTATCCTCTCACTCCTCCCTCCACAGTGAGAAGTAGCGCGGCCCATGGGGCAGTTAAGAGGTATAGGATTCGATGCCCTCCTCTCATCACCCCTGGCAGTTTGAGCAGCGCAGCTCGCGGGGCTGCAAGACGCCTTGGCCTTCTCCATCCCCCCCCCCCCCGCCACTCTGGTAATGAGGAGCAGCGCTGCCCGTGGAGCTGCGAGAAACATTGGCCTCCTCCTCCCTCACCCTGCTTCGGCAGCGAGAAGCAGCACGGCCCACAGGGTTCAAGAAGTATTGGCTCCTTCTGCGTACCCCCAGCCCTCTTCCCCAAGTCAGAAGCAGGAGCAGCACTGCACAGACGAAGGCTAGAAGAAAGCTGAAGTCTGATGGCGCCTGGGGGCTGAAGGAGGAGGCTGCTGCTGCCCCTTGTGCTTCCAGAGGGGGGGAAATAAAGATCATGTGTGTGTGTTTGTGTCTAATTGAAAAAAATAAAATAAATGCTGAAACTGGTTATAATGCGGTATGAATGTACATCAGAAATGTATTTATTTTTTGTGTCTGAGCATGTGAAAGAGGATGTCAATGACTGTGCATGTGAGAGAGAGAGCATATGGGCATATGATTGAGAATGTGAGAGCATATGTGCAACGGCGTGTGTGTTTGAGCACGTGAGAGAGAGAGAGCATATATAAATGTTTGTGATTAAGCATGTGAGAGAAAGAGCATATGAGCGTGTGTGTGTGTGTGTAATTGAGCAAGTGAGAGTGACAGCAAATGAGCCTGTGTATGTGTGAGTGATCATGTGAGAGAGAGAAAGAGCATTTGAGCATGTGTGTGTGATTGAGCATGTGCGAAAGAGAATGAATGAGTATGTGTATGTGTGAGCATGAAAGAGAGCATATGAGCGTGTGTTTGTGTGTGTGTGTGCATAGTTCAGCATATGATACAGAGAGGGAACAAAAATGTGTGATTGCATATACTTGAGGATGAGAGAAAGAGCAAATGAGCTTATGTGTGTGTATACATGATTGAGCATGTGTGTGTGTGTGTGTATATGATTGAGCATATGAGAGAGAGCACATGAGTAAGTGGGTGTGTATGATTGATCATGTGAGAGGGAGAGAGAGAGAGCATGGAGAAAGTTTGTGTGCAACAACCCCCCTCTCCACCCCACCTGCTAATCCATGATAATCTCAGGGCATCTGGAAATCAAAGGTTCCCAGGTATGGAAAGCAATGAATTGATTTTATTCTTATTAGTTTTTATTATTGGTGTTATTTTATGTATCAGCTGTTTTGAAATATTTTATTGGCATTTGGAAAAGTTTTATAGGAATTTTTAATTATTGGATGTTCTATTTGTCAGAATTTTTAAAATATAATTTCTATTTGTCTGGTTTTAATATTATAACTTTTATTTCTTGTAGTTTTGTGTAGGGTCCATAGTAGCTTGGCTTGTTCTTTTTTCCTAATAAGAGGTGTATTGGTGTTTTAGGGACTAATGTAATATTTCCAGTGTTACTTTTCAAAGGTAGGATTGTTACTGTTTGAGTACTGGCATGTAGTGCTGTTTTGGTATGGGAGGTTTATTATATTGTAACTGTGATTCAGTTTACTCATAGCTTTCTAAGGGCCAAGCCTACACCTAAAATGTGTTACCATAGGCATAATACCATATGGGTTCCAAATGCCTTTTTTTTTAAATAATCGTTTGCAGGGCTTTTTGCATGTAAATATAATATACATGTTGTTAGTGATTGATATTTTTACAGCAGGATGTCCTTTTTCATATAAAATCTGGTATTTTGAATGCATAATTTTTAATTGTGTGTGGGGAAGGCATGTCTGGGAGGAGGCTTGCTCCTAGAGATTGAATTAAGGGCCAATGATTGCAGGATTCTGAAGGGAGCCCTGGTGTGAGGCCCCAGCCCAGGACTGACACTGCAATGACTGTAGTAAATAACCTTGAGAGGAAATATAAAATAAGGGGAAAAAAAAATCCTCAGTATTTGTGAAAGAAGGCTTATGGCGCCAGGATCTCTGTACTGGTTACAATTGAGCTGGAAGCCCAAAGAAGCAGGAGTAAACTGCTGGCTGAAAATAAAAATCAAAACCCCCTACCATTTAGCAGAGTCTCCTGGCTCGTTCTGTTGTATGTTGTGTTCAGGGTGAGGGCGCACTTTTTTACTAGGCCATATGTGCCAGATGGCCTGGCTACGGCTCTGCTTGGCCATTCCCCCACAAATTAAACCCTGAATATGTATAAGTGAATGTGTGTGTGTGTGTGTTTGTGTGTGTGTGAGAGAGAGAGAATAAGCTTTGTGCAACCCCCCCTCTCCCCCAATCCATGATAATTTCAGTCAGGCCAATACAGTACTGTGCGCTCTGGCGGAATACACTGTTAGCCCGCGATTGGCTGCGAGTTTTCGACGCTCTATTTTTACCCCTTATACAGTAAAGGGTAATAGCGCGTCGAAAACGTGCGGCCAACCCCCCCAAAACTAATAGCGCCCGCAACATGCAAATACATGTTGATGGCCCTATTAATTATTCCCACGCAATACAGAAAGTAAAATGTGCAGCCAAACCGCACATTTTACTTTCAGAAATTAACCCCTGCCGGCACCGGGAAAGTGTACAGAAAAACAGAAAAAAACATTTTTTTTCTGTACACCCTCCGACTTAATATCATAGCGATATTAAGTCAGAGGCCCAAAATAAAAAAAAAAATTAAAAATTAAAAAAATTAAAAATCAGCCCACGGGTCTGAAGACGGACGCTCAATTTAGCTGGCGTCTGTTTTCCGAACTCGTGGCTGTCAGCGGGTTTGAGAACTGATGCCGGTAAAATTGAAGGTCGGCTGTCAAACCCGCTGACAGCCACCGCTTCTGTCAAAAAGGAGGCGCTAGGGACGTGCTAGTGCGGGCCCTCATTTAAATACTTGATCGCGCGCCCAGAAGAGTGGCCTGGGCGCGCACTGGGAGAGCGGGCACTCGCCTTGGAACGCCGGCTCTCCCGCGGGTTTTACTGTATCGGCCTGAGTGTGATTGGAAATCAAAAGATCCCAGGTATGGAGAGCAGGACATTTTTTAATCCTTATTAGTTTTAATTACTGGGTGTTATTTGATGTTTCTGCTGTTTTTAAATATTTTATAGGTGTTTTGGAAAATGTGTAACATTTTTTTAATTATTGGATGTTCTATTGATCAGATGTTTTTAAATATTTATTCTTTTTATTAGTATGAGTAACCGTGTGTGTGTGTGTGTGTGTGTGTGTGTGTGTGTGTGTGAGCATGAGTGAGAGAATAAATGTTAAAGTGTGTATATGAGGGGAAAAGGAGACATTTTGTATACTCCCCATCCCACTGATCTACAGTAGTCTCAGAATGAGTGCAAAGCAAAAGTTCCCAGGTATGGAAAGCAAGGGATTCTTTTTTCTTTATTAGTTTTAATTATTGGGTGTTATTTGATGTATATACTGTTTTGAAATATTTGATTCATGCTTAGGAAATTTATTAAAATGAGTTTTGTAATTATTGGACATTATATTCATCAACAGTTTTGAAAAATGTGTTCTTTTAAATAGTATGGTTTTATTATTATTATTATTATTATTGTTGATTTGATATAGATTTTATTGTTTGATGTTTCTGTTTTTCCATTGCTGCACTGTATACAGAGTCTGACTTCTTGTGTTTTTCAGTTCTGTTTTTGCCTTATGTCTCTGTACTTTATGCTCTCTTTCAGGCCGATACAGTAAAATCGTAGGAGAGCGCCCGCTCTCCCGGCGCGTGTACAGGCCACTCTCCTGTGCGCGCGATTCAGTATTTTAATTTATTTTAATTAGGGCCAGCGGTAAAAAGAGGCGCTAGGGACATTAGCGTGTCCTTAGCGCCTCTTTTTTGATGGAAACTGCGGCTGTCAGCGGATTTGACAGCAGACGCAGAATTTTGCCGGCGTCGATTCTCGAGCCTGCTGACAGCTACGGGTTCGGAAACCGGACGCCGGCAAAATTGAGCATCCAGTTTTTGACCCACCAGCCGCAGGCCCATTTTAAAATTGTTTTTTTTTTAATTTTTTACTTTTTTAAACTTTCGGGACCTCCGACTTAATATCACCATGATATTACGGTAAGTTGGAGGGTGCACAGAAAAACAGTTTTTACTGCTTTTCTGTGCACTTTCTCGGTGCCGGCAGAAACTAGTGCCTACCTTTGGGTAGGCGCTAATTTCTGAAAGCAAAATGTGCGGCTTGGCTGCACATTTTGCTTTCTGAATCACGCGGTAATACCTAATAGGGCCATCAACATGCATTTGCATGTTGCGGGCGCTATTAGGTTCTGGGGGGTTGGACGCGCATTTTGGACACGCTATTACCCCTTACTGAATAAGGGGTAAAGCTAGCACATCTAAAACGCGAGTCCAAATGCCGGCTAACAGTGCGCTCCGTCGGAGCGCACTGTTCTGTATCGGCCTGAATATTCTCTCCATGTTCTGCATGTGTAACTGAGGTGAGGTATTCTGCTACCACTTAGCAGTGATTTTAAACCTTATTTAACTATTGTAATGTGAGAGAAAATGACACTGAACAAACTGCAATTTACAAAAGCTTCTTAATGCAAATAAAAATTTTTATTAATTGAAATCAGTTGCATGCTATATTAATACCTTGTTATAAAACTGGATAGGCAACAAGTGGCCTATACAGGAAGCAAAGAATCAAACTGATTAATAAAATTAATCTATTGCTATACTCACAATTAAGTACACAGGTCAGTCAAAGAAACAGCTTTGCTTGGTTACTCCTCTTTTCCATCAATTTTTATAGGTTTCATAATATGCACTGCAAGCTGGAAAGCGTATTGCTCTAAATCAGCTCATGATTGCTCCATACCTACACTCAGGGTCACATTTTTCCTTATCATGCCAACTGTCACTGTGGCCTAGTTTCTCTTCCCCTTATCAGCTCCTAGCACGCACGTCCTTGGCTTCACAGATTTATTTTCGTACTCAGAAACATAGCCTCATTTTCCTGTTTATTCACTTTCTCAATTTAGACTTTGAATTGCTGAAACTGTAAGATCTTTTTGTGCAACTTGTACACGTTGCCCACTGGGTTCAGATCCAGGTGCCTGGCCCAGACTGGTTCTGGCATCAGCATATTCACAAGTCCAAGGTCAGCATTTCATCAACCCTCCCTTGAGACAGGACTTGACCCTGTCTCACCTCCTTCATTGGTGAGACTATGTTGAGCCGTTCTTCGGTATCTGCAAACCTCTTCACATCATCTTTTTACTTCCCACTTACCTATACTCACTTTCCAATTTCCCTCTATTCTTCTATCAATATGTGACATAGAATGACATGCATGGAACAATCTTGAAGCATCTACTACTCTATTACTGTTTCCACTATTACATTATCATAATTAGTTTCAATAACAGCAGGTACCATTACAGCATAATTGGTTTCAGTATGTCCTGGGGCCATGACAGCATAATGAGAATCGTGATGGGTAATATTGGTGGTTATCCTGTGAGTTATGCATCTTTGAAAGGTTTGGATTAAATTTGGAATACATTGCATAAAGCAACATACAGCTATAAGGATTACAATAATTATAATTGCATATTGACACATGCTCCTTATCCACCCTACTGGGAATATTGACCACAAACTATCCCATATATTTGATCCTGTATCAATGTGTATACTTGCAGCATAAGTTTTTAACTTCTGTATTTGTTGGTCAATGGCTAATGAATTGTCCGTGAGGTTAAAGCAGCACATGTCTGGCATGACTTCACAACCAAAATGGTGTTGCAGCAGTAGAAAATCAATAGCGCCTCGGTTATTTAAAATAGCATTTCGGAGAGCAGTCTGCTCTTGATTTAATAATGCAATAGCGTGCGAAGTGGCATTTATAGATTTAGCTAAATTACAAGCTAATTTTGTCACTTGGTTATCAGCATGCATTGCCATGGCGGGTACACCAACTAAAGTAATAGCTAAAGCCATAGTCTCGTGTCTATTTAATAATGACACATTTCCATCACACGAAGGTGTAAGAGAAGTCAAATCTCGATTCCTACGAGATTTGTATAATTGTTTCATCTTGCTAGGTTTGCTGGGCAAGATAGGTACTAATCTACTTAGACAACAGGTGCAATCACTGACATTAGCTGGAATATAATTAAATGTTGTGGTTCCACAAGTAAAAAACCATCCCAGCGGTGTCCCCAGCGGCAGGACTGTGATATGATTGAACCAGTTAAATCCAATGAAATGTGACCCTGAGTGTAGGTATGGAGCAATCATGAGCTGATTTAGAGCAATACGCTTTCCAGCTTGCAGTGCATATTATGAAACCTATAAAAATTGATGGAAAAGAGGAGTAACCAAGCAAAGCTGTTTCTTTGACTGACCTGTGTACTTAATTGTGAGTATAGCAATAGATTAATTTTATTAATCAGTTTGATTCTTTGCTTCCTGTATAGGCCACTTGTTGCCTATCCAGTTTTATAACAAGGTATTAATATAGCATGTAACTGATTTCAATTAATAAAAATTTTTATTTGCATTAAGAAGCTTTTGTAAATTGCAGTTTGTTCAGTGTCATTTTCTCTCACATTACAATAGTTAAATAAGGTTTAAAATCAATATGGCGACCGCGGCAGGACTGTGATCGTTTTAGTAGGCCGTGATAGAGGGTGACACTGAATATAACAGTTTTGTAAGGTATATATTCACGTTCCTGATATCTCTTTTAGAGCCGGAGTGATCAACCGTGCTTGAAGGGAGAAGGAAATCAGGTCCTGTGTGAATAAAGGGTTAACGAGTACTCAGAATTAATGAGAATTAATATTTTTGGTTTAATGGATGATTTATGCTATATATCTCTTTGGGTCGCTATTGCTTGCAATTGCTTATTTTGCCTTGTGCTTGGCTGTTGGATATATTGTACAGTTGGGCGTACGTCGTCTAATCAAGAGGAACAGGAACAAGATTTTGAGGGAGACGCTCAGCTTTAAATTAACAGATATGGAGAATAGTGAGCTTAATGCAATAACCCTGAAAAGAATCCCCCAGCAGACTACCTTATATATTGATAGTGCACAAAACAGTACGGCGCTTCAATATGTTATTGCACTATTCCCATTTCAAAAGGAAATGATAAAGAAAGTAAATGACAAATGGGTAAAATATGCAGCTAGGGACTCTTTTCTGTCTTGGCCTTTAGAGGGCTCTTTACAGCCTAGTCGATTGTCCCCACTCCTACATTTTCTGCAAGATAAAAAACAAAATAAGGCTGCTAGTCTAGAGAAACATTTACATATTTGGAAACTTTTTTCCTTAACATCAGATTTATATTATGCTGATACAGATATAAAAAAGGGAGTCAAAATAAAACATGAAATAGTGAAAGACCACCCAGAGTTACAAAAGAATGGTCCTCCGGACCAACTTGTTGATCCTCAGGCCCACCCGCCACCATATGTAATGACTTGTCCAATGGTAAAGGCAGGAGAAGAGGATGGTTTTACTTTTCCAACCCCTGCCGGGTATAGGCCCCTATACAGTGAGACCAGTGAGACACCAAGTGCTCCATTATATCCAAGCCTGGATACACAAAAAGAGAGCATGAACAAACCTGAACAAGGGGTATCGAACAAATTAATAGATGAAAAATCTAAAATGCCAACTCCGATGGGATATGGCTCTTTACGAGAGACTCAACCGTCATCACATACACCTAGCCTTGGTATAGAACATGGACAGGATACCGAAAAGAGGAATGAGTTTGAGATTAAAGGAAGAGTACATTTAACAACAGTACAGGAAGAAAATGAATTCCGAAAGCAAGTACAGCAGATAGAGAAGATAGACCAGGGTAAAACTCCGGTAAAGGAACCTTTACAAGATGAAGAGGAGAAGAATGTAGCAATAATCACATGGGTACTTGATTATTTAAAAGGTTACAGTAAAAATAAATATGGTAGACCTTGGTGGGAGGTTATCACACAAGAGTGTGAAAAACAGCAGTGTCGCATCCCGTGTTCAAATGTTGGGCCTGTGAACACGAAGCAAGTCGATGACTTGCAGACGACTCTTTCTGTTCATTGTGCTGACTCTATCCACTATGACTTCATGGTAAAGGGATGTGAAGTCTGGGGTGAATCATTGCTAGAATATGAATCAACTACGCCCTTCACAAGATTAAAAAAACAAAGGCAGAATGCTGGGCAGATAGCTTGTGCATTACAACACAAAGATTCACGAGACAGAGTATTACAACAACCTGTTTTCGTAAGAACAAATGTCCAGAATCAACCGGTAGCTACATATAAGCCATATAGCCCCACTGACATCAGTACCATCATTCAGAAATTGCCGAGTATTCATAAAGGAGCTAGAATGTGGCTAGAAGCTGTAGACACAAATACGGCAGGGACACAACTTGCCATCGGTGATTTTAAAGCATTATGTGCAGCCAGTGGTATAAACTTATCTCAACTGTCCGTAGTTAGTGTATGTCCTGGGTTACTTACCCCTGCTGTGGATGGCAACCCATTTCAAGGACATGATAGAATAAATTTAGCAAAAGCCTTGGATACTTTATACCCAACTACAATTGATTTCACAGCCATTACAGCAGGAAAATGGGATGGGAGTGGTGATTTTTCTGCACATTTGACAAAATGCATGGACACATATAAAGCACAAACTGGGCAGGATGCTGATGTCCAGCCTAACATTCCTGTGTTTTTACATTTATTTTACGCTACTTTACCAGCAAACATGCAGACAAATTTGAATAATGTTGTGGCTTTATCTACAAAGGCATGGCCTGAGGTGAGGGCAACCCTGTTACACTTTGCTTCAGTGCATACAAAAATGTTACAGACTCCATATAAAGAACAGCAGAAAATAGCTAATAAATTAATGACTATGCAAATTGCAGAAATAGAGGAAAAGAAAAAGGTCAGATGCCATGATCAGAGTAATAATTTTCCAAAAGATCCTAATATCTCAGTTAGTATACAGGATTGTTATGTGATGCAAAAACCACCCTCAGATATATACCAGGGAGGATATGGCCCATATATCCCCCGGGGTAGAGGAATGCAAAGGGGTAGAGGTGGCCGTGGTATGACACAGGGTAGAGGGAATAGGCCATCACCAGATAGAAGAGCTCATGTAGAATGTTGGAATTGTCACGCAGTAGGACATTATTCAACTGAATGCAGACGGCCAAAGAACCCTGATTCCTATCATGCACAATCGCCGGCACAAGACCGTTACCAGCCTAGCCAGCCTGGGCCACAGCTCACACAACAATTTCCTGTGTACCAGCCAGAAAGTTACTGACATAAGGCAGGGAATACAGGAATCGTCCAAGGTGATACTGTATTCCTCCAGACATCAGAACCATTTGTTCAATTACTAGTAGGCCCACAACAAGTTCCAATGCAATTCTTAATTGACACAGGGGCTACCTCTTCTGTTATATGTGTTAAACCAATTGCTGTCAGAGAATCACGTGAAACCAATACTACTATAGGTTTTGATGGTAAGCCTAGTGAGAAACATCTAACTGAATTAACACCTGTGACAATTAAGACTACACAGGGCAAAAGGGAGGCATCCGTAAAATTTTTAATTGCCGAACATTGCCCAGTTAATCTCTTGGGTCGGGATTTACTCACTCAATTTGGATTGACACTAACTTTTAAAATTCCCGATTCTAAAAGCATTCTCTCATTGGTTGCTCTAACGAGTAAAGAAGAAAATGATGAGATTCCTGACGAGTGGAATTGGGATAAATTGCCATCAGAATTATGGAGTACAGAAGAAGCCCCCTATGGAAAGGCTAGGACAGCTCCTGCTTATCGGATTAAAATAAAACCATATGAGCAAGGTCCATATGTGAATCCTTATCCAATTAATAAAAAATTGACAGTCCCTACGATGCGTCAGATTGCGAGACTATTAGAAAATGGTATTATAGAAGAATCTGAATCACCCTATAACACTCCTCTGTTCCCTGTACCAAAAGGAGAAAATGATGTGAGAATAGTTCATGATTTACGTGCCTTAAATGAAATGGTAATCCCACAATATCCAGTATGTGCAAATCCATTGACGCTTTTGCAAACTCAGCCAATACATAAGTTCAACTCAGTTATTGATTTGTCTAATGCATTTTTTGCTATCCCCTTACATATGGCTTCTCGTGATTTGACATCATTTGTATTCGGTAACAAAGCGTATCGGTGGACGAGACTTCCACAAGGTTTTACGGATATCCCTACTGTATTCTCAAAACAATTGAACAAGGATTTGGAGAGGTTTAGGAGTAAATTACCCAAATCTGTGTCCTTATTTACATATGTCGATGATATCTTGCTTTCCACAGACAATAAGCTTGACTGTTGGGAATGGACCTTTAAATTATTACAAGTATTAAGTGAAGCTGGATATAAGTGTAATCGACAGAAATGCGTTTTAGCGAAAACGCAAGTGAACTTTTTAGGTCAAGTGATATCTTCCAAAGCTAGACACATTACTAAAGATTTATTGTTAGAATTGCAGAAGCAAGAACTTCCTCAGACATTAAAACAACTTCGTGGATTGCTGGGAACCTTTAATTACTGTCGCCAATGGATCCCAGGCTACTCAGCTCGAATTTCTCCTTTATTACGGCATTTACACGTACCTGCGGGTACTATTTCCAACACACAAATTGCCTTAACTAAGGAGGATGAATTGTCCATACATGACATATTACAGACTTTGTTACGAACTGAACCCCTGAGTACTGTAGACCCTCAACTAAAAGTGCATATATGGGTACGAGATTTGGGTAACACGTGGGCCGCTCTCGTAAATCAAGATGATACCCCAAACCAAGCAGTGGCATTTCTATCCGGCTCTTATAGCCCGGTGGAAATGGCACTGCCTGAAATTCCAAAATTACTGACAGCCATTGTTGCTGCAATTGGAAAATGGAGAGCGATCATGCCATATTGCACATTAGTATTACACTGTGATCATTCCATACATCATATGCTAACCACCAGTAAAGCAGCATTAACCGCCACCAGATATGGTAAATATCAGATAGAATTAAATGGCAAAGATATAGAAACTAAACCCCTCACAAAAGCCCAGAATAAATTGTTAGATTGGTTTTTCCCTAATATAGAACAGTCTCAAGTAGAACGGAAAGATATCCCTGAACTGTTGTTAATCCGATTCAGTCCTCTTGATAAAGGATTGATTTGGTTCACTGACGGAGCACAGAAAGGCCAACAATCTGCATTTGCGGCACTAAATGTTACACCTGAGTTAGAAATTATTACGAAAATACAATATCAGACAGAAAAAGGTGTGACTGCTCAGGAAGCTGAATTGTTAGCGGTAATAGCTGCTTTAAAATCGACAGGGCTAAAAGAGCACTGTACTATATATACTGACAGTTCATATGTGGTTAGCTCCTTACAATATCATTTACTTAAGTGGAAAAGGAGAGGAATGATTACAGCCACAGGTCAACCTTTACAACATATTAAAGATTGGAAACAAATATTGAAATTATTGTCCAAAAGGGAAGGCATAGGTACTGAGACTGCAATTGTATGGACACCTGCACATACAGAGCATACAGACTTTGAGGCAAAAGGTAATGATTTGGCAGATAAAGCAGCCTCTGAGGTGCTGTCCGTAAATTTAATGATTATGCAGACTCGCTTTAGCTCAGAATTGACTCACACTCCTTATCCAATGAGTAATATTATATTTCATGAACAACCAAGCGGTGAGGAATTAGAAAAGTGGAAATCATTGGGATGTTACCAACGAGGAAAAACATGGTTACATCCTAATGGTAAACTTTGTGTCACAACTTCGGAAATTTTAAGATACTTTACTGCCTGGCATAGCACCCTGCATTTGTCTGCTACAGCGTTACTAGCAGGAGTACAGACTAACCATTGGAACCAGAATTTGTACGCTCTGGCTGTGCAGATAATTCATAACTGTCTAGTTTGTTCCACTCATATAGCTCGCCGAGGACCTGCTGTGAGCCCTGGTAGCCTACCTATTCCTCAGGGGCCAGGTTTGGAGTGGCATATTGACTACACTGATATGATTGAACCAGTTAAAGGAAAACGGTATGTATTGGTATGGGTGGATGGCTTTTCACATTGGATTGAGGCGTTTCCGTGTACTAAAGAAACAGCCCATGTAGTTATCGATACCTTTATCCGCAATATACTACCTTCCCATGGCTGTCCCATTAGACTTGTGTCAGATAATGGCACACATTTTAACAATCAAATAATGCGAGAATTACAGGATATCTGCAATATAATCCATCGTAGAGTGTCAGTTTACAAGCCTACATCAAATGGCTTAGTAGAACGTTATAATGGAATCTTAAAAACAAAATTGAGAGTACTACTAGTAGCTCTAAATAAAACCAAAACAACGAAATTATATACCTGGCTGGATATATTACCATTGGCTTTAATGAATATACGAAATACCCCAGGTATACGTCATGAAATCACTCCTTTCCAATTGCAGACTGGGAGAATTATGAACCCCATACATGCAAAAGCCACTGATACTCCAAGTGAATACTGGAGTAAAATTCAACCGATAGTAGCGATGGCTACTGATTTAGTCCAATCCAACTCGAGATTAGCGCCAAAATTGACCCTATCTTCTGTGTTCTCAATAGGTGATCAAGTTTTGCGGAAGAATCACACGCATAAAACTTGGAAAGATCCAATTTACATCGGACCATTCACCATTACAGGACTAAGCCATACTGCTGCTAAACTGTCTGAACATTCCACCTGGGTACATTTGTCGGATATTCGTACCTATCGTCCCATCATCTGAGAACATGAATAACCGACTTCCTAGTGTAATTCTTGCCTGCGTTTTGCTGTGGTGGTGGAGTACTCCCAGAATCTCCTCTACCTTGGACAATGAATCATTGGATGAGAGGTTTAAACATAATTTGTGGTTGCGTTTAGCAAACATTACACATGTTACTTCCTTTTGCCTAATGATTAGTTCAGACTTACATACTATGTTGGGCTCATGCCTCATTCCGGTTTGTAAGGATCCGAACGATATTCACAATGATACCCAATTACCGACTATTGGGGAAAAATGGACTTATGAATCATCCATAAATTGGGGAAAAGTTACAAGGCATCTGCCGTCAGATGCTTTGGAACTTTATACTCCATATGTTGCAAATCTGGAAAATAACACTTGTGCACATATTGTGAACTGTAAAGACCAATGCCGTAAGTTGCCAAAAGGGCAATGGCCCTGTAACAACCCCACAAACATCAGCTATAATTGGGCCCATATAATTTTACCGTTGGGATGGTTTTTTACTTGTGGAACCACAACATTTAATTATATTCCAGCTAATGTCAGTGATTGCACCTGTTGTCTAAGTAGATTAGTACCTATCTTGCCCAGCAAACCTAGCAAGATGAAACAATTATACAAATCTCGTAGGAATCGAGATTTGACTTCTCTTACACCTTCGTGTGATGGAAATGTGTCATTATTAAATAGACACGAGACTATGGCTTTAGCTATTACTTTAGTTGGTGTACCCGCCATGGCAATGCATGCTGATAACCAAGTGACAAAATTAGCTTGTAATTTAGCTAAATCTATAAATGCCACTTCGCACGCTATTGCATTATTAAATCAAGAGCAGACTGCTCTCCGAAATGCTATTTTAAATAACCGAGGCGCTATTGATTTTCTACTGCTGCAACACCGTTTTGGTTGTGAAGTCATGCCAGACATGTGCTGCTTTAACCTCACGGACAATTCATTAGCCATTGACCAACAAATACAGAAGTTAAAAACTTATGCTGCAAGTATACACATTGATACAGGATCAAATATATGGGATAGTTTGTGGTCAATATTCCCAGTAGGGTGGATAAGGAGCATGTGTCAATATGCAATTATAATTATTGTAATCCTTATAGCTGTATGTTGCTTTATGCAATGTATTCCAAATTTAATCCAAACCTTTCAAAGATGCATAACTCACAGGATAACCACCAATATTACCCATCACGATTCTCATTATGCTGTCATGGCCCCAGGACATACTGAAACCAATTATGCTGTAATGGTACCTGCTGTTATTGAAACTAATTATGATAATGTAATAGTGGAAACAGTAATAGAGTAGTAGATGCTTCAAGATTGTTCCATGCATGTCATTCTATGTCACATATTGATAGAAGAATAGAGGGAAATTGGAAAGTGAGTATAGGTAAGTGGGAAGTAAAAAGATGATGTGAAGAGGTTTGCAGATACCGAAGAACGGCTCAACATAGTCTCACCAATGAAGGAGGTGAGACAGGGTCAAGTCCTGTCTCAAGGGAGGGTTGATGAAATGCTGACCTTGGACTTGTGAATATGCTGATGCCAGAACCAGTCTGGGCCAGGCACCTGGATCTGAACCCAGTGGGCAACGTGTACAAGTTTTTGTGCAGCAGCCTGTCTTGTTCTGTTTTTGAATAGGTGATGTACTAGTATTTTAGGGCCTGGTGTAAGATTTGCAGTATTGCCTTTTTATATATAGGATTATTACTTTTTGATTGCTAGCAGTTAGTGCTGTTTTAGTATGGGAGGTCTACTATTGTAATTGCAATTCACTCTCCTCATGGATTTCTTGAGGCCAAGCCCACACCCAACACAATCACAATAGGCCTAATACTATGTGGGTTCCATGTGCAGGGTTTTCCAGTTGGTATTATTGCAGCGCAATCAAATGTAATATACATGTTGTAATATTTTTACCTCTGAATACTGCATTTAGAATGTCCTTTTTTTCATGTTAAATCTGTTATTAGGAAAGGGCCTAGGATGGAGCTGCGGGAAAGGAAGGAACTAGGGGAGGATGGAGAAAGTACCTAGGACTTTTCATGTGGGATTAAAGAATTACAATTTAAATGGAACCAAAGAAAGTTAAACATCATTTTGTGTTGCTCTTTTCATTTACTCAGATCTTTCCGGATTTATACCACAGACACACCGCCAGCAAAATCTCACTCTTTGGCCTTCAATCTCACTTGCTGAGACAGCAAATCTCTGTTTGGGCTAGGAGTTAAGGACAGAGAGGGAAACTTAGGTGGATATAATGCCAAGGAAGGAAAGGAGGGAAATGGAAGGGAAGGTGATATGCATTTACTGAATCCCTTACTTTGAATATCATTGCATGCCTCTGACTTACAGGTAGTTACACTTTACGGCTGGCAGCTGCTAGATATCCTTGGCAGTGTGAACACGAATAACCGATCAGACTAGATGGACCAGTTGGTCTTTTTCTGTGAGGGGAAAATCGAAAGAGTGACTTCAGTCATAACATGCAGAACAAAACCTGACACAGGAATGGCCAAAGGGAGGTGAACTTAAACCCAAAGTGATTGCAAGCAGGGCACAGTGGACCTCATATCAGATGATTTATGGCACACATAAAAAGAACTGAAAAGAAAAATGGACAAATGCAAAGCCTGCAGCACAGAAATGGAAATGGTGGCTAGGTGTGATGTGCTGAGGTCAGAGGGCCTGCATACAATACAGAAAGGCAGAACAAGATGGCTCATCCACTGCAAATTGTATAAACATTATGATATTTCAGTGCCAGTGAAGTGCTGGGATCAGGACTGTGACAGAATTACAGAGATTGAAGCAATTGTGAGCACCACTGCCATTTCAACTGATAAAAAGCTTAATGCCAGAAAACCCAACAATGGCGAAAAGGAGAAGAACACAAGAATGCCATTACTGCTAGAAGAATCACTGCCAAATGACTATTCTGTGGCACATGTGGAAGGAGAGAAGAGAAGATCATCAAATGCCAAGAGACCAAGATAATGTGGCAGAGAAATGCAGAAATAGTCCCAGTTGTATTCAGTACCACCAACCTGATTAAAAAGAACCACCGAGTGCCCTTGATGTATATTGCATCTGATGGTTTTGCCTTGCAGCCTTGTACACATGCCTCCACAACCAAGAATCAGAAAGTTCTGAAAAAAATCAACATGTTTTCAAGATGTGATCTCTTCCCTTTGGCAATAAATGAATATTGTCCAATGTAGTACCACAATGCAGTCAGTAGATGACGCTGTTTAATATCTTATCACAGCAGGAAACGAGCTGCAGAAGCACTATTGAAGTCTGATATATCTTTTTCATACTACCTGTGACATTCTAAATGTTCTGCAGAACCCGATGGATTGTGTTGCTAGTTACAGAGTGGATAGGATTTGTCTTTTCTATAAATCTGTTTTCCTGTGCATTTTTCACTTAACCGAGTCTCCGGGGGCTCAGCGGGACTTGAATGTGATTCTTGGGATCGGACTTCTGCTTCCTGGGTTGTCCTGGGCAGGAGACAAGGTGGAAGCAGGTCTTCACAGCCCCTGATGGGGAGGGTGGGGGAGTCAGTCGACACACAGTGGTGACATCTAGCAGCAAGAGTTAGAGCCCATGATTGCAGGGGTTCCAGAAGGAGCCCCGGCACCATAAACCAAAGTCTCTCGCTGCAGGGACTGGACCAAGCGAGGCGGGAGGGGATGCAGACTGAAAGGGAAAAGCCCTGGGAGGTTGCGAATGAAGGCTCGTGATGCTGTAAGCCCAAAAGAGGCCAGTTCCAATTGAACTGAAAGTTCAAAGCAGCAGGAAACCTTCTTCTATAAAAATGGTTTCAGAAGATTGTCTGGGTGGGGGCAGAACTTCAAACCAGTCTTTCGTCAAACAGGAGGCTGAAAAGGACTTTATTTTTAAGCCATAAGATTTAGCTGCTAATAGGCTAAAGAAGCTGGCATAGATGGTACAAGGTGTTTGCAAGCCACGGTCTTTAGGTTAGGCAGCGTTGACTCATCAAGTCTTACTGCTTAGGAGTTTAGTCAATTTTTTTGTTAGAAATGATGATATTGAAGCTTCTATGGAAGGGACCTCACACACTTTCGTATTCTGGTTCCCTCTTCTCTTAGCTTGCTTTTTGCCTCATTTAAACATTCATTTTTTTTTTCAAAGAAGCCCAGGATAATCAGGTAAATTTATTGAAAAAGTATTCTTCACTGTACAAGAGCTTGGACATTTGTGGCTCAATTCATCCAAAATTTCCAGCAGAAAGTTAGTCACCAATAAAAATATTCAGATCCTATATTTAAAAAAATGCAGTTTGAGGGTTGTGCACATCTCCAAATTGTCATACGTTTATAAGCCTGCATTCTTTACAGCACAGTACATTCTTTAGTACATTATGAACCTCATCTCGTGCTACACAAGCCTCCTTTTTCCTTTCAAGCTATGTGTGCCATCGGGAACATGACGGAGGACCCAAACTGAGCATGTTCACAACACTGGTCTGTTCAGCACAGAGCGATGGCATATGGAGACTGGAAAGCTCGGATATCCTCCAAACTCTAAAAATGCTCTTCTAACCCATTGCAATGCAGTTTGGCCCACATGAATTAATAGAATTCCTTGACACATAAAAGATTAAAAAATAATTTAGAAAACTGACAGCACGCCACCATTCATACAAAGGTCACATTAAAGTGCATGGTCTAGGTTCATGTGAGCAGGGTTGAAATCTATTTAAAGATACCCTCAGAGGATATGCAGTGCATAGTCTGCACTCCCCTCTGAAGAGGACATTGCCCCTAGCATAACCATTTCAATAAAAATAAAAAATGTTTATCCTCATTAATTGACTCAGATGTTACATATAAAGTGCAAGTAGCAACAGAATATGTAAGGAAAATATTTTTTGCAATCTTAATGGCCTACATACAAGTAGATGAAAGCCTTCCTGATGTTGTCATTTATTTATTTATTTATTTATTTATTTAAAGGATTTATATACCGGAGGTTCCTGTATAATATACATATCACCCCAGTTTACAAGGAACGGTAATTATCGCTTCATATAGCGGTTTACATTGAACATGTTAAAAACTAAGTAACAAATACTTAAACATGAAAACAGAAAACTATTGCTTCATATAGCGATTTACATTGAGAGGTTAAACGAAAGTGACAAATTAGAGTATCTTACTAAGCAGCTCATAAACATGCGAGTTAATAAATAGATAGCCTGGTGATATGTTTGTCAACATGAATATATGTATATATGATTATATAAAGTATCCTAAAAATGGTAATATGGAAGTACATTGGACAACTAGCTCAAAGTATCAAAGACGACTGGTTGGGCTTCTAGGGGAGGGACAGCTAATACTTAGAGTATGGATAATTGCAATGCTTTGTTTGCCAGCTCTTGTTATTGCTCATTTGGGGTTTGATGGTCAAAATCAAGCTGGATGTGGATACCATATTAAATATTATTCTGATCAACAAAAGATTCATTTTTCTGTTAAATTGCTGTTGGTTAGAATTTCATCAGACCTGACTAATGGAGTGGATTTTCTTTTTTTGTAATTAGTGCCAGTGATTATCAAACTTATACAATGTTGCCATCTAGTGGGCATCTAAAAACATTGCAGACACTATAAGAAATATAGTCAATATTAGTATTAATATGTTCATTAAGATATTTAATTTAAATGTTCTTAACTGCCCTACTGAAAGAAAAATTATCCTGTGGCTACTCAATGCTCTAAAACTCTAATATGTTTAACAGAGGAAATTCACCATCAAAAGCAGACAAACCAAGGTTTAAGTGTCAACAACAAATAGAGGTATTGCGACTTTAAGAAGACAAGGTTTTTTCAGATTTAAAAAAGAAAAATTCCAGGAATTGTTAAAGTACAATAAGTTTAAAGTATAGGAAATAGCACCAAGAGAAAGTGTAAATTCCCTTCCTCCATTCTACCCACCCACCTACATGCAAGTCAAAACATTCCAGGCCATTTACCAGCAGAGGACCTTCGTGTTCAGTTTTTATTTTATTTTGCCTGGGAATTTCTATGTTAGAATAAAAATGAAATCAGTGAAAAAATGACACTTCCACTAATTTTTCTCTGGTGTGTTATGTCAAAGTCATTTTTCCATTGACATCTTTTATCATCGCATTGAAATTCCCAGGCAAAATAAAATAAAAACTGAAAATGATGATCCCTATATATATATTCTATTGAGTAAAAAAAAAAATCATCATCCCAACAGAATGCAGCAGACCAAATGCCGAACTTATGAACCACAAACGTGGCCTTCACTCCAACATGCCTATCGTTTTCAGTTCTTCCCAAAGGCAATTTTTCCAAGATTCACAGGATCTTGGAGCAGTGTTCTGTTTGCTTGTTTGTAGATGGGTGGCAATTGATTTTATTTGATCAGATCAGGGGATAGCTTTAGACCATACATTTTTCTGAGTCTCACATTTTACTGATTTTTAAATTTGTTTTTCAGTTGATTTGTAATAACCATTTGTCTTGTTTTCTCCCCTCTTTCACTATATTTGTATAAGAGATCGGTGTCTTTTCGTCACTTCTATGGATGTGCTAAACCTCATTGCCGGAACAGGAAAGAGAGAACTTTAGAATAGTCACAGGCCAAACTGGATGGTATCTCTCTCTCTCTCACTTTCCTCCAATGGAAGGCTCACAACCCCCCACTGCTTCTATTAATAATGCAAATGGTTTCCCCGGAGGTAGGGGAGAAAAGCAGGTGCTATATGGTTGCTTGTGAGAAATAATCAAGAAAGGAGCGTGATTTAAGCAGCAATAAGAATTACCTTGACTCAGATTCTGAAATGAAACAGGGTTTATTTTTACAAGAACGAAAACTTAAGAAACATCTTTCATTAACAAGTAGCATTCCTTTTCAGTACTTTCATAATACTCTGAATAAAATCTTCATCAGGTGAGTATATTTCTTTTAACTCTTTTTTTGCCTTTCACTATTAACTAATTTCTTTTCCTTTTTCAGGTTTCTCAATTTCAAAGAACTTCAAATATTAACTTTTCTTGTAGTGATAAGGATTCACCAACACAAACTATTAGATAAGTTTCAGTTCACTAATAATCTCAATCTTATCACAATTTACCTTAAACCAAGAATGTTCTTTTCTCAAAATATTCTCACTTTCATATCTTGAAGATTTCATTTCTTTCCCAGAAGTTGCCAAGGTAAGTAAAAATTATATTCTCAATATTCAATACCTGAGAAGAATATATATTTTTGTCAACCTTATTTTCTCTCTCACTGTGGAAACCGATTCCTGTAAGTATGCTTTTTTGCGTATGATTCTGGCAAGAAAACTTAATGTCTCCACAGCAGGTGTGCAAATACAGCTTGCTGTTCTGGAGAATCTTTACAGGTGATGCTGGAGTACATTGGCATGTTCTCTTCTTGAGCGTCTGGTCCTGTGGTCCCTTGCTCCTTGGCCGTCCTCTGCACAGCACCTACTACATTAACTTTAACCAAATAAAAGAAAGTGTCTACCCTTTTGCAAATTATTTTTTGCAAGTGTAGGTGTGCCTATGGCTCTTTTGCTGGAACACTGGACTAGACTGTAAATTATATAATGATAAAAGAAAAAATAAATATTGTCACAATCACGCCCATCCGCTCAGCACGCTGTGGGGCTTTGCTGGGCTTCAGGCCTCCGCCTTCGCTCACATGCCACGTCCCGTCCACTTGCACAGCTCATGCACAGCGCTGCTATGGACTCCTCACATCCTCTAGTCAGAGTGCCAGGCCTAGTCCTGGCACTCCCAAACAGTACACAGAGAAAAAGGCTTTTATCACAAAAAGGGTTTAATGTAGTCCTGTAGCCTCCCCGGCTGCAGCCCTGCAACAATGCCTGGCTGACCGTACAAACCCCCAAGCCTAACTGCTTAGGTTCTCCTTAGCAAGCTTAAAGTTAAACAGTATTTTAACCATAATTTCCTTCCAACCTTTCTCAAACCTCCTTGTCTAAACCCAGGATTTACCATCCCCCAACCTCCTGGTTATTCCAGCTCCATAGAGGAACAGCTGGAGCTTTCCTCTCCCCAGCTTACCTCCATCTCCTCCCCCAGAGACTCTGAGGAGCTGGGCTTTTGTGTACAAAACTTCTTTGAAAAACTGTTCTTTAAACCTTTCCAAAATAGTATTGAGGTCCACAGCCCACTGCCTCTGGTTATGGGGAAGGCAACCTCTTGTAGCAGTCACTACTCACTGTTACCTGGTCGTGAGCAGACAACCACCGCCAAAAACTCTCAGAATCTTCCATTTTTTACCTTCGCTTTTGACTCTAAGCAAAGGCGAAAAGAAATAGAACCAGGGGTTTCCCTTCCTTTAGGAACTGGTTCAACTCCAAAAATAGCAAAATCTTATATTTCCAAAACCTTCTATCTTGGTCAGTCCACATGGGGGGATGACAAAGAGCAAACCACAGCAGCTCCTTACAACTCTCTTCAAGTCCTCCTTCCCTCTTCACTAATCGCCTTCCCTCTGACTCTGAGCATGCTCCAGGGGACTTTTATAATTCCCGGAACACATCCCACAAAAAGGTAGGGCTAAAAAAAGAGAAGGATTCCAAAATGCAAGAAGTCATCTTCCTGATGGAAAAGATGGGGAGACGTTGATGAGAAGCAAAGCCGGGTCACACTTATTTTTTTTTTTATCACATCTTCTATCATACAATATAGGACATAAGACATAAGATATTAGGAACAGCAGACCATAGGAACAAGTCACTCACCCAAGTGAAGTGAATAATTGGATTGAACTGTGAATATTTTGCTGGCTGGGTTCACAGATGGCTCTCTTACAATTTGTTTCAGTATTAAAACATTATGGGAGGGTTGTATTATACACTTGAGGGAGGAGTGAATTGTTGTTGGATTGTATGGGGTATTTTGTGTGTGCATTTTCCTAAATTGGATTTATCACTACTGGGCAGACTGGATGGGCCATTTTGCTCTTTTATCTGCCGTAATTTAGTATGTTACCATATAAGGGTGGCACGTCTACCCAGGAGGAGTTTCTAGATAATTCATAATTGAATTCTGTATGCCTGTGGAGAATAATTGAATACAATTATTCCATTTACCAAACACTTTGCCTGCCTTTTTCCTCTGAGCCTTTTCCTGCTGTGATTTTATCAATTTCTGCTATATACATTGTTCTTTTTTCACCACATAGTAATGAGGTACTTCCCATTTGATCCAATAAAGCAAAATACATTTCCTTTCCACAAAAAAGCCTATTACTTTGTCTATTTAGAATTCTTTTCCTAAAGATTCTGTAGAATGTTACGATTTCTCCTGTAGCTGTGCCACAGGAGGCCTCTCTGGAGGCTGCACCGAAGCCAGGGCCTTGCCTGGACAGTTTATCCCGGTTTTGCTCCATGGCCTGGGAGGCCTTCCTTGCCACCTGGGCCTGCCTGAGGCCTGCTCTGCTTCCTCCTGGACTCTCTGGTTTGGGCCTCGCCCCCTTCTTCCTAAGGGGCCGGCCCGCAGCTCTTCTCTCTAGTTATAGGGCCAGCCGGGTGTGGCCCATCTAAATTTCCTCCCAGGGAGTTGCCTGCATCCTGCACTACAAAAGGACTTTGCTTTCAGTTCTGCCTTGCCTTGCATTGGAGTTACATGCTCCTGGATGTCTTGCCTTCCAGCTCTCCGTCAGGCCTTTGTTCTTCGTTGGAGCTCCATGTCTTGTCTTGATGCCCGTTGCCTGTTCCTGATGTCTATGATCCATTCCTGATGTTCCTCGCCTGTTCCTGATGTCTGTGATCCAGACCTGATGTTCTTCGCCTGTTCCTGATGTCCTGTATCCCAGGTTCCTCGTTGCCTCCTTTCTGGCGTGCCATGTTATGATCCGTGACCAGCCCATGGGTAGTGGCTGTGTAGGGCGCTCATGGTACAAGGCCATCTTCAACTGCGCAAGTACAAGCCTCCGGAAGACTTCCGCTTCAGTTGAGTTGTCTTAGAATCCTTGCTTGCTTCTGTCTTTGGAGTTCCTTGCACTGCGTCCGTCCATGCCAAAGACTCTGAATGAACCTGTGCCATTCCAGCATGGTCCGCGACCAGCCTAGGTTGGGCTGTGTAGGGCGCGCCTTGGTACAGGCTTCTACCGAATCTTCGCCATGTTCCAGCTTCAGTTATTCCACACCTCGTCTAGAGCCTGCTTCGCATGCAAGCGTGGTCCACGTCCAGCCCATGGGTAGTGGTTGTGTAGGGCGCATTGTGTCGCAGTCTCAACCCAGTGCTTGATCCTGCTTCTGAATACCTTGCCTGCAGTACCTTGTTCCTGAGTCTTCATCTGTGCACCCAAGTTCCTCGTTCCTGAGTCTTCATCTGTGCACCCAAGTACCGTGTTCCTGAGTCTACGTCTAGAGTCTCTATGTTTCAGAGCCTCCATCTGCCCTCATTCTCAGTCCGGCCTGCTGCTACTTGCCGATAACTTGTGGCAGGTCCGAAAGGGCTGGGAACGGTCGGAGGACTGTTCAATAACCAACACCATTGTGTTGGCTCCAGAAGCATGCAGGTCCGGCAGAGGGTCAGACTGTCCGTCTCCACCCATGCTGGGACACGCCTCACCTACCCTCGGTACTGCCTTGGAGTTCTTTGGGGTCGTGCCGAGGCCCAAGGGCACACAATCCCCTCAAAATGCGATCGCTCTCCTAGCGCTCCCCTTCCGTAACAGAATGCAAGGCCTTCTCGAACAGGAAGGCCTTCCATAACACAGAAGATGACTTACGGTGTGTGATATTTACCTGGATAAGTTTTAGTGTTGTATCTAGGGCTGTAGTCCAAAACCAACTAATTATGTTGCTGTCCTGAAAGCAATACCCTCCTCTGCCTATTTTCTTTCCACATTTAGGATATATATTTAGAGATGAGAAGCCCATGTTATATCTTCTTTTAATATCTAAACTCATTTAATTCACCCAAAATTTTGACTTAGTCAAATTTATGGCTGGCCAAAAGATATTTGGTGATTTTGGCAAATAAAAATAATTTCATCCTTGTGAAAAATAATGTGATGTAGAGGTACTGTGGGGCAATATTCAGCCACTGGCTAGCTTGCAAAGTTAGCTGGATATCATTATCTAGCTAACTTTGACAGAACATTTAGTGATGCGGTCGTACCATTGAATATATCCGACTATCTTAGGTAGCCAGATAAGTTTCTCTGGCTAACTTTAGGGCTACTCTGTTGGATGACCTGAGTTAGCCAGATAAAGGCTAACTCTGAATATTGGAGTTAGAAGGATAACTTATCTGGCTAACTTAACTCCACCCAGAAATACCGCTGGAATACCCCATGTTATCTGGTTAAATTTTAGCTACATAATGAGATCTGGCTAAAATTTAGCTGGATAAGTGCCCAATATATTCAAAAGTCAGCACTTAACTAGATAACTCACAAGTTATCTGGATAAATAAATGCCATTGAATACAGACCCCAGTGTGTCTCAGAAAAAAATTTCATTAATCCTCAATTTATTTTGACTGGCTTTCACTGTCTCACATTCATATTTCAATATCCCTTTTCACATGTGTAGAGTCCGTCTCCTGATATCATCAATATCTGAAATAGGATGGTGAATACCCTTTGAACATGTTGCTGCCATGATGGCGGCAAGAATTAAGGGGCAAGAAGCCCACAATTCTCATCATACCAGTTCATTTAAAAATGGCCAAAAACATTTATGGCTCCACTACTATTGTCAGAGAAATAAAAACACAGAAAACAACAATAGAAACCATATTATGTGATGATGAAAGATAAAAACCAGTTGACCTATTCAGTACGCCCAATTCAATCAGTGTGTTATTGTCTTCCTCTTTGGTTCTCTACCATCCTGGATAGATGAGCATATAAGTTCCTAATAAACAATAGTCAGACCAATGGAAAATGCTAATGGATAAAGCTTTGCCATAATCACTAAACAGAGTAGTGAAGTGAGATATCTTTCTTTGTGCTGCCTGTATCTCTTGCCGTGAGCATGGGTACTTTGGAGTGATAAAGGTTAGCATGCAGATTAAGACTGCTTAGCACATGCTAAAAATAGCATGCTATGCAAGAAGGCTTTATTGTCCTTGTTAAAACTATGCAAAAAGACAATACTGTGAGTAAGCATAATTAACATTTCTTTTTATGAAGGAACATCACTTACAAACAAGGTTTTTGTGTGCACAAGAAGTATCATGGCATGCTCTTCTCTACATGCTATTTACTGAGTGCTCCTCACTAACATAAAAAATGTAATACCCGCTTCTGAGCAGATGTTAATTTATTAACATGCATGTTATTTCAAGTGCTCAGCTGTCAGCAAGCATTGTGGCTGAATGTTAAGTCATGTATTAAAGATGACATACATTTCCCTCAGGTCCTTGAGCCATAACTCATCTCACACTTCTGTTTGGAAACCAAAAAAACAACAATATACACATTTTTGGGACATCCTACTCAAATCATATTTATTTATATAACAAAATTATCTTCTCAAGACAAAAGGGTAACACATGAAAACTCATGTTCAAGCATTGTTGGATACCTTACAATGTAAACACTGTTGCTTAAAGCATGTCTTAATCATTGCTATCTTTGTTATGGTTGGTCCAGCCCAATACCTGTGCAAGCATTCTGTTGCTTGAATCAGAACAGTGGTTTTTCTGAAAGCCCAGCCTCATGCTAGTCACTGATGCAGGAGGGCCCCACTCTCATGGGCTAATAATTTAAGCTTTTATGAGAGTCTGGGCTTCAGAAACGTCTTTGAAATCACCGATTGCTTTAATTTGCAGGCAGAGCTCTTTTCTTTAAACTTTGAGGCCCTGGCAGATTGTGTCATCCAGCTATTGAAGGGCCTAACTGCAAATTGCTTGTAAAGGGGGGAATGGTCAGAGGACGGTGCTCTTCTGAGTCAGGGAAAACAAGACTCCTCCCTGGATTGATCCCTCCCTTGGTCCCTTCTCTCACCAAGCATGTCCTTTTAAGCCACTCTTTCAAGACCCTTACTGACATCGAGGATATAAGGCAGAAACAAGCACTTTTATCTGTTTGTCCTCTCCTGGAACTCTCTGTTCTCTTTTCACCTTCTCTGTTGGGGGTCTAGTAGTTCTCCCATTTCTCCTCTCAGCACCGACAAGCAATCCTTTGTGATCCACTTCTGAAGCTAGGAGCTGGAACCAGGTAGGAAAGATAATTGAGAATGCTCAGTTTAGCATGTGTTCGCTATTTAGCTTTCTCAATGCTACATAGTGTTTGCATGTTATTTGGCAATTTCATTTTCAGGTTAACATGCACACTAATAGCATAGAAGCACATACTCAAATTTATTGCATTGTATGTTAAATAATATTTTAGAATGCATATTAAATTTATATCAATTCACACACTAAAATTCCTTTAGCACTAGCTCCCTATATGTAGTCACGGCTGGTGCCACCTATGCTGCCCCCTCCAGTAGTAGTACCGGTGGCAGCGTAAGTCATGGAGCACAATGCCTGTGAGTCAGTGTAAGTTCAAGGCTCCGTAGTGGCCCTGCTTTCTGCTTGCGTTTCCTTATTGAATAGGAAGGCTGTGCATGAGGAGGGAGCAGGGCTATTGAGGGGCCTGTGAGCATACTGGCTCACAGGCACCGTGCTCTGTGACTACTGCTGCCACCAGGGGAAGCCACTGACCAAAACAAGGTTGCTCTCCATGCTGCTGATTTGACTGGACATTCAGGCATGGTGGCTTAAGATGCCTGGGTGCCCAGATCCATATCCTCAGGCTCTGGAGCTACCAGAGGTGCAGAGGTTTGAGCTGAGCACATTTAGTATTGCTGAACCCACCATCTCAAATGTAGGAAACAAAACCTTAATAAAAAAATATGAGAACTAGTATTTAAATCATGTATTGCAATGTCTTCATACATAGCCAATATAGATATTGACTTTAACAAAATTGTAGCATATATTGACCACCTGTAAAGCCTGCAGCAACCACAGATGTTGTAATTGCTGTCATCAGAAACTTCATTCTGTTTGATGAAAGGAGCTGCCTCAGACCTAAAAGTACTGCTTACCTGGAGATGTTTTTCTGTAAAGGTAATGGTCCTGAAAGTTGCATGGCTGAACCTTTTTCACTTCTGTTCTGGCTAATATTGCGGTTTGCCCTGCCTGATAACTTCTGGCTTTACAGTACCCAGAAGTATACTGAAAGAGGCAACAAGAAATAAAAAGCTTAAATTTACACACCTGTCAAGGTACTTTAAAAACAAAGTCTCCTGACACAGGCAGAGGAAGTGGTCTTTTGACAAAAATGTATTTGCAGTCCAAAACAAGTAATATCAAGAAGAGTGAAATGTGAAATACTGGTATTTCACTGGACATGTTTTAGTTAGATGGAGAATTCTATTCCCTAAAAGGACCAATGTAATAAAACTGCGCTAAAACAGAAGTTAAAGTTTAGTGTGGGTTTTTGTTAACTCACATAGTAGAAACAAGAAGTTCCACGAGATGCTGTAAGCTAACGGGATGCAAATTGAGCAGGAATAAAAAAGCACACTAAATGAAAAACAAATGCTCTAAACTGCGAGTTAACCTGAAAATCAGTGCTAATGTAGAAAAGTGTTTTAAAACAAGAGTAGGGAAGTAAGTACTGGAAGTTGGAACAAGTGTGACCAAAATGACCTTGGCATGCAAGAATGGCACTGAGCATCTCAGCCTGAATACAATCTCACATATAAGGCCATTTCTGTAAGGCATGTCAAGTGAAATCAAAGAGTAAGCTCTGTATCCTGTGCATCTTGATGAGGGCACAAAAGAGTGCAAACTGTATGGCTGGAGGCAGCTGTTCCAGAGAGCGTACCCTTTCATTTAATCTGGCATGCCTGGCTCAAATGGCCTCGTTTGCAAGAATATGCTCAAGTCTACAACAGGCATGGACCTTGTTTAAAAATACATTTTGGAAGTCCAGACCAGATGTATTCCATGCATTAAAAATGATGGAAGGAAGGCCAAATGACTATTCGCATGGTTAAAAGGCGAGGTAAGAGAGGCTATTCTAGCAAATGAACATCTTCAAAAAATGGAAAAGGGATCCAAATGAAGACAACAGGAAATGGTATAAGCACTGGCAAGTTAGATGCAAAGCTTTGATAAGGAAGGCAAAGATATAATTTGAAAATAAGCTTTAAGTGGAAGCAAAAATGCATAATAAAACCTTTTCAGGTACATTTGAAGTGAAAGGTTGTGAGGAAGTCAGTTGGATCATAAGATGATTGAGGGACACTAAGGGAGGACAAAGCCATAGTGGATAGATTAAATGAATTCTTTACTTTGGTCTTTACTGAGGAAGATGTAAACTAAATACCCATGTCAGAAGTGACATTTAAAGGTGATGATTCAGAGGAACCGAAACAAATTTCAGTGAACCTGGAAAATGTAATAGGGCAAATTGACAAACTAAAGAGTTGCAAATCACCTGGACTAGATGATATACATCCCAGAGTACTGAAAGAACTGAAAAATTAAATTGCAAACCTACTGTTAGCAATCTGTGAACTACCATTAAAATCAGCTATGGAACCTGAAGATTGGAGGGTTGCCGATACAACACCAGTTTTTTAAAAGGGTTCCAGGAGTGATCCAGGAAATTACAGACCAGTAAGCTTGATGTCAATGCGGGAAAAATTGCAGGTACCTTTAGCTGAACAGTATGAATTTGGCACTCTACATTCCGACTTTGACATACTGTTCAGCTGTAGGTGACTGCCCCAAAGAGCTTATAGTTTTTGTTAAGCTAACTGTAGATTCCTGTCCCAGAAATCTTGTGCTTTGATTTTATTTGCCATTCCTTGACAAAATGGCCTTGAATATGAGAATGTGACAAAAAGTTGGGATGCCAGCACCAATCTCACATGCAGTACCATTTTGACAAGGCATAGCGAGTATAAGCTCTCTGGGGTAGACACCTACAGCTAGCTGAACAAAATGTAAGCTCCCTGGAGTAGGCATCAACAGTTAAACAGTATACCAAAAACAGTGCCGGTTTACTGTTCAGCTACAGGTGTCCACCCAGAGAGTTTATGCTGGATATGAAACTCCTGGGACAAAGGTGGACTAAACTCACATTTCTGGTGGGCAAAAGTTTTCTATTGCTGTGCCAAGTGTGGTAGAAGCAGCTAGACACTACCACACTGAGGACAGCAATAGTATAATATTACCACCAGCAATGTGAGTTAAGTTTTACACCTGCTCTGACTCAGAATTTTAAATTTTAGCATTAAGAAAATGTGCTTACAGCTGTTTGCCCTTTACTACACCTCCCTGCATTGCTGGGGAATAGATAATATCTTCCTTTATATGGATTTGCATGCACCTGCACTCATTTTAGCACTGGCTTTTACTCCTGTTGTAGTGCACATTTTTTAGGAGTTAAAACATTTGTTAAATAGCAGTATTAATTTACTGCAGAAAATGTGCATTAAAATAGGGGGGGAAACCTGCACTAGCGTCAGTGTTACATCGGTCCCAAAGTAAGCAAAACAAATCTTTGGCGGAGTTGAACCCATCTAGGCCATTTACACACTTAGAGGCTGATGTTCCAATATATGCAGAGTTTTGTAAAGTCTGCTTTATGTACAAAAATGACAAGCTGTAGGTTTGAATTTAACTTATGGGCACAATTTTTCCTTTTTTCACACGAGGCAGGTTTTTCAAATTTTTTCAGCTTTGCAAGTTAAAAGTAGAAAAGTTAAATGTGGCTCATTACATGCAAAACATTATTTAAATTAATCATTAATGAATAATCATTCAAAGCAGCTCATTATTGATCAGTAGCATGCAGTGACATTCAAAGTAGGGGATTCAGGAAATGCACATCAACTTCTCTTCCCTTCTCCCCCCCACTCAACATTATCACATTTCTTTCCCTCCTCTGCTCCCAGTGATGGTGACCTCCAGATCTCAAGTGCCACAAACAGGCTAGATTTTCAGAATATCTATAATGAATATGCAGAACAAAGATTTGCATGCGCTGCCTCCATTATATGCAAATCTAACATGCATGTTCATTGTGGATATCCTGAAAACCTGGCCTGTGTGGCACTTGAAGACTGGAGTTCGCCATCACTGCCTTACTCTCACCCCACCTCACCATCTGGCATAATCACCTAAGTTTCCCTCGATCTCCTTAACCCCCATTCCAAAGAGTGAGATTTACTGTCCCAATAAATACGACTGAAGGCCAAAGAGTGAGATTTTGCTGATGGTATAAGTCTGGAAAGATAAGTCTGTATTACTGAGCAAAAAAAATAGCAATACAAAATGATATTTAGCTTTCTTTGTTTCTTTTAAATTATAATTATTTAATACCACATGAAATTACCTAGGTTCCTTTCCTAGATCATCCCCTTCCTGAAGCTCCATCCTAGGTCCTTTTCCTAATAAGATTTTACATAAAAATAGGATATTCAAAGTGTAGTCTTCAGAGATATAAATATCAGAACAACATGTATATTTTATTTACATGCACTGCTGTGGTGCCAAGTAGAAAACCCTGCAAAAAAAGGCTTGGAACCCATAAGGTATTAGCCCTATTGTTGGATGTCGACTTGGCCCTAAGAAAGCCATGAGTAAAGTGATTTGCAATTACAATATTGTAAACCTCCCATATTAAGACAGCACTAACTGCAAGCAATCAAACAGTAATAATCCTGCCTATAAAAAGCCAATACTGCAAATTTTACACAAGGCCCTAAAACACCACTACACCACCTGTTCAGAAAACAGAGCAAGACAGGCTGCTATAGATTCCTGCACAGAACCTACATGGTAGCAGAATACCTTACCTCAGTTACATTTGCAGAAAATGGACAGATCCTTACCATATACAAAATAAAGAGCATAAAATATAAAGAGGCAAAAAGTAAACTGGAAATCACAACAAATCAAACTCTGTATATAGTGCAGCAATGGAAAAACAGAAATATTACCATTTCCCATAAAACATCAAACAATAAAATGAAGGAATACAAATCATCAATAATAGTAAAACCATAGTAATTAAAAGAACAAATATTTCAAAACAGCTGATAAATACAATACTCATCAAAATTAAAAAAGCTTCCCAAACATCAACAACATATTTTGAAACAGCATATACATCAAATAACAATCAATAATTAAAACTAACAAGGAAAAAGAATTCCCTACTCTCCATACCTGGTGATGTTTGCTTTACACCAACCCTGAGATTATTGTGGATTTGGTGGGGTGAGGGCTACACAAAGTGTCTCTTTTTTTTTCTCTCACATGTACACTTTAACATTCATTCTCTATAATGAGAATGGACCCTTGCTGCTGTAGTGTGGTTAATGCAGCCTAGAGGGCAAACCCTGTAGGTCCACACCAACAGCTGGAGGAGGTTCTCCGGAGGGAGACTTTCAAGCAGGTTGAGCCCTTGGGTTTTGGGGGGCTGGCAGGTGAGAGTCTCTCAGAGAGTGGTGACGAGGAAGGTCCAGGGCCAGGCAAGGGTCAGAGGCAGGTGGACAAGCAAGGATAGTCAGCGTCCAGCCTAGAGATCAGTGCCAAGCAGCAGGCAAGAGTAGTCAGTGTCCAGACTAGGGATCAGTGGCAGGCAGCAAGCAAGAGTAATCAATATCTAGGCAAGGGTCAGGGGTCCAGGAGTCAATCTGTAGAGAAGGAAGGGAAGAAGCAAGAGGGACTGACAAAGCAGAGCAGGCTGGGAAAGACAAGGAAAGGCTGGGCTGGACGAGGCAGGCAAAAAACTGCAGCTTAGTACATCAACCTCTATGTTTTTTTTAAATGTGTGTCGTTTTAATTATGTAAGTGCTTGGTTTGAATATGGAAATTTCTCACTTCAGAAACAAAAAAGTGAGATACTCTACTTAAATCATTTATTTGGATCACATGGGAAAACAGAGCACATAGTGTATGTCATCAGATTGCCCCCAGTAGGTTTTGATAGGACAAGGATGACCCCTGATCCTTTAAGCATGATATTATATGCTAAGGGATTGCGGTTAGGATAAGAGGTCGGCCTAGACTAAGAGCAGGAAACTCTGGTAACTTCCAGATTTCCAGAGCCTGTGATTTGGAGCCTACTGGCAGGGGAAAGCATGAAGTAGGCTAGGAAGGGTAAGATATTCCACCAGTCCCTCCTCCTCCTCCTCCTCCAGCTGAGATGCCACTGCTCCTGCTTCTGTCAGTTCATTTGCCGTCTAGAGCCCCTCTTCCGCCTGTGATCTTATCATGCAGGGCCTATAATTTGAAACCCACTACCAGAGTGGGAAGCCTCTTTGGGAACTCCTTCAAGAGCAACCCATAGGGTTAGGGTATTTTGGGGGGCTATTGATTTGTGTGAGAGTGTCCTGTAGATTTTAGTTCTGTGAGAGGAAGTGTGGAGGGGAGGGCAAGACATTGCTTTTTGTATTTATGTTGCTATTATATGCTATTGCATTTTATTTTATGTTGAGGTAATTATATTTTGATGTATTGTGGACCACCCTGGACCCTTTTGGAGGACAGTTAGATAGTAATACAACATGTAATGTAATGAAACCTCTCTCTGCATCCAAGAAATATTTCTTTTCTTGTGCTTTTTAGTTTGAGAGAAACTGCACTGCGTTTAGTGGTTCTCTGTTTGCTAAGCCATGCTGGAGAGCTGGAAACTGAATGGTGGCTTGGCTTTAAATAAAATCCCTAAGAACTATGTTTATGTGGTAGAGCTTTACTGTCCTACCCTGAAACTCAGTTTCACTCTCCTTCACCCTTAAAAGTGGAATATAATTTTAATTTGATTGCATAATTATATGGACATTTCTCTCCACAACACACATGACTATAGACTGAGCAGAGCTCAGTTCTCCCTTAAAAAGGAGGTAATCTGAAACTGAAGTACAGAATATGATTCACTTGAGAGTGAATACTAATTGACAAATTATAAACTTATAAAATAAGTATAAGATAGAAATCTAATAGAGAATGGGGCCTGATTCACTAAGGGGTAGATTTTCAAAAGGTTTAACCAAGCTAACTTTGGGTGTCAACCAGTTACACCTCTGCTTTTAACATTTTTTCCCCAACTGACTGGCTAATTTTAACCCCCCTAAATTCACAAGGTAAGTACATTTAGCTGGGTGAAAAATGGATGTTTCATGGGTGACCAAATGACTTTGCTGGCTAGCACTGATTTTCAGTGTTAACTGGCTAAGTTAAGGCAGGCGACTCTAGCTGCACATATAGCACTCCAAAATCTGGATATATTTGGCCAAAGTTTTCCTTGGCCAAATATATTTCAGGCAAATGTTTAGCCAAAAATCGATCTGGTTAGGATCAGCTGAAAATTCACCTAGAGATAACTGGCTAAAATTAACTGGTTATCATCTACTCGACAGGGAGTCAGTTGGACCGTTAGATGATCGAGGGGTTAAAGGGGCACTTAGAGAAGATAAGGCCATCGCAGAAAGATTAAATGATTTCTTTGCTTCGGTGTTTACTGAAGAGGATGTTGGGGAGGTACCCGTAATGGAGAAGGTTTTCATGGGTAATGATTCAGATGGACTGAATCAAATCATGGTGAACTAAGATGTGGTAGGCCTGATTGACAAACTGAAGAGTAGTAAATCACCTGGACCAGATGGTATACACCCCAGAATTCTGAAGGAACTAAAAAATAAAATTTCAGACCTATTAGTAAATATTTGTAACCTATCATTAAAATCATCCATTGTACCTGAAGACTGGAGGATAGCAAATGTAACCCCAATATTTAAAAAGGGCTCCAGGGGCGATCCGGGAAACTACAGACCGGTTAGCCTGACTTCAGTGCCAGGAAAAATAGTGGAAAGTGTTCTAAACATCAAAATCACAGAATACATAGAAAGACATGGTTTAATGGAACAAAGTCAGCATGGCTTTACCCAAGGCAAGTCTTGCCTCACAAATCTGCTTCACATTTTTGAAGGAGTTAATAAACATGTGGATAAAGGTGAACCGGTAGATGTAGTAAACTTGGATTTTCAGAAGGCGTTTGACAAAGTTCCTCATGAGAGGCTTCTAGGAAAAAAAAGTCATGGGATAGGTGGCGATGTCCTTTCGTGGATTGCAAACTGGCTAAAAGACAGGAAACAGAGAATAGGATTAAATGGACAATTTTCTCTGTGGAAGGGAGTTGGCAGTGGAGTGCCTCAGGGATCTGTGTTGGGACCCTTACTTTTCAATATATTTTTAAATGATCTGGAAAGAAATACGACGAGTGAGATAATCAAATTTGCAGATGACACAAAATTGTTCAGAGTAGTTAAATCACAAGCAGATTGTGATAAATTGCAGGAAGACCTTGTGAGACTGGAAAATTGGGCATTCAAATAGCAGATGAAATTTAATGTGGATAAGTGCAAGGTGATGCATATAGGGAAAAATAACCCATGTTATAATTACACAATGTTGGGTTCCATATTAGGTGCTACAACCCAAGAAAGAGATCTAGGTGTCATAGTGGATAACACATTGAAATCGTCAGTTCAGTGTGCTGCGGCAGTCAAAAAAGCAAACAGAATGTTGGGAATTATTAGAAAGGGAGTGGTGAATAAAACGGAAAATGTCATACTGCCTCTGTATCGCTCCATGGTGAGACCGCACCTTAAATACTGTGTACAATTCTGGTCGCCGCATCTCAAAAAAGATATAAATGCGATGGAGAAGGTACAGAGAAGGGCTACCAAAATGATAAGGGGAATGGAACAGCTCCCCTATGAGGAAAGACTAAAGAGGTTAAGACGTTTCAACTTGGAGAAGAGATGACTGAGGGGGGATATGATAGAGATGTTTAAAATCATGAGAGGTCTAGAACGGGTAGATGTGAATCAGTTATTTACTCTTTCGGATAAAAGAAAGACTAGGGGGCACTCCATGAAGTTAGCATGGGGCACATTTAAAACTAATCGGAGAAAGTTCTTTTTTACTCAACGCACAATTAAACTCTGGAATTTGTTGCCAGAGGATGTGGTTAGTGCAGTTAGTATAGCAGCGTTTAAAAAAGGATTGGATAAGTTCTTGGAGGAGAAGTCCATTACCTGCTGTTAAGTTCACTTAGAGAATAGCCACTGCCATTAGCAATGGTAACATGGAATAGACTTAGTTTTTGGGTACATGCCAGGTTCTTATGGCCTGGATTGGCCACTGTTGGAAACAGGATGCTGGGCTTGATGGACCCTTGGTCTGAACCAGTATGGCATTTTCTTATGTTCTTATGTTCTTATAGCTTTTCTCCTATTCTTTGAACCTGGGAAAAAATCCTAATGAATCCGGATTTTTAGTCAAGTTTCCCCATGCAGTTTCATTCCAGCGCATCTTTTACTCAAGAGTAGAATTTCTTCAACTTCAGGAAGGAAAAAGATCCACGGAAAACAACAATGCAAGCAAAACCTTTCTGTAACAGGCACTGTGGGACCTCTATTAGAAAAGTGCTAAATGTAAGAACTAGGCCAAAGGACCACAGTGCTGTTTTTGCAGAAGCTTTGGTTTTCTGGGATTTTTTTTTTTTTTTGCTTGTACAATTTCTCTCTGTGGAATTCATTTTCCTTCTAGTAGTAGGAAATTAAATACCTAAATAAAAGAAGTGCCATTCGCATATTGTACAAGCAAGCTAACTTAGGCACTTAAAAGCAAATTTAAAAAACCCTATGTGCCCCAAAGCCAGGAGATATGCGCAGAAATCGGGCTGGTGCGCCCTGGGTGGATTTAAAAAGCATGCAAGTATGCACATATCTCCTGGTAAGTGCACAACAATATTTTTGCAAAAAAAAGGGGCAGGACGTGAGTGTCGTCTGGACAGGGCATGGACATTCCTAGATTTCTCAATGAAATCTGCGCATAAGTATTTACATGCACAAGTGCGCGCTGGGGTCTCCTACTGCAGGGGTCCCCAACCACCGGTCCACGGACCGGGACTGGGCCGTGGGAGTTTTTGCCGGTCCGCGGTGCCACCAAGCACCGGCAGGTGGGTCGTGCGCTCCCGGTCTCTCCCGCTGCCGTTGCCGCCGGGCTGTCAGCACAATCAAGCCCAGTGGGAACGGCAGCGGTGCTAGAAGAAGCTGTGGCACCCGTGGCTGGCCTTTTCTTCTTCCCGCGCCTGCCCCCCTCCCGTGACCCGGAACAGGAAGTGATACACGGAGCGGTGCGCGGGAAGGAGAAAGAGCCGTGCCGTGTGATAAAGTAGCAGCGGCGGCTGCAGCGTGGTCCCCGAGCAATTGAAGCAGCCGGTAATCGAGAAAGGAGACAGCAGCATGAGCCTCCCGCGGCCGATGGGATTCTTCTTTCTTGGCCTGCGGGGGCTGCTGCAGCTACCATTTGTGCTCGGGGGGGGGGGGGGGGGAGAGAAGAGGAAGTGAGTGAGAGAAAGAGAGAGAAGCAGCCAGCCGGCCAGCCAGCCTGTGTGTGATTGACTGGTCAGAGAGCTGATGTGTGTGTGTATGTGAGAGACAATGAAAGTGATTGCTCAGGGAAATGACTGATGTGTATGTGAGAGTGTGAGACATTAGTCAGGGAGGTGACTGATGTGTGTGTGTGTGTGAGAGAGAAAAAGCATGGAAGTGAGAAGTCTGGGTATGTGGGAAAGCATGGGCGTAAGAAGCCTGGTGTTGTGGGGTGAAAGAAAGCATGGGAGTGAGAAACCTGGGTGAGCATGCATGCATGAGAGAGAGAGACTGCTTGGTAAGGTGACGGGGTGTGTGTGAGAGAAAAAGACTGGTGTGTGTGAATGTGAGAGAATGTGATTCAGGGAATGAGAAGCCTGTACACGTGGAGAGTGAGCATGGAAATGAGAGAGACTGGTGTGTGTGTAACAGAGAGAAAGTGATTATGGGAATAAGAAGCCTGTGCATGTGAAGAGAGTGAGCATGAGAGTGAGAAACCTGGGTGTGTGTGAGACACAGCATGGGAGGGAGAAGCCTGTATATGTGAAAGAGAACATACAAGTGGGAAGCCTGTGTGTGTGTGTGTATGCATGAGCGAGATCAGGTGACTGGTGTGTGTGTGAGAGAGAGAGAGAAATAAAGTGATTATGGGAATGAGAAGCCTGTGCATATGAAGAGAGTGAGCATGGGAGTGAGAAACCTGGGTGTGCGTGAGACACATCATGGGAGGGAGAAGCCTGTATATCTGAAAGAGAACATGGGAATGAGAGACTGGTGAGTGTGTGTGTGTGTGTGTGAGAGAGAGAAAGAAAGTGATTATGGGAATGAGAAGCCTGTGCATGTGGAGAGAACAAGCATGGGAGTGAGAGACTGGTGAGTGAGTGAGTGTGTGTGTGGGTGTGTGTGTGTGTGAGAGAGAGAGAGAGAGACAGAGAAAGTGATTATGAGAGTGAGAAGCCCATATATGTAAGTAGAACACAGGAGTGGGAAGCCTGTGTGTGTGTATGGCATGAGAGAAACTGTTCAGGAAGGTGACTGGTGTGTGTGTGTGCCAAAGACTGGGAGATGATTGGTGTGTGAGAGACAGAAACTGGTCATGGGGGTATGACTGGTACGGTGTGTGTGTGAGAGACATGGGCACTAAGGAAGAGGACCATAAGTATAGAGCTTAGCTTCTACTGCTGCTTCTGGTGAGTGCCACGGCCTGCAGGGAAGGGGAGTAGGAGAGCTGCTGGAGGGGGTAAGTAAAGGTGGCTTTTTAAGTTTATTTTTCTTGACTGCCATTTTAATTGTGTGATGTCTGCTTTTTTGAAATATTTTATTGGTGTTTGGAGAATGTTTAATAGTTTTTATGAGTTTTTAATTGTTGGATGTTATTCTGTTCATAGCTGTTTTGAAACATTTATTCTGCTTATTAGTATAGTTTTACAATTATTTCTGTGTGGGGATCTATAGCTGCTTGCTAGTTCTGTTTTCCTAATAAGAGGTGTATTGGTTTTTAGGGCCTGATTTAATATTTATAGTGTTGCCTTTTCATAGATAGGGTTGCTCCTGTTTGAGTGTATTCCATAATACAGGTGTAACTGTGTGCGGATTAGTTTATGTGCATTACTACAGATCCTGGGAGTATGTTAGGTCGGTTCTGTGTCTGTTACCGAGATGAAATATTTTGCTAGCATGTAAGCGTTTGTATCGGTCTTATTTGTTGCGTTTTCTCAGAGGACATGCATTGGTTGTAAACTGCTGTCTTTTCATAAGTAGGGCTATTGAGCCTGGAAGTAGAAGGAGTTTGAGTTGCTGTTACTGAGATGACACCAGAACCAGAATATCTTTTTTGTAGGGTGAGTTGTATGGGGAATGTCATAATTCTGCTTTACATCCATTATTGTGGGTCAGGGGGGTTCCTGTGGATACAAACTGTACTTTTACATCTGGCCCCGTGACGATCATGGGTCAGTGTGCCATGCATGTGAGAACCTATGGTGAGTTGAGTCACATTCACATTATAAATGTCATAATTAAATGATAAGTTTGCACTAAAATCCAACCCCCCTCCATAGCCCCGCCCCTGCCCCGCCCTGCCGGGCCATGGAAAAATGGTCTTGCTTGAAGCCGGTCCCTGGTGCAAAAAAGGTTGGGGACCACTGTCCTACTGCATAACTTTACTTCTGCTATGGATAAGGTGTAAGCTCTGAAACAAGAAAAACTAAAGAAGTTAGTGGGGTTGTAAGGGTTGGGGCTAACAGGGTAAAAGGGAGGCTAATTAACTGGGGGGGTTAGGAAGTCCCATCCTTTACCTGGGAGAACTGGGAACGACCTGAGGAAATTGGCAATCTCCCTGCCTACAGGGTCGAGGCAGCATTTGATTGCACATGCGCACATCTATATAAAATTGTTCACACATGTAAACACATGTACAGCCTATTTTATACCATGCGTGCATATACGCATGTATGTTATAAAATGGCCACGTCCCTACGCGCATACTTGTGCGCCCACACGGCTGTTTCAGAGTTACTGTCGGATTTTTTTTCCCCCTCCGTTTGTCCAAAACTAACATCTTGCCTCGCGTTTCCAAAAGGACCGTATTTTCCTTTAGATAACGGTTTCCGTGTAAGGATTTGATTCCCTTAATTTGTTGGTATATTTGCACAGATGCACATCTAAGTCGAAAAAGGGAAAGCTCCAAAAAAAACCGAACCAAAAAAAAAAAAAAGATTTTTCCAAACCAAAATATTACAAGAAAGGTTAATTCAGAAAAGTTACACATGGGAAAATTTTTTATGTTGGCTTGTTTTTTCATTTTATTTTTCAGATATTGGCTTGTTTAATATTTATTTCAGTTTGCTTAGTCTGCCAAGCTGAAATTAAACATAAAAATAAAAACAACCCCAAGAAGAAAAATCAAAAAGAAGCATCCCCCCCCCCCCCAACACCAGCACTCTTTCCTCACCCCCCCCCCCTTCTGCTGGGGTCTCTGGTTTCTCGGATTAAGAAAGCGGAAGAAGCATCCTTAGTCACTCCTGCTTGTCCAGCTCCTGGTCAGAAAATGGCCCTAGCTGTACCTGGGGCTGGTATGAAGTGAAACACAGCTGTAAAACAAAATGGCACCAGTTTCATTCAGCTAGTGCCATTTTTGGATTGGGCACCAGCAAGGCTGGAGCGACAGGCTCCTGACCCTTTCTTCATCAGAGAATTTGGCGATCCCTCACAAAAGGGTAAATGTGGCCAAAGGGGTATGGGAATACCTTTTTTTTTTTTTTTTTAATATCTGATAAGTTTTGTATGTTTTCAGATGAGTCAAAGTTTTGGTTCATTTGTCACAAAACGAAACACATTTTTGACTTAATCTTCATGTTTTACCCGTTTGGTAAAACAAATGCCTATCCTAAAGGAGCAATTTTCAAAAGGATTTACACACCTAAGCAGGCTTTTGAAAATTGCTGCCATATACGCCATTGAATTGTCCCATAGGATATTCACGTGCAAGTGCACTTTACACACGTCAATGGCTTTTTAAAACTGCTACTACAGTATGATACCTTTTACACGTGTAACTCCTTTGAAAATGACATCCTTTACTGATTGATCAATCTTTCTCTATGCAGGTTTAGCTAATAACACTTTTTAGCGTCAGGGATTTCTTAAGGTCACAGGCAACTCTGTTTGCTCGACTATTTTTAGCCAGTCGAGTGGAGAGGTTTTGTGCCAGCTTGCTCACTGAATTATTCACGGATCCAAGGGAATGGCCTAAGCTAGCCTCTGATATTTGAAAACAATTGCAGCTTCTGACATTTGAGCAGGGCGACTTCAGGTCTCAGTTAGAGGGCATGGGGGAAGCTGCACCTCCCTCCCCTACATTCCAGATCTGTCAAGGGAGCCTGAAAGTGTGCCTGGTGATTTGGCTGTTGACAATTATCTTCCAGGGCCAAAAGCAGCACAGAAGATGTCATTAACGCCTCTCAGAGGACATGCCACTAGAGCCACTGTACTTCTTTTTATATTGCTTTCTCTTTTCTTTTTTTTTTCAATTCCAACTGCATTTTTTGAGCTTCCGAGAGATAAAAGAGCAGCAGCTACCAAAGCAGAGCAAAATGGTTTTGAACAATTAAAAGAAGAACATGGGAGATTGCTGCTAATTGTTCTGGAAATATCCTTTACCCAGCTCAAGACTGTAATTACATCCTTCAATGAGCACCTATAATTATGATATGAAAAGAAGACCTGCCACCCTGTTATTTAGCCAACGCTTCTCTTAAGAGTCACAGTTTCTACTCTGATGATCTTTGTGTCAAAATTCTAGGAGATGAAGCCAGAACTGACTTCACAGGCAAACTGTAATCCTATTGTTTTTCACCACCACCCCCCAAAATGTAACAGGTTCTGATTTTCAGAATGTCAGCCTATGGGATTCCCCCCCATGAGCCTAATATTCTGTCACTGAAACAAAATGCAAAATAAATTTGAACAAAAGCATGTGTTTGGGTTCAGCAAGAGGTAAATGGTTAGAATGGAGCCTGCAAACCTGCCCAAATGGTTTTTCTATGGAATAGTTTAACCCAATTTTTATTTAACAGACGTTCTTGCATACAACATGCAAATAGCTGCCATCCATCACTATGTAATGCTGTCACTTTAAAAACCAGTGGTATTGGTTCACCCCAAAATAAATTTTACATCTGGAAAGAGAATAATAGACACCCCCCCCGCCCCCCCCCCCCCCCCCCCCCCCCCCCCCCCACACACACACACACACACAAATACTGTTTCAAATGCTGACATTTCAAACACCACTGGATAAAAGAGGCTGCAGCACCAGCTAACAATCTTTTCATCCTGATCCCACACTAGTCAGTTGGTTTTACTGTTGCCATAACTACTTACTGCCTGGGAGTTTTCTGACCCACCGTGCTGCCAATCTCAACCACTAATGCTCTGTCAAAATGTCACATTCAAAGTTCTGTCTGACTCGTATTATCCTACAACCTCCAAGAAATCAAGGAAACCTCTTGATTTGTGGTTTTTGTGCGGTTGCTATCTATGGATCAGCCACTTGTCTTAGCTGGCCCATTAGAATAGCTCCCCTGTTTTATTCTTTAATTTTCTTAACAAACAATTTTCTTTTTTTGTTTTTTCTTTTTTAAATTCTCTTTAAAACCACGTGCTTCTGTTTTCCCGATATACGGTGTGACCCCTCATTTATTGTTATCTTTCGTGAAAAGATTAACTTATCTTTTAGCTGCTCAATTGCTGCCGCTATTCATGGGACCACCTCCGCTTGACTCGTATTATCAGCAGAGCTACTACCACAAGCAGATGCCATCATCCCACAAGGAGTGATCAGAGTTGTGTCAGGTGTGCCCCCCAGTGGTGAAGCTGCATGCCAGTAGCACTTCCAATGTTTGCAGGAGCAGCAAAGCTGGGGGCACCAGGGCAGTATGCCCCCACTGCCAAGAAAAGAAAGGTGAACATAAGAACATGCCATACTGGGTCAGACCAAGGGTCCATCAAGCCCAGCATCCTGTTTCCAACAGTGGCCAATCCAGGCCATAAGAACCTGGCAAGTACCCCAAAAACTAAGTCTATTCCATGTAACCATTGCTAATGGCAGTGGCTATTCTCTAAGTGAACTTAATAGCAGGTAATGGACTTCTCCTCCAAGAACTTATCCAATCCTTTTTTAAACACAGGTATACTAACTGCACGAACCACATTCTCTGGCAACAAATTCCAGAGTTTAATTGTGCGTTGAGTAAAAAAGAACTTTCTCCGATTAGTTTTAAATGTGCCACATGCTAACTTCATGGAGTGTCCCCTAGTCTTTCTACTATCCGAAAGAGTAAATAACCGATTCACATCTACCCGTTCTAGACCTCTCATGATTTTAAACACCTCTATCATATCCCCCCTCAGTCGTCTCTTCTCCAAGCTGAAAAGTCCTAACCTCTTTAGTCTTTCCTCATAGGGGAGTTGTTCCATTCCCCTTATCATTTTGGTAGCCCTTCTCTGTACCTTCTCCATCGCAATTATATCTTTTTTGAGATGCGGCGACCAGAATTGTACACAGTATTCAAGGTGCGGTCTCACCATGGAGCAATACAGAGGCATTATGACATTTTCCATTTTATTCATCATTCCTTTTCTAATAATTCCCAACATTCTGTTTGCTTTTTTGACTGCCGCAGCACACTGAACCGACGATTTCAATGTGTTATCCACTATGACACCTAGATCTCTTTCTTGGGTTGTAGCACCTAATATGGAACCCAACATCGTGTAATTATAGCATGGGTTATTTTTCCCTATATGCATCACCTTGCACTTATCCACATTAAATTTCATCTGCCATTTGGATGCCCAATTTTCCAGTCTCACAAGGTCTTCCTGCAATTTATCACAATCTGCTTGTGATTTAACTACTCTGCACAATTTTGTGTCATCTGCAAATTTGATTACCTCACTCGTCGTATTTCTTTCCAGATCATTTATAAATATATTGAACAGTAAGGGTCCCAATACAGATCCCTGAGGCACTCCACTGTCCGCTCCCTTCCACTGAGAAAATTGCACATTTAATCCTACTCTCTGTTTCCTGTCTTTTAGCCAGTTTGCAATCCACGAAAGGACATCGCCACCTATCCCATGACTTTTTACTTTTCCTAGAAGCCTCTCATGAGGAACTTTGTCAAACGCCTTCTGAAAATCCAAGTATACTATATCTACCGGTTCACCTTTATCCACATGTTTATTAACTCCTTCAAAAAAGTGAAGCAGATTTGTGAGGCAAGACTTGCCCTGGGTAAAGCCATGCTGACTTTGTTCCATTAAACCATGTCTTTCTATATGTTCTGTGATTTTGATGTTTAGAACAATTTCCACTATTTTTCCTGGCACTGAAGTCAGGCTAACCGGTCTGTAGTTTCCCGGATCGCCCCTGGAGCCCTTTTTAAATATTGGGGTTACATTTGCTATCCTCCAGTCTTCAGGTACAATGGATGATTTTAATGAGCAAGACCCAACCCATTCCCAACAGCAATGACACCAATTTTGCAGGACTTGCATCCTTGGCTGATCCAGCAAGAAAAAGGGATGAGGTAGTAAGAAAGGGAATGTGAACAGATTAAACAAAAGCTACTTGGGCTGTTGCATGAGCAGGGCTAGGTAGAGACAGCATGCTGTTCTTTTATTTGGGTGCTGTCTCTCCCCTGGTATAATCAGCTGTTTGAGGCAGAAGAGAAGAACTGCTACTGCCCACAATCACGGGAGATGAACAGAGCTGCCGGTTTAGTTTCACTTTAGCAGCCCCGGCAATGATGATGTCATAGCCTGGACTATGAAAGGGGCCAGGTTATGTCAGTACTGCAGGGGCAGGCCCAAAAGTAAAATGAAAGAAATCAAAGGAAAACAAATCTAAAATAGATTAAAATAAAGGCAAGCGGGGAAAAGTCAAGCAGCAGAGGGCACTTACCAAGCTCCTGTAGCAGTGACAAGCTCCCTCAGCCCCTCCATGACAGGATGCACACCCTGGGAGTATTAGAGGCACATTGGAGCCCAGCACACAGCAGGGACATCAGCAAGGGATGCTGGGATAGCCTCTGCTGTCCAGCTGCATGAGAGAGGGTCCTGGATGGAAAAATGAATCCCAGTAAGCAAATCCATGTAGCACCCAGGAAAAAATAATGTAAAAATAAGTGTTTAGACCAGATTGAGTGTTGGGGTGACCGGTGCTGGCCCCATCACTTGTGCAAGGACGATTTGATATGTTTATGTGGCCAGCAGCGGCGGACTCACGATGTCGGACCGGCCCGGGTATTCGCCGCCCAGGCTGGCCCAGGACACGCCACGTGGTCTGCCGAGCCCGGCTCTGTCACGGCCGCGCACGGCAGACCACGTGACTGGAGCGATCGGCCCATCTGGGGATGCCCGATCCCCCGATAGGCCAATCTGTCCCTGGTGGCCAGGGAAAGTCCCCGTGCTGAGACTCCATTTTAAGCAGGAATCCAGTCCAGGTTTTCCTGCAGGCACCCATATGTGTATTATACAGCTAGCCTTGTGGCTTTTGTCAATAATTTGCCTAGTATAGGAACACTAAAAAGTAAGGTGATGAGCCCCTGGAACCTTGATTTGGGACAGTGCAGCTATTTTTAAAATATAAGGAAAATTAAATAGAAGTAGCTGACAGCTCTGCCCTGTCATCAGAAAGGCGTAGAGTGGCAGTTCCAAGGAAAGTAAAGGTTTTTTTTAAGAAGTGGCACTATTTTATAGTGACATCAGTGGGGCAAGGATTTGCTCTGGGAGAAAGAGATTTTCCACATGGGTAATTGAGCAGAAAGCAGGAGGCTTTTTACAGGAGGCAGAAGTGCTGGTTGTCAGCTCTATCAAGCCCCAGAAGCATTTGTGGTGGAGCTAGCTTGCACCCAAGGGGAGCAGCTGCAGAAACCGGTAACACTGCTGTTACTGATTTACTGTGTCCCTAGGAGATTTGGAAGAGAAAATTTTTTTTATTTTTTTTTATTCCAGATCCCAGAGAGACTCCTCTGCCCTGAAGGCAAAGAAAAGGAGGAACAGAGTAGTTAATAGAAGAAGCAACTGAACAGGAACATGGTAATTTTTTTTTTTTTTTGCCTGTTCTAATTAGAGGGGTGGGATATTTTTTATGTGTATGTGAAAGGTAACTGCTGTTCCTCTGAAATTAAAGACAGGGATTTTCTGATTATCATTTATTTTCTTTAGCTAGCTAAAACAGTTTCACCAAGATGCTGGACACCCACAGCATGCAGAAGATAACTCTGTGCCAGGGAGATAGTCTTTGTTTTTGAGTTGGTATAGTTAGGTAGCAGGTGGACCCCAACAAAGGAAGTCTGGATGCCAGCAACCTCAAGAGCTCATCACTTGGAGGAGCTGGTTGCTTGCCAGAGACGATCACATCAGAGATTGTAACATAATGGACTCAGCTTGGATCCCAGATAAACCTACAAAAGGAAATCACACTTTAAATCTGGCCAGATTAGCAAACTAGCAGAATCTAATTGAGCTCAATGGGAAATTAACACAAAGGGACAGACAATATTGGAAGTGAACAGCAAACACAAAAGACAAAAAGAAAAAAAGAGAATACTTACCATAATAGGGTCTCTTGGTTTTTAGAAGAAAAGATAAAAAGTACCCACAAAGACTATTTATGATACAGTTCTGAAAGTTAAACATCGAGTAAAGAGAAGACCAACACACAACAGAATAAGGGGTAGATTTTAAAAGATTGCGCGCCGGCGTCTATGTGCGCGCGCTATCCGGCATGCGCACATGTACACCCGATTTTATAACTTGCGCACGCAGGCACATGCAAGTTATAAAATCCGGGGCCAGCGCGTGCAAGGGGGTGCACAATTGTATACCTTGCGTGCGCCAAGCCATGCAGCCTTCCCCTGTTCCCTACCCCTACCCCTCCACCCCCTTCCCCTACCTCCCCTGCTCTTTCTCCCCTACCTTTTCTTTATCTCCAAGTTGCGCACGCCGGCCAACAGCCAGCGCGCGATCCCCGGCACAGCAGCAAATATGGCTGCTGTGCCGGGAGCCTGACCCCGCCCCAGGACCACCCTGCCCCTGCCTTGCCCCCTCCCCTGCCCCTTTTTGTAAGCCCCGGGACTTACACCATCCCGGGGCTTTATACGCGTCGCCGGGCCCTTTTAAAATAGGCCCGGCGTGTGTAACCTTTTGAAAATCCAGCCCTAAGAGTAATACTTATCTGACTTGGACTTGAATCCAGCAGAAGGTTCCTGGAAACAGAGAATAGAATTGTTAATATTGTTTTTGCACTGCTACCATAAAAAAAAAAAATTGGAAAGTATTTACAATTTCTAATTTTGTCTAATTGTCTATTTTGAAGAATTATTCCAATGGTACATGCTAAAGAACATGAATACTTGCATTGTTTACTACAAGATTATTTCTAATCCTTTTCTTTTTGGGAAAAGTAAACTTGTTAAACTTGTTCATCAGGAATTGTTTATTTTCAAGATACTCCAGGCAACATCCTCTCTCAGGACACTTACCCAAAGTTTCTCCCTTCTTCCCCTCCCTGCCACTGGGAGACTTTGCTGGGTGGGTTCTGGACCTCATTCCTGTGCAGGAGACCCGTTAGGGAAGAGGGCATCGAGCAGTTCACCCTGTGAGCGTCCATCTAGAGGCCTTGCAATGCAGCAACGTTTAGCACCCCACCTGCCTCAGCCATGACAGCGGGAGAAGATCTCTGTCAGAAGGGGGCACTGTTTAGAGAAACTAATGTGCCACAACATTTCATCAGTTGGATGAGGTAATTTTTATGAACAAGTATAACTGAATAAGAAACTCCCACTCAATGTGCCACAGTGGTGACTTATGCTGATGCTGTTGTGTTCCGCGGCCGTGGAAGGCCACGACAGCGGTCTCCTACCATGCCCGCGATGGCGACCCACCGCGGGAGCTCCGGGGGAGGTCCCTGATCCTTGCCCGTTGCTTCGGCACGGGCCCCAGGGATGGTCGCCGGGGGGGGCGGGGAAGTCGTCCCTGCTCCCCCCTTGCGGCGTCCAGCAGCGTTTCACTCCACGGAGGGAATCCAAGATGGCCGCCGCCATCTTTAGGCGCGAGGCCGCGCCTCCTCCTCAGAATTAAAGGTACCTGATCCCTTTAACTACACTCAGCTGTTCCCTATGAACCAGAGCAGAGGAAGTATAAAAGGAGGCTTCCTCTGCTCATTCCTCAACTTGGCAATGTCTCTTGTAGCGCTGTTTAAGTCTGTTTGCTTCGGTGAGTCTTCTTGCACTTTGGATCCTTGTTCCTGACTTCGGATTGGATAGCGGTGATTTCTGGTGTGTGACTTCAGACTGGCAAGCGGTGATTCCTGGTGTGTGACCTCGAACTGGTAAGCGACGACCCTCTGGCACTTGACCTTGGACTTCTTCTCGACCATCATCTCCAAGGGCCCACCTAAGTCCCAGCGGCCCGGGTCCCTACGGTCTCCTCCTGGGGGGACCGCAGGCTTCCAGTGGTGAAGACACAGTTCCTTTCCTCGACATCATGACCCTTCGTCTGCCTCCACAGTCGCCTCAGTCTCCAGTGCCGAGAGTCAGCTGGTCACGCCTTCTGTTCCTGCCTCGCCACCCGACGGGAGAACCTACAGATCTTCCTCCTAAGGTATACCATCCTCCTGTCGGCCCAAGGGTTCACAAGCCTGAGCATAACAGATGCTATGCTTGAAGCCTATAAAAAGTATGAAGAGTGGGCTTGGCTTAGTTAGAATGAACATTTTAAGGATAAGATGCAGGAAAACTCTTGCATGTCACACCAAAGGTTAGTCTATAGGGTATTTTTATTTGCATTTAAATATATTAAATAATATTTAATTGAAATGATAAAGTACGTCTCATTAAAGAAAAGAAAAACAAAAAAGAAATGTATCACTTCAGATAATACATACTTCACAAGATTCCACAATGCAAGGGAAGACTCACATAAGAGATAAGCCTTGGTGCAGGCATATTTAGAAAGAAAAAAAAAGTAGTCTAATATCCGGATCACTACCTTAGTTCAAATATCACAACAATCACTGCATTGTATTAACTCATAACTCATGCTTCTGCTCCTTAGAGTTGAGGAAAAATCTTATCTGGTATGGTTCAAAAAAACTATACTTTACTGCATCTAACACAAGAATGTATTTACAAGTAAAACTAATTGAACCAAGTGACAAAAACTTCTTCCTGTGCTACTGTTGGCCTAATTAAGTCAGGCAATAACCACATTTTTTGTCCCTTAAAAAACACTTCCTGATTTGTAAAATGCAGATGCAAAACATAACTACATTCTTGGTGAAAACTAATGTTGTGAAAATGATGGCTCGCTGGACCACCTCGTCTGTAAACTTCTCACAAAAGACAGTTAGATCACAACTACCTGTTGAAACATTGACTAATTTTCTTTCAGCACCTTCAGCTCCCACAGAATTCATGGGAAGGTAAAAACGTTTTGCTGACAGGATGACCCCCCCCCCCCCCCTAGCTGGAATTTGCAGGAGCTCCATTAGGGATAAAAGAAGAATAATCATTAATTCAGAACATATGATCAAATACTTGTGCAGCCTGTGCTGTGATTAGGTGACCGACTGTCCTGTTTTGGACCAGAAAGCCTGGTTTTGCAGCCTGTTGTACAGTGTCCAGTTACAAACCGTAACCGGACAGTGTAAAACCTGGTCGAGCAAAGGGTGGTCTATCCTTGACTACTTACCAATCAGCAGGGGCTGCATAGCACCAATCAGCTGCCTGCTTACTGGTTTTTGGCAGCTGGTGCACCTGCAAAAGAGAGAGGAGAGAAGTCTGCTGTGGCAAACACAATTTTAAGCTGCTCAACAGCTACAAACGGAGCCCATCCCATTCGCAGCTGAAGATGAGGGAGGTGCCTAGTGCGCCATGAACGGAGCCCATCCTGCTCACGTCTGAAGACGAGGAAGGCACCACAGGGCTTCAGCCGAGGAGCAGTAAGTAGTTGATGTCCTCGACGTGGCCTGTGAGTGAGTGTGTGCATGCACCAAATGACAGGTACAGTAGCAGGAGTGTGTGTGTGTGAGTGATTTAGAGCCTTTGGGCCTGAGTGAAGGATTTTGTGAGGGTGTGTATTTGTGTGTGAGAAGGAACCTATGTGAAGGGGTGTGTATAAGAGAGAGAGAGAGAGAGAGCTTATGTGCAGGGGTGTATGAGTATGTAAATGACAGAAGGAGCCTGTGTGAGTGTGTATTTGCCTGAAAGAGATGGAGCCTCTCTGAGGGTGCCTGTGTTTGTGTGTGAGAGAAAGGGAGCCTGTGAGGGGTAGGTTGACCAACTGTGATAGAGCAAGCCTGTGTGTTAGACCAGGTCTCAGTCCAAGGGTCCACCTCCTCAACACATACACACGCTCCCTCTCTCTCAATAGATACACTAACACACAGGCTTGCTCTATCACAGTTGGTCAACCTACCCCTCACAGGCTCCCTTTCTCTCACACACAAACACAGGCACCCTGTGTTTGTGTGTGAGTTATGTAAGGACCTGGCAGGGTACCTGCAGGGTACCTGGCAGGTCCTTGTCATTGACAGGTGGAACTGGTCGGTACAGAGACCCAACAGGACCTTCACCAATATCAGCCTTTGTTCCCCACAGGTTGAGCCCTTGGGTTCCAGGGCCAGCTGGACTTAGGCACATATCTCCGGTGATGAGGATTCCTACGAAGGATGGCAGGCAAAAGAAGAGTCGAGAAGTTCCAAGGATTGGGGAAGGCAGCCAGCAGTGCAGTCCAGAAGATGAGCCAAGGGTCGAGGCAGGCGGCCATGAAGCACAGTCCAGAGGAGGTCTGAGGTCAATTCGGGGAAGATGAGACAAAGGGCAGGAGCATGGAGTCAGGAACAAGGAGTCAGGCAACCAGCTACTCTCACAGAGTTCGACATATTGCAGAGGCCAGGACCAAGGGCAAGGGTTGGCCTTAAATAGTCCCAGAATGCTGATGTCCTCAACAAGGGTCGTGGAGTTTTTTCTGCCGCAGGCCCTTTAAATAAAGAAGAGAGGCATGCGCATGTACCTAAGGAGATGCCGGAAGGTGCAGGAAGTTGGCAGCATTGGCGGCAGCTCTGGGCCACAAAAAGGAAGCGTGGTATTGGCAGTGGCTGGGACGCGAAGAGGGAGCAAGGCTAACAATGCGCTCCATCGGAGCGCATTGTTAGCCTGCTATTGGACGCGCGTTTTCCCTTACCCCTTATTCAGTAAGGGGCGAAAACGCGCGTCCAACACGCCGAACCTAATAGCGCGCTCAACGTGCAAATGCATGTTGATGGCCCTATTAGGTATGCCTGCGCGATTCAGAAAGTAAAATGTGCAGCCAAGCCGCACATTTTACTTTCAGAAATTAGCGCCTAACCAAAGGTAGGCGCTAATTTCTTCTGGCACCGGGAAAGTGCACAGAAAAGCAGTAAAAACAGCTTTTCTGTACACCCTCCGACTTAATATCATGGCGATATTACCCTCTGACTTAATATCATGGCGATATTAAGTCGGAGGTCCCGAAGAGTAAAAAAAGTTAAAAAGAAAAATTTTTAAAAAACTGGAAGTTGGCCGGTGGCTGTCGGGTCGAAAACCGGATGCTCAATTTTGCCGGCGTCCAGTTTCCGAGCCCGTGGCTGTCAGCGGGCTCGAGAACCAACGCCAGCAAAATTGAGCGTCGGCTGTCAAACCCACTGACAGCCACTGCTCCTGTCAAAAAGGAGGCACTAGTGTTCCTAGCGCCTCCTTTTGCCCGTTTTTAATGCCAGGTCTAATTTAAATACTGAATCGTGTGCACCAGCGAGTGGCTGGTGCGCGCGCCGGGAGAGCGGGCGTTCACTCGCTCTCCTGCGGACTTTACTGAATCGGCCTGTTAGGAAATAGCCAATGCTATTAATTGCATCAGTAGCATGGGATCTTCTTAGTGTTTGGGTAATTGCCAGGTTCTTGTGGCCTGGTTTGGCCTCTGTTGGAAACAGGATGCTGGGCTTGATGGACCCTTGGTCTGACCCAGCATGGCAATTTCTTATGTTCTTGTGTTGGTATATGTTGTGAGCTGTAGTTTTTCAGGAAGATAATTCCATACTATAGGGCCTGCAATTGAGATATCTCTTTTTTGGGTTTTGGCAAGGTGCGCTAAAGGCAGAGAAGAAACATTCAATACAGCATAGTGGGCAGATTTCAATCCATAAAGAGGTGCAAATCACAGGGAAGGTTATATTTTCCAGAAGCTTTTCTATCAGCATGACCACTTGATTGGAGGACAGAGATAACCGGTATAATATGATCTTTCACTCTGGCTCTGGAGATGATAGGGGCTGCAGAGTTTTGAGCTAGCCATAGAGCTCTCAACATATTAGCCAGCAATTCAACATATTGTGAAGTGCAATAGTCTAGATTGGTGAGGACTAATGTGTCAGGGCATACTATCTGTGCTGTAAGCCCCGGGACAGGAGTAGGGCTAGATGCTGGCACAGCAAGCTGGAACAGGGTTGAGCCTTCAGATGCTGGTAGCTGGCAGAAGTTAGCAAACAAGGACACGCAACAGGGTACTCGAAGGTGCCCACAGGAGCAGAATAAACTCGCTACAGGAATGGGAACAAAAGCACGCCCATCATCGATCAGAGCCCGGCACGGAAAACTTATGTCAAAGTTCCTAGAACTTTGACTGAGCCTCATTGAGCATGCCCACAAAACAAGACAGACTAGGACACAAAAACAGAAACAGAACAAGACAAGACAAAGTAGAATATGTGGCCCGAGAGTTGGGCTAACATAAGACCTCAAATTATGGTTACAAGAGCCAAAGACTGGGAGTACAGGGAAAAGGACAAGAAGTAACATAAGAGCGGGACTAGGATCTAAAGCTCTGGCAAAAATAGACTAGACAGAATAGAATAAAAAAATGCAAAAACAATGCAAACATGAGGCTAAGACTAGGATCGTGTCAGCAACTGGATCCGAGACCAAGACTAAGCTGCAATGAATGTGCATAGTGTGAGGCTGGCTTATACAATACATTAAATAGAACAAGAAAAATATGGCCGCTAACAGGATGAACAAGCCATAGAGCTGAGAGGACCTAGAGTGTCTAATAGGGTTGCCAACTGACTCCAGATTTTCCAAACAGGTTGATCCAGTCCTGGTTTTATCCTACTGCATGCAGGGACTTATAGTCTTGATTTTGTTAAAGAATCAAAAGGAAAAACATAACTGCAAGTCCCTGGAAGCAAATGGGATGAAACAAGAACTGGATCAAGCTGTCCTGAAAATCCAAGTCCAGTTAGCAACCCTAGTATCTAACCAGTAGAACATTTTTGCTGAGAGGACAATGCAGTCAGTCCATAAGGCCCTCTGAGAACACCTGGTAGCAGGATGCAAGAACTGCCCAACAGGTTCTCACATTATCCTCTAAAAGAGTGGATTCCAGAACCTCTCCTCCCCAGAAGGGGTACAACATAATGGTGCCATCTGCTCTGGAGTAGGATGCTGCAGTAACATCACTATAGTGTGTCCTTTATGTGGATGATGTCATTTTGGCAATGCATTAAGAAAGATGATTATGCTAGGCGTACACCTTGGCCTCCTGGCCTGGGCTTCAGGCCTGGGCCCCATCCTGAGCCTAAGCCTAGGCCCAAGTCTTGGCAACCAGAACCTGGCTTCAGCCAGCCCCTGGCAATGAGTCCAGGCCTATGCCAAGGTCCTAGGCCCAGGTCTTGGCCAGGACCTAGTGTCAGACCTGGGCCTCGGTGACTGGGACCTGGTTTTGGTTAAGCCCCATTGTTTGGTCCAGGCCTGGGCCTTATTGACAGGGTCTAGGGCCTTGGCTGGGCCCCAGTGTTGGACCTAGCCCCAATGGAATTGAGTCTGCCACAGCCGGGCTTCTCTTTGAGCTCTGATAGGATGAGCTCCACCATGGCCCCGCTGCTGTTTTGACTGCAGCAGGATGGGCTCCGTTGTGGACTGGCCTTTCTTTCAGCCATGGCAGGATGGGCTCTGCCTAGCTTGTGCCACTCTTTGGTCTATGGCAAGATGGGGTCTGCCATGCCCCTGATACTCTTTGGGCCATAGTATGATTGGCTATACTGTGGCCAGACCTCTTTTCTGGGACACACCTATTACCCATTAATTTCTATGGCCCATAGACATCAATGGGCTATAGACATGAATGGGGAAAAAGAATGAATGAAACGAGCAGGAATTTTTTTCTTTATGGGGCCTCCTCCATTTGATTTGGGTCCCCATGAAAGAAACAAATAGGGCCCATTTGTTTCAGATTGCCCATTTGTTCTAAATGAGTGTACATCTCTATGGACCATTCTAATCACCCGTTTTTCCTGTATGTGGAGGTAACAGAAGCTGCCCATCATGTAGGGTTTTGTTAACCCTGAGGAGCTTAGATGGAGAAACTTCATACCCAAAGTGATAGCATTGATTTGGTTAAACTCAGAGCCCATGTGCTGAAAGAAAGATTGCGAAAATTGGCAAGTGTCTGACTTAATAAAAGTTATGGACTGATGAAGCAAGAGGGTAGGCTGTCTAAAAAAGCCGTTTGAGCAACAAAAAAAGGATTAGAAGCCAAGGAAATATCCAATTCGAGCTTTATTTGTATGGAGACATTAATTTTGCACATCAATGTCCACTGACGAATCAAGCGGAGACAACATCCAGTCTGTATATCTTTGAAACTTTCAACTTAATAGATTTAAAGAGTTTTTCATTCATATACATTTGATTGATCATATACAGCCCCTGAGGCAGCCCCTGATAGGGGTGAAACTCGGCCTGAGTCGGGCATATGTGCAAAATTAATGTCTCCATACAAATAAAGCTCGAATTGGACATTTCCTTGGCTTCTAATCCTTTTTTTGTTGCTTAATAAAAGTTATATCATGATGAGTTACAAAATTGCTCCGTAGAGATTTGAGGGGGAATATTGGGGAAAACTAACAAATGACAGTTAAAGATTTGTTTCTTTCCTAAGCTTATTCAAAAATCTAAAATAAATCTTTCATAAACTGAATTTACTTAGTAAAACCTTTTAGTAAAAGCTCATAAATGAGCAACCTGTGCACAGAGGACAAAGAAAATTAATAAAGAACATTGTTACTCACATCCTTGTACAAAATGTTGGAATTTAAGATCTTGAATGGGAATTGCGCAACCTATATGAAAAATTGACTATTCTAGAATCAGTCCACCAGGTCAGTAAGGTCTCAGTATCAGTCTCAGTTACAGTTACCATCCGCTAAAGCTTATCAATACACCAGGCTTCAAAATAGGGCCTTTTCTATGACTGTCCTTAAATTATGGAATGATCTTCCATTGGAGGTCAGAGCAGAAAAAGATCTAATGAAATTTTGAAAAAAACATAGTTGATAATCACTGAAGTATGTGGAGGTCTATGGACAGTGTTCTGGGCTGAATTAATACTCTTTCAATATTGTTTTAAAGTTATGAAACTAGGATGAAGAGGAAGAATGTTTTATGTTGTTTTATGGTTTTAAACTGTGTTCTATGATTTTGTATTTCACTTTGCGTGATTGAGATTAAATCAGGAAGGCAATTAATGCATTTTAATAAATGAATAAACTTTAGGAAAGAGTGTGGATGTGTATATCTGCAACACTGAACAGCACTGTCCTTCCGTGTAGGACAGGGACCCATTGCTTATCCTTTTGTTTCATGTGGTTAGTGATTTTAGTTCAATAAGCCAGTATAGACATTCACGTGGGAACATGGTAGTTGCTGGAAGATTCCTCTTGAAAGAGAGTTAGTCTTTCTTATTAATTTGTTTACAGAGTAGGATAATAGGAAGAAGAATCTAGAGGAAGAGATCTTTGAAGTCGAGTTTCCAAGGCTGAGTTCCTGACTTTGATCCCTAGCCTCATTCATAAGCTACACAAGCTAGCAATGGAATCAGAATCAAAGTACCAGCGCTCACTAGAAATGGACTCAAACCGCATACACAAGCACAACAGCTTTAAGAAAATCTTCAGCTAAGTGTATGCAACACAAAGATAGAAAGGTTTAAGTAAACAGAGACCGTGAAATATGAAAAAGAGTAATACAAAGACAGAGGAAAAGAATAAAGGGAAATAAGAAAAGAAAGCATACAAAGGAGAGTATACTCAGGAGTAAAGAAAGAGACACTAATACTTCCCCGAAACAGAAAATTCAGAGTTTCTATGTTCTCAAATGTATCAGATATGCATTCCTGAAAATAAAAAACACAAGGAATCAATTCTTAAGGTTACAACATACAATAAATAGCAGAGGAAAGTAAAGCTTCACATTCAAAGTTATACTTACGTGACAGTCATTCTTTAATTCTTTAAAGGAGCTGGTTCCATGAGTTTAGAATACTAGAGAAAGCCAAAGAGAATTAAATAGCTTATGCTACTTATTCACTTGCCAAATTTGAAATTTGTGTTTCTTTAAGAGGAAATAATTATTAGCTAAATTGTTATTGTTAATAAAGTTATTTCAATAAGTTAAACTCAAAAGGGAATATATAGTTTATTCATTTATTTATTTTATTTCCACTATCCCTGCTTCCCCTCCAAACCTGTGGGAGGTGTTGCTGGGTAAGTTCCTGACCCCTTTCCTTTGTGCAAGACTCAGTTGGAAAAAAGGGAATCAAACTGTGCGCCTTGTAATATGACATCAGAAGATCTTGAACATCGAAGCCATGACTGCATTTCATCATCCTCGGCCATGGCAGAAGGTGAGATCTTTGCCACAGGGGGGGTGTGGTTTAAATTAGGGAAACATGACTCTTTCATGGTCAGAAAATTTTGTCAGGGTAAATACTTGCACTGCTGTGAGTCGGGGCTTGAAAAATGAAGTCAGGCTTGGTAAGACCCATCTTGCCACGTTTTTGGGGGTCTGTCTGGCCACCGCTTGATATCAGGACACATTGCTTGGTTTGTAACCCCTGGGAGAGGAGTGGGGCTGGACAGCTGGACACTCATGGAGCAGGTTGGCACAGGAGTCTTCTGCCTATACTGGTCAACTTCCCCTTGGGTTCAGCCCTCAGGTGCTAGTGGCCAGCAGGACTTAGGAAACAAGGACACACACTACGCTACTGAAAGGTGCCCTCAGGAGTGGTACAAACCCACTTTAGGAATGTGAACAAAAGGACACTCAGAAAACATGACAGACTGGGACACTGAAACAGAAACAGGACAAGACAAGGCAGAATATGTAGCTTGAGAGAAGGGCCAACGTAAGGCCTCGGATTAGGGCCACATGAACTGAGTCTGGGAGTACATGGAACAAGACGAGAAGTAAGACAGGAATATGACTAGGACCCAGAGCTCGACTAGAATCGAGAATACAAAAGCAGGACAAACATGAGGCCAAGACTAGGACTGTATCAGGAACTGGATCCAAGACCAAGACCAAGCTGTGGTGACTATGCATAATGTTGGGAGTTAGAAGGGTTAACAGGCTTTCTGGCCTTTAATGTTGTACAATTTAGTTCAATTCAGATGGCTCTAGCAAAAGGCCTTGTGAATCACTTGGTCATAAGACTAACTGATAAGCACGTTTTTGAGAAGAATGTGAGAACTTAATGTCAGCAAGGTCCTTGAGATTAACAAAGAATGTTTAATTCCTCTTCTCTGTAACAAATGTGCTGTGTGGAAAGATTAACAGTCCGTTGCAATGTCTGCATGGGAAAAATGGGTGCTCATGATTGAGTGCCCGCTTTCCTAATGCATACCCATCCACCTCTCCTGGGCACGTGATGCAGTAGGCAAATGAGCCGCTGCATTAAAAAGGATGCGCTAGGGGAAATAGTACATCCTTAGCGATGCTTTAGCATTGGGCACCAAGGAGAAGTGGCTGCTCGCTGGTTAAGAAAACAGACGCTCAATTTTACGAGCATTCGATTTCCTAACTGGGTTAGGAAAATGGATGCTGGAAAATTGAGTGTCCATATTCCTAACAAGACCACCAGCAAAACTTAAAAAAAAAAAAAAAAAAAATTTTTCATGTTGCTGCTTTCTGTGGTTCCTCCGACTTAATATCACTACGATATTAAGTCAGAGGAACCACAGAAAAGCAGTATTTTCTGCTTTTCTGTTAAACTTTTGGGGGTTTCAAGACTTAATGCCAGCTCCGGGGTTGGCGTTAATTTTTGAGGGTTAAAATGTGTGCACTGGGTGCACTTTTATTTTTTTTTAAAAATGGTTATGAGCTAATGTCTTCATCAACATAGCATTTACATGTAATGAGTGCTATTAGCTACGCGCGGATCCCCTTATTGCATAAGGTTAACCTGTACGCTAGCCTGAGCGCATGGTATTGCATCAGCCTGTTAGTGCAGACTTGCAAAAGCAACTGAACCTTGGCATACTGCCTCCTTTAAGTAGAAACAATATATAAGTTTTGCTAATTGTGATGCATTTCAGAATGCTACTGAGAGCTTGCTCAAAGTGGCCTTCTCCCTGTGATTTCACTTGCAATAAATCTTAGTGGTCTCATTTTTGGCAGTGATCCTCGAGTGAAATAGCCCTATCAGTTCTTGGTGCCAAAACCTAGGAGCAACAAGGTACTTAAGATGAAGCTATCAAATATGTTTCAGAAAACAAGGTAGTGTCTGAATGTGTCATCTGTGATTTTTAAGGGTAGACTGCAAAACAAATTTAAAAAATACATAAATTTATACATGAAAGAAATCCATACTGCATTCACTAAAGATAATCTCTGAAATGATGGGTTGAGCTGCACTAGTATTTTCTTCTTACTATTTACCATAGAAACATTAAATGAAATTCTGTTTTAACCTCAGTAATAGTGACACAAATTCCCTCCATTACCAGATATTTTGCATACTAAGTCAAAACCCTGCAAAAAAAAACCCCCAAATCACTGATAACCTTTATAGCAAACCTGCCAGGACTGGATTTATCTATAGGCACACTAGACCTGTGCTTATGATGGCAAAAATCTGGAGGCAGCAGATTGATTAAAGAATTGCTGCCTTCTGCTGTGCTGAATCTCATTTGGCAGATAATATCCCTCTGCTTCCTGATCCAGCTTCAGAGAACAGAAGGGGAGGGGAGATCCTGGAGCAGAGGGGAATAATTGTAAGGAGGTTAGGAGGGGCTGAATTGGTGGATCATTGGGGGTGAGGAGAGGGGCTGGGAGATGAGATGGGATGGGATTGGCTGGGGGCATGTGTCTATGTGTGAGAGGAGAACAGGAAAAGGGAGCAGTGTGTGTAAGAGAATGACTTGGTGCCAGGAGTATGTGTATGTATGTATTCTAGGTTGGGTGGGATGTTAGAGAACAGATGCAAGAGGGAACTGAACTGGAGCATAGAAGGGGTACCTTTTTATTATAGCCAGCTATACTAACTACATTTACCACATCCTCTGTTAATGAAATCCAGAACTTAACTGTGCAGTGAGTGAAAAATAATGTTCTCTGATTTGTTTTAAATGTGCTACTTACTAACTTCATTGAGTGTCTCCTAGTTTTTGAATTTTTTGAAAGAGTAAACAACTGATTGACATTTACCCATTCTAGTGCAATCATGATTTTATAGACCTCTATCATATCTCATTTCAGTTGTCTCTTCTCCAAGCTGAACAGCCCTAATCTCTTCAGCTTTTCCTCATAGGGGAGTTGTTCCATCTATGTATCTTTTTGGTCACTTTTCTCTTAACCTTTTCCAGTTCAATTATGTCTTTTTTGAGATGTAATGACTAGAATTGCACACAGTACTCTATGTGCAGTCTCACCATGGAGAGATACAGAGGAATTATGACACTCTCCATTTTATTCTCTATTCCAGGGGAAGGCAATGTTGGTCCTGGAGTGCCATAACCAGGTCTGGTGTTCAGGATATCCACAATGAATATGCATGAGATATATTTGCATATAATGGCGGTAGTACATGGAAATATACCTTATGCATATTCATTATGGATGTCCTGAAAACCAGACATTTGTGGCACTCCAGGACTTTCTCCATGTACATCACTTTGTTCTTGCCCACATTAAATTTCATCTGTCATTCGGATGCCCAGTCTCCATGTCTTGTTAGGCCCTTCTGCAATTTCTCACAATCCGCTTGTGACTTAAAAACTCAGGATAACTTTGTGTCATCTGCAAATTTGATTACCTTACTCATCATACCCTTTTCTAGATCATTTCTAAATATATTAAAAAAAACACCAGTCCCAGTTCAGATCCCTGAGGCACTCCACTGTTTATCTTTCTCCATTGAGAAAACAATCCATTTAATCCTTCTCTGTTTCCTATCTTTTAACCAGTTTGCAATCCACAATAGTATATCCTCCTATCAGCATGGATTTTACTTTTTCTCCGGTGTCTCTCAAGGGGGACTTTTTTAAACACCTTTTGTAAATCCAAATCATTGTATCCATCGACTCACTATTATTTACATGTGTAGTATACCCCCCCTCCCAAAAAAAAAAAAAGTAGCAGATTGGTGATGCAACATTTTCTTTGTGTAAATCCATGCTGACTGTGTCCCATTAAACCCTGTCTTTTTATATGCTCTGTGATTTTGTTCTTTAGAATAGTTTCTATGATTTTTCCTAGCACTTCAGGCTCACTGGTCTAGAGTTTCCTAGAGCACCTCTGGATCCCTTTTAAAGATTGGCATCACATTGGCCACCCTCCAATCTTCAGGTACAATACATTATTTTAATAATGAGTTGCAAATTACTAGTAATAGATCTGCACTTTTATTTTTAAATTCTTTTAGAATGCTGGGGTATACACCTTCTGGTCCAAGTGATTTGCTATTGTTGTGTTTTGTAGTCACCCCAATGCAGCCGGGCCTCCTTCGCAAATGTGGCAGCATGTCACCATCCCAGCTGGCATGACAGGACGCTGCTGGCTCTCTCTAGCACGTGCATGCACAATGATGCTCCCAAAGTTAAAGGGCCCATGGCAGGAAAACCCCTCAGTGCTTATAGATGACATCACCATTTGCTCCTATTTAAGGGCAGTCCAGATGCCCTTCAGATGCCTCAGCAACAGTTCTAGCTATGGTAGTAGTGCATGTTGCTTCCTGTTTTCATCTGCCCAGCCTGTTCTTGCCTTCATCTGAATAGCTTGCTCCTGCCTTAATCCATCCAGCCTGCTCCTGCCTTGCCTGCTTCGCCCTATCCATCCCTCTGCCTTTCTGTTGGAAGGATATCTGATTTTGACCCTTGCCTGGACTCTTGAATTGCCTGAACCCTGCGTGCCTCAACCCTTGCTTGGACTCTCGACTTGCCTGAATGCTGTCTGTCTTTACCCTTGCTTGAATTTTGAAGCTCGTGGGGGACTCCAGTGAGCCGCACTACTCACCCCAACACAACCAGGCCTCCTTCACAATTGTGGCAGCATGTCTCCATCCCCGCCGGCATGGCAGGATGCCACCAGTTCCTTCTAGTCATGCACTGACAATCCTGGAGTAAAAGGGCCTGTGGCAGGAAAATCCCTGTGCACCCTTAGGTGACATCACCACTTGCTCCTATTTAAGGGCAGTCCAGATGCCCTTCAGACACCTCCGCAACAGGTCCAGCAATGGTTATAGAGCGTGTTTTTTCTGGCTTTCATCTGCCTAGCCTGCCTCCGCCCTATCCAACTCTCTTCCTCTCCCCCAGACAGATATATGGTTTTGACTCTTGCCTGGCCTCTCAACTTGCCTGAATGCTGCCTGCCTCGACCCTCGACATGCCTGACCATAACCTGCCCTAGGACTACATCCTTAGTCAGCAGAGACCTTATCCTAAGTCCTGCCAGCCCCTGCACCCAAAGGCTCAACCCGAGGGGAACATGGACTGGTAAAGGTGAAGCTCCTGACTGGTCTCTGCTTCGCCTGGGTCCGCCTCCTGGCATTGAGGACCAGCAGAGCTCTTCCCTGCAAGAAGAGACAATCTTACCCCAGCCCAAGGGTTCACAGAGACAACAGCTATTCTTTAAGTTGTCAATCTGCCCTATTACATCATCCAGGTTCACCGTGATTTGGTTCAGATCTTCTGAATCATCACCATGAAATATCATTTCTGGCATGGGTATCTCCTGAACATCCTCTTCAGTAAACACCAAAGCAAAGAAATCATTTAGACTTTCCGCTATTACCTTGTCTTCCCTATGTGTTTTAATCCCTCGATTATCTAATGGTCCAACCTACTCCCTCAAAGGTTTCTTGCTTCGGATGTATTTAAAAAGGTTTTTATTATGAGTTTTTGCCTCTATGACCAGCTTCTTTTCAAATTCTCTTTTTGCCTGCCTTATGGATGTTTTACACCTAACTTGCCAATGCTTATGGTTTTTCCTATTTTCTTCAGTTAGATCCTTTTTTCAATTTTGAAAGAAGCTCTTTTGGCTAAAATAACCTCTTTCACCTCTACTTTTAACCATGTTATTAGTCATTTGGCCTTCCTTCCACTATCTAATCAAAGCAGATCTTATATACAAAAAACAAATATTGAAAAGCTCTGAAAATATATCCACTCAGACATTCAGAAGGAAAATAAGTTCTGAAACATAGGCCTGGATTTATCAAAATGCACTAAATATCGCAAGTGATAGTAAAAGAGGCATGTTTTATGGTAATAGGCTGTTTATCACAAAGTGCACTACCTTAGTGTTTCACATAGGTATAACCGCAAACTGTGATAACTTTTTTGCACTTTGCGGTAAGTGCCAGAATTGTTGTAATTCCTACCTACAACTGAGAGAGAGAGAGAGAGAGAGAGAGAGAGAGAGAGAGAACCTAGCTATAACGCCCATCAAGCTAGGTTGAAAGAACATTGCACAAATCTCATCTTTGGGTGAGTTTCCTCACTCCGAAGGTCATCAAATCTTCACAAGAGTGCACTGTTCTGTTTGTACGTCTCACTTTGAATGTCAAAGTGGCCTCTAACCCCTACACTAATACCTAAACCTCACCTCGAGTAGCTAGGTGGGCCTCATATAGAGGTATAAATACCTACCTAATATGAGGGCCTTATAGCTAGTCTCTCTCTCTCTCGCCCTCCCGCCCCCCCAGCAGCATTAAAATGCTATTTGAGAAAACACCATATAGCTCAGGGCCCTTGTTGGTGACTGTTTGATTCAAATTTCCTGCCATTGATGCAGAGAGTAATGTTGGAGTTGCATCAAAGGTGAGCATAAGGCATCAAGCAAGTTACCCCAATGCTTGTTAACTCAGACTGCACAGATCCATGCCTTGTTGGATGTCGTCTGAAAGTAAATCCTCTTTTCCATATTTCTTCCTGCTGTTGAAGCAAAGAGCAACACTGTATATGCATTCAAAGTGAAGTATCAGGCTTAATTGGTTTAGGTTAGTAACTGCTGCAATAAGCAAGCTACCCCCCTCACACTTATTTGTTTACCCAGACTGTGTAGTTCAGTCCTTGTTGGTTGTTGTCTGAATGCAAATCCTCTTTTCCACATTTCCCCCTGCCGTTGAAGCAGAGAGCAATGCTGTATATGCATTCAAAGTGATGTATCAGGCTTAATTGGTTTAGGGTAGTACCCACAGCAATAAGCAAACTACCCCCATGCTTATTTGTTTACCCAGACTGTGTACTTCAGTCTTTGTTGGTTGTTATCTGAATGCAAATCCTCTTTTACACATTTCCTCTTGCCGTTGAAGCAGAGAACAATGTTGGAGTGTGAAGGCTTAATGAGTAAGGGTAGTAATCACCAGTAGTAGCCTCCATTCCAGCAAGCCAACCCCATGGCTCTTCTCTTCATTCCCATCTTCTTAGCCTTTATGGATCCACAATATTTATCCCATGCCCCTTTGAAATCCTTCATAGTTTAGTCTTCACCACTTCCTCCGGAAGGGCATTCCAGGCATCCACCACCCTCTCCGTGAAGAAATACTTCCTGACATAGGTTCTGAGTCTTCCTTCCTGGAGTTTCAAATCGTGACTCCTAGTTCTACTGATATTTTTCCAATGGAAAAGGTTTGTTGTTGACCATGGATCACTAAAACCTTTCAAGTATCTGAAAGGGAATGGTTAATAGAACGGAAAATGTCATAATGCCTCTGTATCGCTCCATGGTGAGACCACACCTTGAATACTGTGTACAATTCTGGTCGCCACATCTCAAAAAAGATATAGTTGCGATGGAGAAGGTACAGAGAAGGGCAACCAAAATGATAAAGGGGATGAAACAGCTCCCCTATGAGGAAAGGCTGAAGAGGTTAGGGCTGTTCAGCTTGGAGAAGAGACGGCTGAGGGGGGATATGATAGAGGTCTTTAAGATCATGAGAGGTCTTGAACGAGTAGATGTGACTCGGTTATTTACACTTTCGAATAATAGAAGGACTAGGGGGCATTCCATGAAGTTAGCAAGTAACACATTTAAGACTAATTGGAGAAAATTCTTTTTCACTCAATGCACAATAAAGCTCTGGAATTTGTTGCCAGAGAAGGTAGTTAGTGCAGTTAGTGTAGCTGGGTTCAAAAAAGGTTTGGATAACTTCTTGGAGGAGAAGTCCATTAATGGCTATTAATCAATTATACTTAGGGGCGGATTTTAAAAGGAGCGCGAATAGCCTACTTTTGTTTGCGCTCCAGGCGCAAACAAAAGTACGCTGGATTTTAGTAGATACGCGCGGAGCCGCGCGTATCTGCTAAAAACCTGGATCGGCGCGCGCAAGGCTATGGATTTTGTATAGTTGGCGCGCGCCGAGCCCTGTCTATACCCCCCCTTACCTTTGTTGGGGGATTTACGCCTCCCAGAGGGAGGCGTAAATCCCCGCGCGCCAGCGGGCCTCCTGCGCGCCGGGCCGCGACCTGGGGGCGGGTACGGAGGGCGCGGCCACGCCCCCGGACCGCCCCGGGCCGTAGCCACGCCCCGTACCCGCCCCCAAAACGCTGCCGACACACCCCGAAATCGCCGCGACGACCGGGACCGCCCCCGACACGCCCCCCTCGGAGAACCCCGGGACTTACGCGAGTCCCGGGACTCTGCGCGCGCCGGTAGGCCTATGTAAAATAGGCTTACCGGCGCGCAGGGCCCTGCTCGCCTAAATCCGCCCGGTTTTGGGCGGATTTAGGCGAGCAGGGCTCTGAAAATCCGCCCCTTAGGGAATAGCCACTGCTATTAATTGCATCAGTAGCATGGGTTCTTCTTAGTGTTTGGGTAATTGCCAGGTTCTTGTGGCCTGGTTTTTGGCCTCTGTTGGAAACAGGATGCTGGGCTTGATGGACCCTTGGTCTGTCCCAGCATGGCAATTTCTTATGTTCTTATGTTCTGTATCATATCACCCCTACTCCTCCTCTCCTCCAGGGTATACATATTTAGGTTTTTTAATCTCTCCTCATAAGTCATTTTATGAAGACCATCTACCTTTTTTGTTGCCCTTCTCTGGACCACCTCCATCCTATCTCTGTCCCTTTGGAGATACGGTCTCCAGAACTGAACACAGTACTCCAGGTGAGGCCTCACCAAGGCCCTGTACAAAGGTATCATCACTTTCTTTCTCTTACTAGATATTCCTCTCTCTATACAGCCCAGTCTTCTTCTGGCTTTAGCTATCACCTTGTCAAATTGGTTTGCCGACTTCAGATTGTTAGACACTATCACCCCAAGGTCTCTCTCCTGCTCCGTGCACATCAGCCCTTCACCCCCCATCAAATACAGTTCTTTCAGATTTCCACATCCCATATGCATGACTCTGCACTTCTTGGCATTGAATCTCAGCTGTCATATCTTCGACCACTCTTCCAGCTTCCTTAAATCCCGTCTCATTCTCTCCACTCCTTCTGGGAGTGCTGGGGTGGCAGGACTTAGGTGGGCCTCTGTATGTAGTTGCAGTAGGAGTTGGTTCAGCCCAGAGACAGCAGGTGAGAGATGGTACAATCTTACTCCAGACTGGGTAATGTCCTGGAAACTCGGGTGCCAATGGAACAAAGGCAGACAGGGGGCACTCGAGCAAAAGCAGGCCGAAGCCTGAAGAGACCACGTCCAGGGAGTAAGCTGAATAGGCGTCCAATGGTAGGCTTGAGTCAAGGCTGGCAGCGATCTGAAGGCAGTGGCAAGTGAGGCTGAGGTCTGATCATGGAGATGGTCAAAAGTTTAGTCAGGCAAAGTGGAGTTCTGGATCTGTAGAAAGGCAATGCGTAGTTGAACGAAGCAGAGGTCTGGGTCTGGAGATAGGCAATGCATAGTCAGACGAAGCAGAGAGGCAATGCGTAGTTGGATGAAGCAGAGGTCTGGGTCTGGAGATAGGCAGTAACGTGGTCAGGCGAAGCAGAGATCTGGGTCTGGAGATAGGCAGTAGCGAGGTCAGGCAAAGCAGAGGTCTGGGTCTGGAGATGATCAATGTCAAAGTCAGGCAAAGCAAAGTCAAAGACTGTGTAGTCAATCCAAAGCATAAGGCAGGGTAGGAACGAAGAGACAGGAACCAGGAACAATGAGGAACAGGAACGCAGGGATGAGACCAATCTCTAGGAAGCAACAAGTAGGGATGTGAATCGTTTTTCTGATGATTGAAAATATCGTACGATATTTTCAAACTCATCAGAAATCGGGGGCTCCCCGAAACCAATAGGAAAACCCCATGAAATTGTTCGTGGGGTTCTCTTATCGTTTTGGGGGATGGTGGGAAAAATAGCACACAAAAACAACCCCCTAAACCCACCCCGACCCTTTAAAACACATCCTTTAGCTTCCCCCACCCTCCCGACCCCGCGGGCCATCCAGTGCTCCTACCATGTGACAGGGGCCGGCCAATGGCATGGATACCCTGTCACATGGTAAGGTCAAAGGGCCATCGGCGCCATTTTAATTAGTGACAGCCGACGGCCCAAGAGCAGAAGATCGCTCCCGGGACCTCCACTGGACCACCAGGTACTTTAAAAAAATGTTGGGGGGGGGTCGGAAGGGTGGGGGAAGCTAAAGGATGTGTTTTAAAGGGTCAGGTGGGTTTTTTGTTTATCGGCTTGAGCGCAGCCGATAAAAAAAAAACTGATCGGACCGCACGAAAAAATTCCCCGATAGTCCCCGAACCCGGAATCTGAACCGATTCCGGTTCCGATTCACATCTCTAGCAACAAGTATCGACCAGCGAGGAGACTTGTTGCAAAGGCAACGCTAGGGAGCGGAGCCTGAGCTTAAATACTGTAATTAGGTTGATGTTATCATCCGGGGCCGCAGCTAGGTTCCCACCGCGGACCCTACTTAAGAGTCTGTGATGGGTGCGGCGTGAGTAGCAGCGTCTCTCCGCGGGCCATGTGGAGAGGTCCGATGAGAAGCGGAAGCAGGACTGGGAATGCCAGGGACTATGGCAGAGCCGGAGGCACTGGGGGAGGCCCGAGGATGGAGCTGACGGCCCACCGCTGCCAGCGAGGAGGAATCAGAGGCTGGAGTTACTATAGAAAGGTGAGAGGGCCATGCCGCGGGTGGCACGCGTAACACCTATATGTCTGTCTTTAAAGTACATCTTTAGATTTGGAATGTTTCCTTGAATATTTACCTGTATGCATGCCTAGCTTTGTAACTCAGCCTTTGTCTGTGAGTATTAAACCTGTACACCGCTATCATCTAGTGATTCTCACATGGAATGACGGTATATAGAACACTCAAATAAATAAATAAAATAAAGCAAATGTTTTATGATTTGAAATAAAGGTAAAGTGAAGTCTGCTAAGCTTAAAGCATTGAACAGTGACAGTTTAACAGTAAAAGAACTACTGGAATGTGGATTTTTAGACCCAGCATAATCAAGAAAAAGAGAAAACTAAATATGATTGATATCTCCAAGCTAAAGAATTGGAAGTGAGAGTCAACCTGATATTTCTCTGCCTAAAGGAGGTTAACCTGTTTGCCTAATTGTCATACCAGAGCCAAATCAAGTAAGTGGGGAGGTACAGACTGTGTACCAAGTCCAGGAAAAGAGAAGACATTTGGAACACAAATTCAGTGACCTTTCTCCTCCAGGTTAATACATAAACTGAAACATAACTACCCAGTGCTCTGAATTAGAGACTTTATTCATTGAGTAAGCAGTGCTGCCGGAAAAAAAAGATAAGTCTCTGACTGCAACTCTGGCACTAAGAAACCTTTGGTTGTATACATTATATTGGAACTGGATTTGAAGGAATAAAGAGACTGTGTTTTCTTTCTTCCAAGATTCCCAGTGATCCAGTGCATCACATAAGGATTACTGCAGTTATTTTTTTTTATTTTCTTCCTAAAATAAGCAAGTTTAATTGGAAGGCAAGGACATCCACACCGAGCAAGATGCTAGCACTCGTGGAAGATTGCGGTAATAGTGTAGCTTTATTTAAAGCATAGGGAGAGGAATTTTGTCTGAGGAAGGCGTGCTCCAAGATTCCTTCAGACTGGAGGAAGAGAGAGTCTGAGGAGACAAAGGTCACAATGGGAGTTCCAACAGTACCAGTTTTAACTGTTAACCAACAGTGACCCCAAGGCACCAGAAGGATAGGACCATGTGTGTATCTGTAACAGATAATTGGGTACACTCACTGTGATATAAAACACAAAGCATAGAGAAAAAGGACAGACACAAACAGCAAAAGCAAACATCTAAGTAAAATCACAGAGAAAGACAGAGAATAAATTACTTTTCCTCACTAACTGCAGTGAGCATTTTCTCTCCATTGAGTGAAACAGGGTGACACTAATTTCATCAGGAGGCAACTGAGAAGGAAAATATTAAACACGGCGTGTTTCGGAGGGAAACCTCCTTCCTCAGGGGGGTCGGGTACCACTATTGCCGGTTTTTCACATTGTTGTGCAAGAAAAGTTAATTATGTGGCTGGGCTATTGGCGTCTCAAGTGGCTTTTCAATGATGCTGGAGTAGCATTCGCAGCCGCATAATTAACTTTTCTTGCACAACAATGTGAAAAACCGGCAAATGTGGTACCCGACCCCCTGAGGAAGGAGGTTTCCCTCCGAAACACGCCGTGTCGGAATAACGTCGGATCACATTTCTTCATCATCACTGGCTTGTCGACGGATACAAATTTGCAAGTTAAGTAACATAAGCACATAAAGAGACTTTGAACAAAAAGTACATATAGAGACTCTCAGTGCATTCAGGTAGCTACATATCGGAGTAGCACCGTTCATTAACAGCTCATGGAGACCAATGATTATAAGCTCTAACAAGAAAAGCTTAAGCCATTATAAGCTTTATATCAGCCCAACTGTGGGCACTGATTATGAGGTCTCTCTGAGCTTTCCCACTCCTTATTCAATACAGGATTGTTTTTTATAGTTGAAATCATCATTTTCCTGGCTTTAGTGGATTTCTTTCATTTGTAGTATCAAATTTTAAGTAGGCATGCACATCTTTGCGCAAATGCCACTTCTATTGTGGAAATCGGGAGATTTTAAAAGGAGCATGCGCTGATGCTATTCCCTATTTTACAAGTTTGTCTCTAATTCACCCACTTAAGAGATAGATCCTTCAAACACCCCCCCCCCCCCCCAGTTTAATATCCTTCACTCCCCCCAATTAGCCTCAACCCTGAAATCCCCTCAGATATGCCTGATTTTCTTTATTTTTTAACTTACATATCATCTGTAGCAGAAGTAAAGTTATGCATCGGGGGGCCTCAGTGCGTGCTGAATCATGTCCGTATTTATGCACACATATCAGGTTCATGCCCCAAAATGTCCATGCCTTGCCCAGACCAGACCATGCCCATTCCCTACCCCTTTTTGAAAAAATTTTCAGATGTGTATGCTCCAGGAGATACATGCTTATCTCGGTGTGTACAAGCAGTGTGCTTTTAAACTGCTCGGTGTGTACAAGCAGTGTGCTGCGGCAGTCAAAAAAGCAAATAGAATGTTGGGAATTATTAGAAAGGGAATGATTAATAAAATAGAAAATGTCATAATGCCTCTGTATCCCTCCATGGTGAGACCGCACCTTGAATACTGTGTACAATTCTGGTCACCGCATCTCAAAAAAGATATAATTGCAATGGAGAAGGTACAGAGAAGGGCTACCAAAATGATAAGGGGAATGGAATAGCTCCCCTATGAGGAAAAACTAAAGAGGTTAGGACTTTTCAGCTTGGAGAAGAGACGGCTGAGGGTGGATATGATAGAGGTGTTTAAAATCATGAGAGGTCTAGAACGGGTAGATGTGAATCAGTTATTTACTCTTTCGGATAATAGAAAGACTAGGGGGCACTCCATGAAGTTAGCATGTGGCACATTTAAAACTAATCGGAGAAAGTTCTTTTTTACTCAACGCACAATTAAACTCCGGAATTTGTTGCCAGAGGATGTGGTTAGTGCAGTTAGTATAGCGGTGTTTAAAAAAGTATTGGATAAGTTCTTGGAGGAGAAGTCCATTACCTGCTATTAATTAAGTTGACTTAGAAAATAGCCACTGCTATTACTAGCAATGGTAACATGGAATAGACTTAGTTTTTGGGTACTTGCCAGGTTCTTATGGCCTGGATTGGCCACTGTTGGAAACAGGATGCTGGGCTTGATGGACCCTTGGTCTGACCCAGTATGGCATGTTCTTATGTTCTTATATTTGTGCATCCCCTTATTAATGCATACATCAGGCTTTTAAAATTCACCTTTAAATGTTTAGCCTTTTATCTCCTGCATTCTCCTGTAGTATCAAGGGTGATATCATGCACATGGGCCATAGAGGTGGTCCATCTCCTCTTCTTCCTCTCTCCCCTGTCTCGGATGTCTCCTTCTCCATTTCCTTAGGATAGATAGAATTCATCTTTTCCTTGGATCCTGGTGATCTCAGATTCCTCCTGATGGAAGGGAACCTCTTCCATTTCGATTTAAGAGCAAATTAAGTATTCTTAACTGAGTCCAAACGGATTTGGCACTCAAAACGTGGAATGAGAGGGTGGAAAGAAACTCATTCAAACAAATAAATACATGGAGGTTTAAGTTATATCAGAGATCAACACAAGACATGCAGCCTCCTTAAAATCAAAAGGGGAATCCACAAGGCAAAATGGTACACTGGCTGTAAGTGCCTGAGGGATAGAGAAGGTACAGAGAAGGGCGACCAAAATGATAAAGGGAATGGAACAGCTCCCCTACGAGGAAAGACTAAAGAGGTTAGGACTTTTCAGCTTGGAGAAGAGATAGCTGAGGGGGATAGGATAGAGGTGTTTAAAATCATGAGAAGTCTAGAATGGGTAGATGTGAATCGTTTTTTTACTCTTTCGGATAATAGAAAGACTAGGGGGTACTCCATGAAATTAGCATGTGGCACATTTAAACTAATCGGAGAAAGTTCTTTTTCACTCAACGCACAATTAAACTCTGGAATTTGTTGCCAGAGGATGTGGTTAGTGTAGCTGTGTTTCAAAAACGATTGGATAAGTTCTTGGAGGAGAAGTCCATTTGACCTTTTGAGTTAATTATATGTTTTCTTAAACCAGCTACCCTCTCCTCTAACATCTCCCCCTTTACCTATCCGCTCCTCTCTCTCCTTTTCTCTTCTCTTAACCTCTTTTATTCAATCAGATATTTGTTATAATGTAACTTTTTTCTTCCGATTTCTCTTCCTCTTCTTCCCTATTGTTTTATGTAAACCGATGTGATGTCCAAATGAAGTTTGGTATATAAAAGAGTTTAAATAAATAAATAAATAAATAAATAAATAAATAAGTTGACTTAGAAAGTAGCCACTGCTATTACTAGCAACAGTAACATGGAATAGACTTAGTTTCTGGGTACTTGCCAGGTTCTTATGGCTTGGATTGGCCACTGTTGGAAACAGGATGCTGGGCTTGATGGACCCTTGGTCTGACCCAGCATGGCATGTTCTTATATTCTTATGATCTATCATTAACCAGCTTCCACATGGGGGGGTGGGGGGGGGGAGCAGTAAACCTACAATCTTGTCTCTAATTCTTTATTCACACCAACTGTATATTCGTTTACCTAACTCTAGTAGGGGACTAACTAGAGTTACATACCTTTAGCAGTTAACAGGGATAAATTTGAATCTTTTAACTCAATATGTTATTTACTTATAGGCACATGGGCTACTTTTGCTTTAATTAGAACCTCTGTATTGGGATGTTCTAGCTCCACTGTTTCTTTAGTATCCTTTGAAGATATCGCCTTCTGAACCTTGTGCTGCTGATTGACCTGTCTGCTTTTCCCTATGTTGTAGTTTTAAGGCTGCTATATCTCCAGCAGCCTGGTTCTAATCTGGTTAAGGTGGAGCCCATTTGTTTGGAAAAGGCTCCCCTTTCCCCAAAATGTTGCCCAGTTCCTAAAAGAACTAAAGCCCTCTTCCCTACTCTATTGTCTCACCTACACACAGAGTCTGGAGCTTTGCTTGCCTCTGGGGTCCTGTGTGCAGAATAGGGAGCATTTCAGAGAATGCTACCCTGGAGGTTTTGGATAAATTGCTATTTATGTATGAAAAATGGCATTGACGATTGTCCTCTATTTATTTGTACAGTGCTGTGTTTGTCTAGTAGTGCTATAGAAATAAATAGTAGTAGTAGAATGATATCATTTAAATCTAATAAGAAGCATCAAATATTTCTTATAAAATTATTCTAAAGACCCACTATAGTAGCAGTTACTTATAAGATAAGGAGTAAAAAAAACTTTCTCCCAAATTGATTTCTGACTGCTATAATTATTTGCTAATTGCAGAAAACTGGAAGTGACCCAAATTCATCCCTCCTAGACACACACACACACACACATACACACACACCCCTTTACCCCAGAGCTTATATAAACCTTCAAAGAATCCATGGCAATTTCAGATTGGAGGCTACCTCAATATTGTACTTTATTATATTGCTATAACGTGTGAGTTTGGCACAATGCCCATCAATCAATAAAAATAACATCTGGAGGAGGTAAGGGACCATGGAGCAAAAGGTGAAGACATAAATAATTGAGTTCACTTCACTGACATTCCATTGTGATGCCAATAATGTGGGTAGGTATGGGAGTACATTGAAATTGCATTAGTAAGTGACACTTGAGAATTCTGAATTAGTAATCTGAAGTTTCTCCTGGGAGTGTGGGGGCTCCAAGACATGGCTCTGTTTGCCCTTTCCTTAATAAGATCAAGACCCTTTCTTCAATTTCTGTGGTCCTTCTCTTCAACTTTTTATTTTATAATTTTTGTCAACCTTTAGAAAGAACTTGATAATCAATCAGATACATTTTGAATTTTTCTGACCTATTAAAAACCTTTTTAGGAAGCATTTCCAACTTGAGGGGAGAGCCTTAAAGTGATAGATTCATTTCTGACATGATTAAGTGGAAACATATCAATATATTTAGAAAAGAAAGAGAAAAAAACGGAGCACTAAGAATTATTTCTGGAAATACAGATGGACATGTAGTTTAGCTTTTGAGTTTTTGAAGGAGTCAATGTGCATACAGTAAAAAAAATATATAATCTGATTGTTAGGATTGTTCCTAGTAATATAGTAACATAGTAATGATGGTAGAAAACAACCAAATAGTCCATCCAGTCTGCCCAGCATGTTTCTTATACTAGTAACTGCCGATCCATGCAGGATACCCCCCGAAGCCTTATGCTAAGGGTAATAATATTAACAATCAAAATCAAGCAACTATGGAACACATGCAAAATTACTGCAGCAACATTTTTACAGGGTATAAAGCCTTTCTGATAATTCATACAATGCTACTGCTTGAACATGCTTTGCTTTTGGATTTGGCTGTAGAAGCAATCCTGTGGTTTTTTCCTAATGTCTGCGTTTCAATACCCTGGGCCATAAAAGTCAGGGCACAGCGTTAGCTGTCGTCTGAATCCAATTCACCTTCCTCCACTGTTGAAGTGAAGAGTGATGCTACAGTTTCATCAAATTCATGTAAGCTAATTGGTTAAGGGTAGTAATCCCCATGCCTATTATTAGGGGTAGTAGCTGCCGCTCCATGTTGGTTATCCTTCCCTCCATGCAACTTTTTCTTAATTTCCAACTCTAGCCATTTGGGATCCACAATTTATTTTTTATTTATTTGTTTTTATATACCGGTGTTCAATATGGATTATTACAACAGTTTACATTATAACTGTGTTCTAAGAAGTCCAGGTCTTCTTATTTTACATTATACCTTCAGGTTAGTTCTTATTTAACATTGAAAATCAAAATTTAATTCTTGCATTATAAATTCAAGTTCTTACATTATACCTTCAGATTGGTTCTTATTTAACATTGTAACTTCACAATTAATTCTTAAAGAAGGGGTTTAGACTGAAACGGTAATGGCTATGGGGTACATTTTATAAAAAAGCGTGAGCGCGTACTTTTGTTCATGCACCACGCGCAAACAAAAGTACGTGTGGGGTTGGCGCGCGCAAGGGGGTGCACATTTGTGCACCCCCTTGCGCGCGCCGAGCCCGGCGCATGCTGCCTGTTCCCTCCAAGGCCGCTCTGAAATTGGCCTCGGAGGGAACTTTCCTTCCGCCTCCCCCCACCTTCCCCTACCTAACCCACCCTCCCAACCCTATCTACACCCCCTTACCTTTATTCCCAAAGTTACGCCTGCTCAAGGTAGGCGTAACTCGCGTGCCAGGTTCCGGTCCAGGGGCTGGTCCGGAGGCTGCGGCCACGCCCCCGGAACGCCCCAGGCCGGAACCACACCCACGGCAACGCCCCGGAATGCCCCCGGATGACACCCCGCCATGACAAGCCCCCCAGGAAAGCCCTGGGACTTACGCGCATCCCGGGGCTTGCGGTAATTTTCAGTTTTGAAAATTGCCTCACTATATGCTACTGAAATGTCAATGTTAAGTGTCATAGGTAAATGGGCTTTTTGTGAATTGCTATGATAGTATGTTATGCTTACATTTTCTTTTGAAAATTACCCTGTAACTGAGTAAAGCCATTCAGTATTCTAAATCTAGTTATAGATATATGAAATTTACCAATTCTATAACCAAACCAAAAGAGTGTCCTACTTCAGATTTATTTTCATTGGAAATATTGCAAAACTTGCCTGTTGCTGGTGCCTGGTAATACATAGCCAAGGAAAAGAATTGATTTTGTTAAAAAGAAAGTAATGCTCTAAATGATATAGCTAGAATAGTTTGTTGTGATAACAGAACATACAGAAACCCAAAGATGCATTACACCCTCAGTCTGGGGAAGACAAAATTAACATTTGCATATATATTTATTATCGGGCGGATTTTAAAAGCCCTGCTCGCTGGCGCGCCTATTTTCCATAGGCCGCCGGCGCGCACAGAACCCCGAGACGTGCGTAGGTCCCGGGGTTTTTGGATGGGGGCATGTCGGGGGCGGGGCCGAATGACACGGCATTTTGGGGGCGGGACGCGGCGTTTCGGGGGCGTGGTTTCGAGCCTCGGCATTCCGGGGGCGTGGTCGCGCCCTCTGGAACCGCCCCCGGGTTGGGTCTTGGCGTGCCAGCAGCCCGCTGGCGCGCGTGGATTTACGTTTCCCTCCAGGAGGCGTAAATCCATGGATAAAGGTAAGAGGAGGGGTTTTAGATAGGGCCGGCGGGGTGGGTTAGGTAGAGGAAGGGAGGGGAAGGTGAAGGGAGGGCGAAAGAGAGTTCCCTCCGAGGCCGCTCCGATTTCGGAGCGGCCTCGGAGGGAACGGAGGCAGGCTGTGCGGCTCGGCGCGCGCCGGCTGCCCAAAATCGGCAGCCTTGCATGCGCCGATCCAGGATTTTAGAGGATATGCGCGGCTATGCGCGTATCTTATAAAATCCAGCGTACTTTTGTTTGTGCCTGCTGCGCAAACAAAAGTACGCGATCGCGCAGTTTTTAAAAATCTACCCCTGTGAGTACTTGGAAATGAAGTTCATGGTGAGGACGTCGTTCTTGGGACAAATATTCTTTTCAGTGTTTTACTTTTACAATTGCATAAACAGGGATTTGTTTATAGCAAGTAAGATTTCTTGAGATTTTAAATTAGAAAAATGAATGCTCATGTCACTCGGCTCTGGTTGAAAAAGGATGTGTGCCTGAATCAGCCTCCAGAAACTCATCTTCCTCTAAACTGGATTCGGCGCTTACAGTTGGAGCTGTCTAAATGTACTGGAAAAATAATGCATTTTAAGTAAAGGTTCATCCTGTTTTATGACTTGAAGGTTTTTAATATGCTGAGTTTTGATCTCGGAGCTTTGTTCATCATTTCATGGGATATCTAAGGTAGGGGTGTATACATTATTTTGTACAAGGGCCACATTACATGTTCTTGTTACCAACATGGGGCCAGAAGTGGAGGGCAGTCCTCCTTGGAGCTCATTGAACTGGGGGGGGGGGGGGGGAGGGTTGGATGAGGGGGATCTCCTTGCAGCTCCTTCTTTGGAGCCCCCCCTCCTTTTTCTGTGGAAGTATTATTATTTCCCTTTTAGAGTTGCAGGTATGGGAAATGGACTAACAATACAGCTTGGAAAAAAATAATCCTGATTTCAGGCATTTTCAGCTTTTCTTGCTTACTTTTTCTCAAAATTTAAACCTGGCCCTTAACGATACGACCTCCCCCCCTCTACATAGACTGCCCTGGGAGGAGGAGGAGGGAATGGGGAGGGGCACAATCAGGGGTAGTTCAAGGCATCCTGAGGCGAGGGGTGTGATAGTGCTCCTCCCTCCCCCAAGGCACAGCACAGGTTAAGTCATCAAGATGGGTAAGGGGGGGGAGGTCTGGCCCTTTTGGTGATGCGAAATGCTGTGGAAGGGGGAAAGCAGGGGTGCGAGTTCCCAGAAGAGTGAGAGTGTCAGTGATAATGTTTCTAGGAAGTTGGCAAGGAACCCTGAGACCTGCCCCCCACCTTTTCCCCAGCATTCTCCTCTGCAGAAGTGGGAAGTGGGTGAATGGTGGAGATCTATGTACGGCAAACTCTCTCCGGGGCAGTGCAAGAGCATTTGGCACCGTAGGTGAACTTTACAGCCTGCACTCCCCTCCCTGCCCTCACCACACAAAATTAAAAATTCCGCATTTAAAATAGTCAGTTTTACGTGAAAAAGGACATTGAAAGTATAGTCTTCTGAGATAATAATATCACAACCCTGCAATAAACACACTTAGAATACAAATGGTATTAGGTCTATTGTAATGTGGATATGGACCTTGCCCTCAGAAAGCCCAGAGTGAACTGAATCACAATTAAAAGATAATAAACCTCCCATACTAAAAAAGAGAACTAGCTGCCAGCACTCAAACAGTAAAAATCCAAACTGCAAATATTACATGAAGCCCTAAAAACCAATACACCTCCTATTAGGAAAACATAACGAGCCAGGCTGCTGTAGATCCCAACACAGAAACTATACACTAGGGGGTAGCTTTTATAAATGTACGCACGGGCGTACTTTTGTTCGTGCACCAGGCACGAACAAAAGTATGCTGGACTTTATAAGATATGTGCGTAACCGTGCGTATCTTATAAAATCCGGGGTCGGCGCGCGCAAGGGGGTGGTCCGGAGGCCTCGACCATGCCCCCGGGCCGGCACCACGCTCCCGGGCCCACCCCCGAAACTCCGTGTCACTCGCGGCCTGCCCCCGAAACACCGCATCACTCGCAGCACGCCCCCCGACACGCCCCTGACACGCCCCTCCATGCAAGCCCCGGGACTTACGCGCATCCCGGGGCTTGCGTGCACCGCCGAGCTTATGCAAAATAGGCTCGGCGTGCGCAGGGGGAGTTTGGGGTAGGTTTTCGGGGGGTACGCGCGTACCCCTTTGAAAATCTACCCCCCACTGAATACCTCACCTCAGTCACACTTGCAGAACACAGGCAGGTCCTCACCAAATACAAAATAAAGATCATGAAGTAGAAAAAGAAATGTGCAGACAAAAACTGAACTGGAAACCACAAGAAGCCAAACACTATGCAGTACAAACATGGAAAATAATACAATCAAAGAATATAAAACATCATAATAGTAAAATCTAAAATGTATTTATTTTCTTAAAGTTTGTAAACCATTGTGAAAGTGTTAACTAAACGACAGTCAATAAAACCTGTTAAATAAAATAAATAAATAAATAAAAGCAAACTAATAAAAGAATAAATATGTCAAAAAACAGCTGATGAATAGAATAACAGCCATTAAAAGCTCAAACAAAAATTATAAAAAATGTCTCAAACATCAATAAAATATTTAAAAATTGTAAATTCATCTAACACCCAATAACTAAAAAAGATTTAAAAAATCCCCACTTTCCATGCCTGGGAACTTTGAATTTCCAGTCATCCTGAAATTGCTGTGGATTAGTGTGAGGGGGGCTGAAGTAGGAGATTCTCCTCCCCTTAGATACATATGTTCATTATCTCACTCTCTCTCACACATACTCTTTCACACACACACCCACACTCACACACACAGATGCTCTCTTTCACACACACACTTGCACACGCTGTCACACAGAAGCTCTTATATGCTGTTCCACCTATATGCATGGTTTCACATGCTCTTTCACCAATATATATAGTAGAGCACCCTGGTAGTAGCTGCTGCCTGGATGGCCCCTGCCTCGGTGACGCGTGGACCTGCAGCAGCGGCAGGCTGAGCTCTCCCTTCTTCACCAACACCCCCCACCTGACTGGTGGCCGCTGCAAGACGAGGAAGGCAGCAGGGGGTGGGGGGGGGGGGGGGCGCTGCCACCAACAGGACACACCTGAGCCTGGCCCCCAGTTTCCCCTTGTAGCTGCTGCGAGCAGTATGACCAGCGGTGACAGAGGCAGGGGAACCTGGTGGTGGTGGCTGTGAGCAACCTGGGAGGTCCTATGTGCAGTCGAAAAAAAAAGGATGGTGCCCAGGCAGACAGTACTAAGCGACTGCTGCCCCGAGCTTAGGACCCCCGAGCAGCACCATTGGTCATTTTGATCCCTCTCTTCTCTTCCTAGATGCGTGCAAGAGCAAGTCATTGGGAAGCTGCGGGGTGGGCTGGAAGCACTGGAGTTTCAGTAATAGGTAGGCAGATCGAATTAGATAAGATGTTGAGCTGGTTCTGGCCCATGGGCCATAGTTTGCTCACACCTGCTCTATAATGTGCCTGCTTAAAGGCATGAATGGACTTAATGAGCCTATAGAATAAGGAATACTTATCTGAATCCCTTTTAAACCCAGCCAGGCTAGGTGCCTTGAGAACATTCTCCGGGAACAAATTCCACAGCTTGATTGTGTGTTCATTGAAAATACTTTATCCAATTGATTTTAAATCTTCTACACCAGAGCTTTCCAAAGTGTGTGTCGGGACACATTAGTGTGTCGCCTGTAGTGTGGAGGTGTGTCGCCCGGTCCACAGGGCCGGCGGAAGCAGGGAATTATAGCAGGAAGATCGGCGGGCAGTGGTGGGGCTTACATCATCACGGCCCGAAGAAAAGGGTCACGTTCACTCCTCCTCCTTCCTGCCTGTGCAGCCCTGGAAGAAAAACGTTGCTGGAGCCGCGTGGGCAGGAAGGAGGAGGAGCATCTGCTGCGTACAGAAGAAGAGCAGCATTAATGGGCCGTTGCGGATCCCACGTCGCGACGGCCCGAGAAGAGGAGGAAACCCGATAGCAGGGCCGCTGCGGATCCCACGTCGCGGCAGCCTGAGAAGAGGAGGAAACCCGATAGCAGGGCCGCTGCAGATCCCATGTCACGGCCAGGGAAGATCAGGGCCTCTGAAGAGCCCATCCTTCGGCAACCCGTGCAGAGGGACAGCATGTGCCAGTGAGAGCCTGTGCTTGAGCAAGAGAGCATGTAGGAGTGAGAGAGCCTGTGTGTGTGAGAGTGAGACAGCATGTGCACGAGAGAGACAGTATGTATGTATGTATGAGAGAGAGGCATGTGAGAGTGAGAGCTGTGGATGTGTGAGATTGCATCTGAGTGAGAGCCTGTGTGTGTGAGAATGTGTGAGATAGCGTGTGAGAATGAGAACCTGATTGTGTGTTTGAGGGAAGACAGATGGAGAGAAAAGAAATAGAAAAAAAGACCCTGTAAAAGGAATTGGCAAAAAAACAAGAAAGGAAAGGTGGAAAAAAAAGCCTGTGACCAACCGATTAGAAAACTAAGATCAGACAGCAAAGGTAAAAAAAAATTACTTTTTAGTGATTGGCACATGTAATCTTTGGGAATGTGCAAGAGTAGCACTTTCTCTATGCCGATCTCACAATGTACGAGATCAGCATGGAGGAAGTGGAAGCCTGCAAATATTTATTATGAGATAGGTTGTGTTGTGAAACATTTTATTTATATATATATTTAAGGAAACATACATAAATTGTTGAAATACATTTTGTTCGTTTAACCTTTAACTTCTGGTTTGCTGGTAGACTGAATTACTGTGTCACGAAATTATGTTTGTCTAAAAAGTGTGTCACCAACATGAAAAGTTTGGAAAGCTCTGTTCTACACGTTCATTTCATGGAAAGGCCCTTAGTCTTACAACTATCTGAAGGAGTATATCTGTTCCACAGCCTCGCCACTTACAATTTTATAATCCTCTAGCATATCCCATCTCCGTCATCTATTTCTCAAGCTGAAGAGCCCTATCTTGTTTAGCCTTGCTTCACAAGGGAGCCGGTTTAATCTCCTTTTATCATTTCTGTTGCCCTTCTTTGTATCTTTTCTAGTTCTGATATATCCTTTTTGGGATGGGGTGACCAGAAATGAATGCAATACACAAGGTGTAGTTGCACCATAGCTCTATACAGAGGCATTATGACATTCTCAGTTTTTCTCTCCATTCCTGTCAAATAATTCCCAACATGCTATTTCATTTTTTGACTGCTGCTGTACACTGAGCTGAACATTTATTGCCCACAATAACACCAAGATCCTTTTCCTGGATGGTGGCTCCTAATTGAGAATTCAGCATTGTTTACCTGGAGTTGGAATTACTTTTCCCTTATGTGCATTACTTTGTACTTATCCACATTAAATTTCATCTGCCATTTAAATGCTCTGTTCTCTAGACTGACAGGGTCCTTATGCAGTTCCACACAGTCTGCTTGTGTTTTAGCTACTTTAAATATTTCATCTGCAGATTTGATTGCCTCACTCACTCTTCTCTCTTCCAGATCATTAGACAGTAACTTTCACATCGGCGTGCGGGTGCACATTTGCATGTGTCAACCCGAACCCAGGGACGTGGTCATTTTATAACATACACACGCATATGCCCACCTGATTTTATAAGCTGCTCACATGCACACACAAGTACTGATGCATGAATACCTCGCATCGGGAAAAAAAAAGGGGTAGAATGTGGGCAGGGCCAAGAGGTATGAGCACAAGTAACTATGGGCCTGGATGCGTGCACCAGGTATCTTTGAGCACAAATTTTCTTCTGCTATGGAGGAGGTGTAAGTCTTTATAAAACTATTTCCAGGCATCTATGACGTGTTTGAGGGTTCTGGGTTAACTGGGGGAAGGGCAGGCTAAAGAACTAGGGGGTTTTGGAGGATCTAGCCCTACGCTGGGCAAAGTGGTGGTTGAACTAGTGAAACTGTTCATAGTCTGGTTGCATGACTTTTATAAAATTCCCTTACTTGTGTGTCCCAAAACTGCTTACGCAGCTGTGCATGCACAAGCTTAAAGTTAGGAGCACACATATGCATGCCAGGGTTATTTTATAACATGCGCGTGTACATGTGTGCAGAATATAAAATTACCATGTATATGTGCACCCGCATGCCTGTTTGAAAGCTACCGTCTATTTCCTATCTTTTAACCAGTTACCTATCCACAGTAAGACATTGCCTCCTATCTCATTACTTTTTAGTTTCCTGAGGAACCTCTAATGAAGGACTTTATGAAATGACTTCTGAAAATCTACATACATTATGTCGACTGGTTCACCTTGTCCAAATGCTTGTTCATGCCTTCATAGAATTCTAATAGGTTAGTAAGGCACACCCTCCCTTTGTTAAATCCATGCTCACTCTTCCCTATGAAACTATGTTTTTTCACATGTTTAGTAATGTTGTTCTTAGCAATAGCTTCCACATTTTACCTAATACCAATGTCAGGCTCACTGGCTTAAAATTACTTGGGTCACTCCTGGAGCCTTTTTTGAAAATTGTCATTACATTGGCCACCCTTCGATGCTCAGGTACAGAAGAAGACTGAAATGATAAGTTATTGATTGCCAGTAGCAGGTCTGCAATTTTGTATTTGAGTTTCTTTAGAACCCTGGGGTGAATACCATCAGGTCCTGGTGATTTGTTACTACTTAATTTGTCCATTTGGTCTAGCATCTTTTCAAAATTCACATTGATTTATTTTGGTTTCTTCAAATCATCACCTATAAAGAATAGCTGTGATGTGGGTAAATTCCTAACATCCTCCACAGTAAAGACCAAAGCAAAGAATTCATTTAATTTTTCTTCTATGGTCTTAACCTCCCTCAGTGCCCCTTTTACCTGTTGATTATCTAATGGCCCAACTGATTCATTTGCAGGTTTCCTATTTTTGTTGCACTCAAAAAAAGCTTTTATTATTAATTTTTGCACCTTATGGCAAGACTCTCCACAAATTCTCTCATTGGCCTGTTTTATTAGTGTTTTATATCTAACTACCCAGTGCTTATGCACCTTCTTATGTTCCTTATTAGGTCCTGCTTACCATTCTTTAAATGATACTTTTCAGCTTTAATAGCCTTTTGCATAGCACCATTTAGCTACTGTGGGAGATTCTTGTTCTTCTTTCAACATTTTTAAATTTGTGGAATGCTTTCTATCTGGGCTTCCAAGATAATACTTTTAAGATAATACTTTTAAACTGTTCCAATGCCTCATGCAGACTTTTAACCCTTGTAACTGCTCCTTTTAATTTCCTTCTAACTTGTTTCTTCATTCTATAATAGTCACCCTATTTAAAGTCAGCCAATTTTATCACGTTAGTTTCATTTATTATTTTCCCTTCAGTGATTATTTCAAATTTGACTGCAATATGGTCATTATTTCCAAGTGGTTTTATTTCCACTAGTTTTTGCACCAGATCCTGCATTTTACTGAGAACTAGATCTAAAATCACACCCCCTTCCTATTGGTTCTAGGACCAATTGCTCCATGAATCAGTCATTCATGGCATCTAGGAACATAACCTCCCTGACTTGCCCTGATGAAACATTCACTGAATTGATATTAGGGTGAGGCAAGGATCTGTGCAGCAAGAAGGAAGCATGTATATATTTCAAGGTATGGCTAGAGATGAACCCCAGAACAAATATGCACATTAAAAAATGTGTGTTTATTAATGCACACCTGCATGTTAATTCTCATTAAGGAATGTGCAGGCGCATTAATACTTGCACATTATGGAATGATCACGTGTTTAAAGCCATTAATGCAGATTTCTAGCATTCTATATTATGCACCTAATTGTTTATTTATTTGTGTTTTTTCTTGACCGACCATCATCAGAGATATCATGCCGGTTTACATGTAACGGGGGTAAAAACAAAGCAGGAAGAGAGCAGTTACAAAAAACAGGTTAACAGATAACTGGGAAGTGCAGAGTCAGTTGCACATGGGAGTGATAGCTTAAAGCTTGAAATCGGAATAGTAAACTTATGTACATTAGGGGGTAGATTTTAAAACCCCTGCGCGCCGGCACCCCTATTTTGCATAGGCCGCCGGCGCGCGCAAGTCCCGGGGCTTTGTAAAAGGGGCGGGAAGGGTGTGTCTGGGGCATGTCTGGGGTGTGTCCGGAGCAGGGGCGGTCCGGGGCGGGTCCGGGGGCGTGGTGATGGTTCAGGGATGGGCCGGGAGGGCGGTCCCGAGTCCCCCGGCACTGCGGCCTGTGCCGGGGGATGCCGGGGCGGCGCGCGCAAGTTACGCCTGCTTCAAGCAGGTGTAACTTGCCCAACAAAGGTAAGGGGGGGGGATTTAGGTAGGGCTGGGGGGTGGGGTAGATAGGGGAAGGGAGGGGAAGGTGGGGGGACGCGGAAGGAAAGTTCCCTCTGAGGCCACTCCGATTTCAGAGCGGCCTCGGAGGGAACGGAGGCAAGCTGCGCAGCTCGGCGTGCGCAGGCTGCCGATTTTGCGCAGCCTTGCATGCGCCGACCCATTATTTTATAAGATACACGCGTATCTTATAAAATCTGGTGTACTTTTGTTCGCGCGTGCTTATTTTTTGAAGATCTACCTCAATATGAGTCTATTATTATGTACATAATATGAGTTTATTATTATGTACATAATATGAGTTTAGTATGCTCCGTAATAACACAACTGCTAATGTGCACATGAACTGCTAATTCTAAAGCCCGTTAGCACATAAACCCCTTTCTACAGTACCTCATTCACTCAATCTGTGGTAGTCATCAGTGGTGGTCACTTGAAAATGGAAAGCCGCATTCATTTGCAGTTGGGTATAATTAAAACTCAAGACTAAAAGGTAGGTAACATTTCAGGAGCTGGTCAAAAGGTGTATATGTTTTTAAACATAGCTATGAGGTTTCCACACTTCAAATTCAAATGCCAAACTGAGCCCCAAATCAGATGGCTCTTTTTAGGATCACTCATTATTAACTTCTAATTGCAGATGACACAGGGAAGTGGCTAATTCCCACAAGAGATGTGCAATTACATGGGGATTCATGGGTTCTAGGGCTCAGAAAGGGAAAGGAAAAGTAGAAGCTTGATCTGTTGGGTTTTTTGTTCTGTAATCAGAAAGTTATTAGGGAGCTGTCAAAAAAAGAAAAGAAAGTGAGTGTATCATGGTGGCACGCTGAGAAAGCATAAACCAATTATTAGATTCAATTCCAAGGGTCTGTCGATTCCTGTGATTTCCCTGGGGAAGGGGAAATAAAGTGCCCATGCAGTTGGCTAAGAAATGCTTGAAAGAAAGGACAGTAATGGTTCCCTTCTCCAAATAAAAGCTCTGACAATTTTTTTTTAGGAGGACAAAAGAGAAGGAAGAAATCCCAGGAGAAAACACGGGGAGCTGCAAATGAAGTCTCATGGGGCTGGAGCCCGAAGTGGGGCAGATTATAAATGAACCTTGGCCCAAAAGAGGAGCAGGAAGCTAACCAGCAAAATAATATTTTAACAACCCCCTAACATTTAAAACAAGAAATATTTGCCACCTCCTTCCTCCTTTTTTAAAGTAGAATTCCTGTAATATAAGAGCAGTAACATAGCAGAAGGGCTAAATATTCGGTCTCCAACTTTTTGCAAGTACAATGTAAAACAGCATAAAGAGACCAGATCAATTTTAAAGCAGTTTTCTGCGTTCCTTTATGTGAATCTGGTGTTTTAACAATCCTCCAAGTCCCACATCCTATTTGAACTGAGTGGAACATGCCAGTAGCGATGTCACAGAACAATTAGTAATTCCTTTAGAGAGACATCAGCATGCAAAACTCCAGAGGAAAATGATCCTGAAAAACAGCCTGAAACCGTCTCATGTTTCTAGCCCTCAAATGAAAAGCACGAAAAGAATATGGAGAAAAATATGACCGGACATTCATGCTTTAAAAGCTCGGGGATTTAGAACCTTGTTCAGAAAGGACTTTTTCCTATGGGGAAAATCTGTACTGAATAAGACTCTTTGGGTTTCATTTTTTAAAGTGACTTACATGCATAAAACCTTATTTTATGTGCCAAAGTGGCATTTTGAAAAGGAATTTGGAGGTTGTGCGAACATAAGAACATGCCATACTGGGTCAGACCAAGGGTCCATCAAGCCCAGCATCCTGTTTCCAGCAGTGGCCAATCCAGGCCATAAGAACCTGGCAAGTACCCAAAAACTAAGTCTATCCCATGCTACTGTTGCTAGTAATAGCAGTGGCTATTTTCTAAGTCAACCCAATTAATAGCAGGTAATGGACTTCTCCAAGAACTTATCCAATCCTTTTCTAAACACAGCTATACTAACTGCACTAACCACATCCCCTGGCAACAAGTTACAGAGTTTAATTGTGTGTTGAATGAAAAAGAATATTCTCCGATTAGTTTGAAATGTGCTACATGCTAACTTCAAGGAGTGCCCCCTAGTCTTTCTATTATCCGAAAGTGCATGCAAAACCCCATTTCATCTGTACTTTTACCCACACCAGCAAGAGGCATTCCGGGGGACGGAGTCAGGATGGGGAAAGTATTTACATACCAACTTTTGATTTTCAAATGTATGCGTTAAAGCCACTCTAGAGCAGGTGTGACATCCTGCACAGGCTGAGTAGAAATCCGCTGAAAATTCAGGCTAAAGTCTACATGGCTGCAATGTACCCACACAGTCTTTAGTCCGATACAGGCTGCTATAAAATTACCCTCCCTATGCCTTGCTTTTATAAGCCGAGGAAGTCATCAAAGAGAAATATGACAGGGACAGATAGTGCTAATAAACAGATTTTTTTTAAATTGAATTTCAGAAACAGATAAAAATTAGGACTGTGCAGTCCTTTCCAAAATGAAATGAAAAATGCAACAACTTTATTTTCATTTTGTTTTGTTGGCAATGAAATGGAATTGCGCTGCATTTCATTGTTGCTTATTTCATTTTGTTGTCATTAAAGTCTATGGGAGAGTCTTCAAGCAATGCATGATTTTTTTCTTTTTTTTACTTAAGTCTAAGACCTCCTGGAGCCAGTGGGGGATGAGGTGAGGAGCAGAACCAATCATTTGCAAGCAGTTTTTCAACCAGCCTATCTTGCCTGATTATTTTATTTTCATCTGAGACTGAAACGGAAAGCTAAGCCATAAGAGATGCCATCTAGTTTCCTTGTATAACTGACTTCAGAGAGTCAACACACAGGCTGTGAAGCTCCTTGCTTCTCAGAGTTGAGAATTCCAGGAAAAGTTTATTAAAAAAAAAAAAAAAGAATTGAGAAAAAGTGTGCTGTCAGCCTATCACTGCTTTAATGCACTGCTGAGCTGCTGGTTAGTACTGTGAAATGGTACTATAAGCTGTTACTTTTAGAGTGATTCAGTATAACAGCAGGGCTGAGAGCAGATATAGTCACTTTTAGAGTACTGTAATGTTTCTCTTTAGTAGCAGAGTAAATGATAGCAGAAATAGACACAAATGGCCCATCCAGTCTGCCCACCAAGGATATTTAAGGCTGTAGCTGCCGCTCTGTGCAGGTTACCACAGTGCTTCATTACCATACTAGGGATCCTTTCTGTTTATCCCATACTTTTTTAAATTTGGGTATCATTTTTGTCTCCACCACTTCCACCAGGAGGGCATTATAGGCATCTAACCACCCTTTTTGTGAAAACATATTTTCTGATGCTCTTCCTGAGAGGAGCTCTCAATGCAACTGCCAACATCCTTGGAGCAGACATTGACCTTGCGGTTGCACCGTTTTGTTTATTTCCAGCCTTGAGCTTTTAGGGATGCACAGTGTTTATCCCATGTCCTTTTGAATTTGTTTACTGTTTTCATCCTCACCACCTCTTCTGGAAGGGCATTCCAGGCATCCACCACCCTCTTAATGAAGAAATATTTTCTGATGTTGGTTCTGAGTTGTCTCCCCCTGGAGTTTCATTTCATGACCCCCAGTTCTACTGTTTGCTTTCCAATGGAAAAGTTTCAATTTTCATGCATCATTAAAACCTTTCGGGTATCTGAAGGTCTATATCCTAGGGATGTGCATTCGTTTGCAATGAAATAGGAAATAAAGACGGTATTTCCTATTTTGTTGCATTTTGGGGGGGCTGATGAAACGATAGGAAAATCCACGAAATTTCATGTGGTTTTCTTATCGTTTTTTTTTTTGGGGGGGGATAAAGGGCACATTAAAAAAAAAACACAAACCCACCCCAACCCTTCAAATTTAATTAATTGCAAACCCCCACTGTCCTGACCCCCCCCCCCAAGACTTGCCAAAAGTCCCTGGTGGTCCAGTGGGGTCCCAGGAGCGATCTCCCCCTCTCGGGCCTTCGGTTGCCAGTAATCAAAATGGTGCCGGTGGCTCTTTGCCCTTACCATGTGACAGGGGCTATCGATGCCATTGGTCGGCCCCTGTCACATGGTAGGAGCAATGGATGGCCCATGCTATTTTTTAAGATGGCGCTGGCCATCCATTGCTCCTACCACGTGACAGAGGCCGGCCAATGGCACCGATAGCCCCTGTCACATAATAAGGGCAAAGGGCCACCGGTGCCATTTTGATTACTGGCAGCCGACAGCCCGAGAGCAGGAGATCGCTCCCGGGACCCCCGCTGGACCACAAGGGATTTTCAGCAAGTTTTGGGGGATCGGGAGGGTGGGGGGTTGTAATTTGAAGGGTTGGGGTGGGTTTGGGGTTTTTTTGGGGGGCAGCCAAAAAAAATCGGCCCAAACCGCGGAAAAACAAAATTTCCTGCGGCGGGCCGATAACGAAGGCCAAACCAAAAGGTTTGGCTAAATCACATCTTTACTATATCCTATCTCCCCTGCACATTCTCTCTTCCTGCATATAGATATTCAGATCCTTCAGCTTCTCATCATAAATCTTCTGATAAAGAACACACATGTCCTTTTCTGGACCACCTCCATCCTGTCTCTATTCTTTTTGAGATACTAAACACAGTACTCTAGGTTAGGCCTCTCCAATGACATGTTACAAGGGCATTATCATCTTCTTTTTCTTACTGGTTATTCCTCTCTCTATGCAGCCCAGCATTCTTCTGGCTTTAGCTATTGCTTTGTCACATTGCTTTGACACCTTCAAATCAACATATATTATCACCCCAAGATCCCTCTCCCAGTCTGTGCACATTAATCTATCAGCCCCCCCCCCCCCTATCACTTACAGCTCTTTTGGATTACCACACCCCATAAGAACATAAAAATATAAGGCTTGCCATACTGGATCAGACCAAGGGTCCATCATGCCCAGTATCCTGTTTCTAACATTGGCCAAGCCAGGTCAGAAGTACCTGGAAGGATCCCAAGGGGTAGATAGATTCCAAGCTGCTTATCCCAAGAATAAGCAGTGGATTTCTGCAACTCCACCTTAATAATGGTTAATGGACTTTTCCTTCAGGAACTTGTCCAAAACTTTTTTAAACATAGCTATACTAATAGCTTTTACCATATCCTCTGGCAACAAATTCCAGAGCTTAATTATGCGTTGAGTAAAACAATATTTTCTCTTATTAGTTTTAAATGTATTATACAATAACTTAATTGTGTGTTCCCTGGTCTTTGTACTTTTCAAAAGAGTAAACAACTGATTAATGTTTACTCATTCCATTCCACTCATTATTTTATAGACCTCTATCATATCTCCCCTCAGCCATCTCTTCTACAAGCTGAAGAGTCCTAACCTCTTTAGCCTTTCCTCATAAGGGAATTGTTACATCCCCTTTATCATTTTGGTTGCCCTTCTCTGTACCTTTTCTAATTCTGCTATATCTTTCCTGAGATGTGTTGACCAGAACTGAACTGAACATAATACTCAATATGAAGTTGCACCATGGAGCGATACAGAGGTTTTATGATATTCTCTGTTTTATTCTCTATTCCTTTCCTAATAATCCCAGCATTCTATTTGCTTTCTTGGCTGTTGCTGCTGCACACTGAGCAGAACATTTCAACGTATTTTCAACAATGACAACTAGATCCCTTTCCTGAGTGGAGACTCCTAATGTGGAACCTTGCATTTTGTAACTATAATTTGAGATACCCTTTCCTAAGTGCATCACTTTGCACTTGTCTACATTAAATTTCATTTGCATGCCCAGTCTCCAAGTTTTGCATGACTCTGCACATCTTGGAATTGAATCACAGCTGCTAAATCAGACCACTTTCAAGTAATACATTGATTCATACTCAATCATTCAAATCTGTTCTGATCCATAGCTGTCTATTCGCAGTACAAAGTCTTCTGAAGATCTAGCTAACTTGCCTAAAATTATCTTTCCACAGATGGAAAAAGTATTCCCAAGCAAAATGTCCAAACTGTGTCCTAAAGACAAACTCTTCAAATGTAATTCAAACTGTTACAAAAAGAAGTAATGCGCTCGCCGCTTGCGGGGCCCATCCCGTGAGCAGCTTCACTCACCTCCCTAGCCTGATGCTGGCCCTGCTGCCTTTCATGGCTGTGGTCCACTGCTATCAGCTGCTCCCATGCGGTTTGGATGCTGCCAATGCTGGGGGCCCTACTTCCTGCGGCGTGGAAGCCTCTGTCATTTGTTTCTTCACAGCTCTTGCCACCGCCTGGGGTTCTTCGCAGCATGGAGCTGCTGCCGTCACTGCCCTCCATGGCAGGAGGTTTCACCATTGAGTTCACCTCCTGCCACCACTGTGTTCCACTTCTTCGTGGCAGGGACACTGCCTATGCTGCTGCTTCTCTGCAGCTCCTGCAGTTACCTTGCGGCGGGCCCAACTCCAACTCCTCTCGGCAGGGATGCCACCATTGCTGCCTTCTCTCCCTGACGCCAGGCTCCTGTATAGGCACGCTTGTGCCTCTCTTTAATATTTAAAGGGCCAGTGGGGGAAAACGCCCCGTTGCACCAACAAATGATGTCATCGCCTCGCCCTGCCTGCAGCCCTATATAAGGGCTCTTCGTCAGTTCCTTGGGGCCTTTGCATCGAATCCTCATGGTTGCCCATGGTGTCTTTGTCCTGCAAAGTCCTCCATAGTCTACTTCAGTTTAGATTGTTCTGTATTCCTTGTTGGGTGTTCCTGATCCTCCTGTTCCATTCCTAGCTTCCTTGTCCCTTTGGAGCTCCATCATGTTGCCTGTTGATATTCCTGGTCTCTTGTTGGTTACTCGTCCAGTCGTCTGAATCTTAATTTCACCAGAATCTTCAATCAAGATCCTGATGTTCCAGTCTTCTGGATCTTCCCTTGTCTTTCCTCCAGGCATGCCAGCATTGTGGTCCATGACCAGCCACGGACAGCTGTGTAGGATGCTCCCTGGCACAGGGTCTGTTTCCAAATCCATCTTCGCTGGATCAAGTCCCTGGAGTCCATCCCTGTTTCTAGAGTTTCGAGTTCTAAGTCAAGTCTCGAGTTCCTGTCCGTGTTCCTAGTTCTGGGCTCGTGGAGCTTGACTAGCCAGAATATGGCCTTTCCTTGTTCCAAGCCTTGTTCCTTGCTCCAAGTGATATCCTGACACCTGTCCTCCTCCGAGTCTTAGTCCTGAATCTGATCCGCTCTCCGCGTGGTCCGCAACCAACCTATGGCGGGTTTTGTAGGGCGCACAAAGGGAAAGCATGGTCCGCAACCAGCCCATGGGGGCTGTGTAGGGCACACTGAGGAGCAGTGCCCCAGTAGGTTGGACTACTCCTGTACCTGAGTCTTCGTCTCAAGTTCCAAGTCTTCAGAGTCTTTGAGTTCCATGTCATGCCTTGTTCTGTCCTCGGCCTTTGTCTGTCCAATTGCACAAGCCGTTCCAAAGCGGCAAGTCTGAAATGGCTATCAAGTGGCCGGAGGGCTACCCCTGAGACCAGCATTGCATTGTTAAATCTCATTCTGTGCATTCAGGGGTAGTGGAGGTCTGAATAAGACCCATTCCAAGCTCCCAGCTATGTTTCAAGATCCTAGCTTCATTCTAAGACCTAAGATATGTCTCAAGACTCAACTCCATTCCAAGACCCAAACTATGTTCCAAGTTCCGAGTGCAGCTCATGCCTGAACCATTCGCCTCCCACGGTGCCTTCCTTAGAGTCTCACTCTGGGGTCACACCGTGGTTCAAGGGCTCACTCTCCTCGAGCAAGCAACCATATCCCCCCACACTCACAACAACAAGTCTCTTGAGTTAGTGGCTCATAAGTCTATCCTTCTCTTCACTCAATCTGTTAACTGATCAAATGGGTCAAAATATCTTTGTCCTAGCCTTTTGGGATACTGGGATATGCTCGGACTGATACCTGGAACTGACCTCTGCTTGCCTTTGACCACGCTCAGACTGATACCTGGAACTGACCTCTGCTTGCCTTTGACCACGCTCGGACTGATACCTGGAACACTGACCCTTGTCCTAGCATTTTGGGATATGTCCTTCTCTCAGGCACAGGTAAATCAAAATTCAAAAAAATATTTTCAAAACCTCTTCCTCAAAACCTCTTTGACAAATGCTTGAATTGCCTTCTGTGAGATCGAGGGGGAATCTCCAGCTCTCCAACCACCTTGCTTTGAGATCTTGGGGAAATCTCTTGCTCTTCAATCTTTTCTCAATTCGAGATATGTCAGCTCCTCGCTCTTCCTCTCATCAACCCTTCTCATCATCCACTGAAGCAATGGGTATGCTCCAACATATAACTGCAAAATACAAATCCTGAGACATATGAGGAGTGGGTTGCAAAGCTCAGAGAGACCTCATATTTAAATGCCAAAGGGCTAAGCTAATGTAAGCTTTTGATAGCATTGAATTGTTTTTTAATCATTGGTCTCTATGGGCTGTTTATAAGGGGCGCTTTCCAGTAAAAAGCTGCCTGGTATGCACTTTAAGTCTATGAGTACTTCCAAATCGGATCGCTCAAATGTTGAAAGCTTAGATCTGAAAAATATACTTATCTTGCAATATAATGTCCGTCGACAAGCCTTAAGGTGATGTTGTCAAAATGGTAAACTCCGACGTTATCCCGACACTAAGTGTTTCGGAGAGAACCTCCTTCTTCAGGGGGTCGGGTGCCACTGTTACTGGCTCTGTCGTTGTCCGGAGGTACTTTACATGTAGTGCAGGAGTGATTATTTATGCGGCAGCGCCGATGGTGTCTCAATGTAGCTTTTCACGATGCTGAACTGAAGTCAATCGCTTGGCCGTGAGACATCTATCGGTGGCCAAGCCGATAAAGGATTCTTTATTCTTTGTATTGATACCAACATATAACTGTACATACCCTCAAAAAGCCTAGCCCCCAAAAAAGTGGATTCATAAGAATGAGAGGAATCAAAAAATAACAATACCTCTTCTACTACCCCTAAATAGCAAAAATCACATAGGGATCATGTTAGTGACTGGCAAAGCCCCATCACAAATATTTTATAAACTGTGCAGGAACCCACTGCATGGTTTATAAAATACTAGGATAAATCTCCTTGCATCCACTTATGCAAACAAATCCAGTAATGCAAATAGGTTTAAAAGTTAGGTTCATAAGTGCATTAAAATAATCACATATACCACACAAACAAATTCAGATTTCAACTTCTTCTTCAAGGACTCATCAAAATTGTGTTATTTCTTTTAATTCCTAAGTTGATCTATTATTCCTTCAGCTCTCTGTTGCGTGTCCCGGCTGTGCTGGTGCTGCAACTGGGCCTGCTCACCTCGCGCTTCCCTCCATGAGCTCCGGGCACTCCTCTCTCGCTGCTGCAGCCAGCTCACGGCATCCTCTGCACCATCCCCATTCACCTCCATTTTCGCAGGCTCCGCGTCCTCGGTGTCCTCAGCCCTGCCCCTAGGCGCATGCGCAGCCCGCGCTACCTCCTTTAAAGGGCCCAGTGTGTGAATCTTGGGCTGGACGCCTCCCGATGATGTCACTTGAGCACCACTTAAAAGGCAAGGTCCTTTCCACAGTTCCTCGTCTTGGCAAACGGGTCATCTCATTCGTGAAAAGCTAGTTGCCATCCTGTGTTCCTGCTTCCTTGATCCTGTGCTTGTTCCAGTGTTCCTTTCTGTGTGTAAGCATCTGTTCCTGATTCCTGTTCCACTACCCAGGTTGTACCTTCTCAGACTGATTCATGGTACTGACCTCTGCTCACCACTGACCATGTTTGGACCACTGCCTGGAACTGACCTCTGCTCACCACTGACCACGTTTGGACTGCTGCCTGGAACTGACCTCTGCTTACCTCTGACCATGCTCAGACTGATACCTGGAACTGACCTCTGCTTGCTACTGACCACCCTCGGATGGATACCCTGGCTTTGACCCTTGCACTTCACTCGGACACTCTCTTCGCTTCTCCTGTGACCACCAGGTCTGCCTACTCTGACGCCAACAGTGGCCTCCTACAAGCTAGACCACTAGGCGCTGCCTATCCTGTCCAGAGGACCTTCAGTACTGTTCCCTTCCAGTGGTCTCCGGTACACTCTGTTCCGGTCTAGCTTATCTGCTTCCACTAGCCCCGCACCCTTGCTCATGGTGGGCACTAGGAGACCCTCCGAGGCCCGTGTAAGCCCAGGCGGCCTGGGTACCCAAGGGCTCAACCCGCAGAAACCCCGGACTGTTATTGGTGAAGCTCCAACTTGCCTCTGTCTCCTCGTGTGCTCCGCCTCCTGGCAGCAGGTGCTCTCTGAGACCTCCCTGAGGGCCGTACCAGTCCTGCACCAGGCCAAGGGTCCACCTCCAGCGCCACACTCTCCCCAGGAATTTTGGGCTCATCCTCAAACTGTGCATGCTGTCATTGCCCCAGTTTAGTACAAAAGCAGTTACAGTTTTAAACTTATCTTTGATTAGTGAATGAATTCAAAATTCCCTCTATATATTTGCCTTATTTTTTCTTAATTTTTATATCTTTCTCCCTTTCCAATATAATTAGAATATAAGTATTTAGGTAGTTCCTAACAACTACTCAGTTTTCAAATTTAGTATTTTAACTTCTTCTCAATTACTCATTTTCTCTTTCCTTTCTCTGAATAGATTTTATTTATAGCAATTTCCATTTAATTTTTGGCAATAATCTTATTTTCAAGGGGATAAAAACATGCATTCCTTGATTCGTTCATTTTAATAGTAATTCAGTACCAAGGACAGCTCCCTGTTTCTGTCTCTTTCTGCTGTACACACTATACAGTTTAACAAATATGGCCAATTTCATTTTTAGAGAATGTCATTTTGTAATTGTGTGAGTAGGACTAAAGTCTGTGTATAACTTGTACACACAGACTTTAGCCAACATTTACAAAACGAACCTATTCATATAAGTCTGTTTTGAAAATGTGTAATTGGCACCATGTATTCAAACATTAACTCGCACAAAATTACATCTCCTGTTCAGAAGGCATCATTTCTGCAGGTTAACATAAATGCATACCTTTTAAGATAAAAAAAAAAGTATGCATTTTAGGGCCAAATCTGCTCCTGTTCCACCCCCAGAATGTCTCCCTACAGTTTGCATAAATGTACACAAGCAATGGGTTAAATACATACTTTTACACCCAGGGAACCTAACTTTTAGATCTCCACGCAAAGCTCAATATATGCGAGTATGGGGATCCATGAAGATTTTTCCAAGTATTTTAAATCCTGTGCAGAGACATCTCTGCAGGTTTTCAATATATGTATCTTTGCCCTCCAAAAGTACATGCGTACCATAGTTAATGAATACAAATATGCACGTATTGTAGTTAACTGTAAAAGTATACATGTACTTTTGTGCAGATGACAGTTTCGAGTTCTGTTGGGGTGGACATATTGGAAAAATGGCAACACCAGCTAGGCAGCCTAACTTCACGGGTGGGGATGGGAGGAAATTCATCCGCCTGATCGTTTTGTGGGGGTCAGAAGGAACATGTGCCAAATGCAGAAGGCCTTGAGAATCCTATGTATCCTACCACTAGGGGGTAAATGACTAGAGGGGACTAGTTGTAGAAGTTAGATATGGCAAATAGGAGTAAAGATGTCCATCGTTACTGCTCACTCCACAGAGGGCCTCACCTGGGAAGGGGCATACCTTAGAGAGGCTAGTGGTCCAGAGTTGACGTCTTCTGCCTGAAACAGCCACTATACTCCATGTGCTAGACACTGATGTAGGCCTATAATCTGAAAAAATTAATAGGGTCAAAGGCCAAAAGCACTGCTGTGGACATAGTGCCAGGCACTCCCAAGGGAAGAACATACCTTACAATAGCAAATGTTCACTCCCCTAGTTGGATTGGGGGGAGCAGCAGCCATAGATGTTAAGGGCAGATAACTGCAAGATCAAGGTGGGGAGGGTGCTGGTTAAGGCAGCAGACAAAAGAAAAGGCTGGGCTATTTGGCCCTTGTGCTGAATCATTCTTCTAAAGATAAAACTCCCTATTCTGTTATCTCTACGAGTAGAGGATCTCAAGAAGAATGCCCCAGGAGCTGAGGTGAAAACTGGCTGGAGTCAATGCATGATCAGCTGGATGTGCCAAATCACATCAAACTTACATGGCACCAGGGAAAAGGCTTGCCACCCAAAGGAAAGATTGCTGCATATACCCAATAGTGACCATCTAGAAATGTCTTCTATGGCCACTGCTGCAGCAACAACATCCTCTGCATCCACATGGACTTAATGTTACAGTTTTGGATGCTATGCAGCCTCCCCTCTACCAGGGGAACCCAGAAAGAATACACTAAAGGCTGACAAATCTCCTCCTTCCTGTCTGCACTACACCCAGACTCCAGCTCTATTTAACCCTGTCTGTCCCTGGCTTCCATGCTTCAGTATTGGGTCTCTAATGGCTCCTTGACCTAGCCACTCTTGCCTTGTGATTTTCTCAGGCCTATCCTTGTCTCATGGTCTCTGGGCCTTCTACAATTCGGGTGGATACATTTCCGCGAGACAACTTAGTGAAGATGGACGTCCATTCCTCCTCCGAGAGAGACCGCCGTAAATCAGCTTCCCAAGCCTTCATATGAGTAGTTCTGGTAAACGGACGTAGTAGTAGTTGTTGGTAGATTTTGGAAATAAGACCTCCGACGGCTTTAGGCGAGATACAATATCCCTCAAAGAGAGAGCGTGAAGGAGCCAGCAGCCCCCTGGACTGGACATGTAATACAAAATGGCGGAGTTGCATGTAAGGAAGAAATTCCGTGGTCGGGAGTTGGAACTGTTCCTGGAGATTAGCGAATGGTGCCAGACGACCCTGCTGAATAACATGATACATGCAATAAAGACCTCCATCTTTCCACAGTTCGTAGGCCTTTGTAGGAAGACCAGCCGGGAAGTGAGTGTTGTGGAATAAGTGAGTAAGGGAAAAATAGTCATAGCGGCCCACCAGCCGAAATCTCCATTGCTTCCACACGTTGTACGTGTGTCTGGTGCAGGGTGTAAGCTGAAGAGTAGGCCGCCACGTAGAGATAGGTTGCCAAAGGAGTGAAGCCAAAGGAACTGGCGCAATCCAAGCCTGCTCCAGAGCAACCCACGGTTTAACTGTAAAAATACAATGCCAGTCAATGATGGGACGGAGCTGTGCAGCTGCATAATACCATGTCAGATTAGGAAGGCCCAATCCGCCCGCCAATTTAGGTAAATAAAGTATAGACTGAGCCACCCTAGGAGGACGATGACGCCACAAGAAACGCAGCAGCTTCCGTTGCCATTGAAGTAACGTGGCTCGGCTTAAAGAGATTGGTAGTGTCTGAAAAAGGTATAAGAACCGCGGCAACAGGTTCATCTTGATGGTAGCAAGTCGACCAAGCCATGTTAGCGGGAGGGATCTCCATTTCTCCATGTCGACGTCCATTTTCGTGAGAAGAGGAGCATAGTTAAGCTGGTACAAAGCACATATGTTATTACTCAAATACACCCCAAGGTACTTAAGTTTGGTGGACGCCCATCGGAATGCATGAGCATTTTGCAGTTGGCTAACTATATCAGGAGGGCATGTAATATTCAAAATCTCGGACTTTTCCCAATTAATCTTAAATCCCGAAAGGGCACTAAAGCGGGCAAGCTCCAACTCGAGCTCAGGGAGGGAACCCACAGGATTGCTATCCGTAAAGATAATGTCGTCAGCAAAAAGCGACAACTTGGGCTCACAGGTATGTAAGGGAAATCCCTGCACTTTTGCATTGTGACGAATAGAGATGGCTAAAGGTTCGAGGAAAATGGCAAAAAGCAAGGGTGACAAGGGGCAACCCTGCCTAGTCCCCCTCTGTACCGGGAAAGGAGTAGTGTATCTACCATTGATTTTTATACACGCAAGAGGGTTATGATAGAGGGCTTGGATCCAATTATGAAAAAAAGAACCAAACCCCATCTCCTGTAAAGTTTGAAATAGGAAAGGCCAATGGACCATGTCAAAGGCCTTCTCCGCATCTATGGCCAGGAGAAGGTGGTGTATATCCCGTCTCTGCAGGGCCCCCCATATAATATTGATAATTTTGCGAACATTGTCGCTAGCCATACGGCCGGGGATAAAGCCAGCCTGATCTGGGTGAATAATATGTGTAATAAATGTATTAATCCTATCGGCCAAAATCTTCACCAGGATTTTTAGATCTAAATTAATTAACGAGATCGGACGATAGGAGGCGCACAGAGAGGGGTCCCTGCCTGGCTTAGCAATAATAGTAATTCCCGCCGTGTTGGAGGCGGAGTGCAGCTTACCCCCACTGCGGAGATAGTTTAAAATGACCTTGTAGGTGAGGGGCCAGAACCTGTCTGAAGGATTTGTAAAAGGCGGCAGTGAGACCATCGGGTCCCGGGGCCTTGCCCACCTTGAGAGTTTTAATGACCTCGAGTATCTCAGGGGTAGTAATCTCCGCGTTCAGTCTATCATGCATGTCCTTATGTAATCTGGGAAGGGAGAGATCTCGTAGATACTGGCAAATATCTGCAAGCTGAATTTGGGGTTCCGCCGAGTACAACTGCTGATAAAAGTGCAGAAATTGTTGAGTGATAGCCGAGGCAGACGTTTCAATCTGCCCCAGATCATTCTTGATTTTAAGAATGTGATTTTGAAATGATTGTGTTTTCAGCTGGTGGGCCAAAATCCTGCCCGCCTTGTTGCCTCCCTCAAAATGGAGTTGTCTGGTGAGGTTAAGTGCATGTGTGATATGATCAAGCTCGAGTCTATGTAACTCCTCTCTAGTTTGGGCAAGCTGAGACCGCAGACGTTGAGAGCCTGATTTGCTATGCTGGGCAGTTAAATCCGCAATTTTGGCCCTTAATTGGGAGCACACCTCCTCCTTCTTCTTTTTAACATAGGAGGAGCGGGAAATAAAATGCCCCCTAATATAGGATTTAAAAGAGTCCCAAACAATGACCGGAGAGGGGACGGACCCCGCATTAATGAGAAAAAAGTCTCGTATCACCTGCGTGGTGGTCTGCGTGAACTGAGACTCTTGGAGTAAAGAGTCATTCAGTCGCCAAAATTTAATACCAGAATCTCCGATAGGTATACAAAATTGTAGGGAGACAGGAGCATGATCTGACCATGTCACTACCCCCACTTCGGGGTCCCGAATCTGGTGGAACAAGGATTTATCTACCATCAAATAATCAATACGGGTGTAAGAGTCATGTGGTTTGGAATAAAAAGAATAGGAACAGGAATGTGGATAAGTTGCCCTCCAGGAATCCACCAAGTTATGCTCTAATAAGAAATCCTTGAGGGCCCTAGTATGAACCCTGGCTGTGTGAGTGACCCCCTTTGAGGTATCTAGGGCCGGGGATAAAGGTACATTAAAATCACCTCCCACTATAAGGGAACCCTGCGCATGTTGAGTGAGGAGATGGTGGAGGTGTCTAAAGAACACGGCCTGCTCCCTATTCGGGGCATACACAGAAAGAAGCGTAAACTCCTGATTAAACATCTTAATTCCCAACAGCAAATACCGACCCTATGGGTCCGCCACAGTCCTCACACATTCAAACACCACATGTGATGCAATAAAGATGCCCACTCCTGCATACTTAGCATTTTTGTTAGCTGCAGAAAAAAACTGATTGGAGAATTTAGGAGATTTCATAAGGGCTTCATATCTACGCGTCAAGTGCGTCTCTTGCACAAAAATGATATCCGGGCTTGCGGAGGCCGCCTCTCTATAAAAAAGGGCTCTCTTCTGAGGGGAGTTCAATCCCTTAACATTAAGGGATATAATTTTAAGCCAAGACATGGTGGAAATCGTAAAGCAGACGGGCGACAGGCCACAGAAAACCAATGACCCCCACACCACCAAAAATACCAGCTATGGTAAAATGGAGCCGCATACTGTGTATGGAGGGTAGCCCACCCATCTGGGATGAAAAATCAGATAAACCATAGATGATTCATGAGAAAGGAGACCCTACCATTAGCAAAAAATATGCAGCATGGAGGAGTAACGCATTGATATCCACAAGAACAGCAACAGAATTAGGCATGATCCCCGTGTGAACCCCATTCAGGTAGGGGTCCTCTAATAGAATGCCTGCCATAACCTCCTAGCAGGCTATCACCCGTCCCAGGTTGGGGAAGTAAGTAATATCACGAAGGCATGAAATGGCGCCCTCCCTCCTCCCCCCCCCCTCCCCATCAGACTAATCACTTAGCAAAAATCAACCATACATCCGTCAGACATAAAATACAGAAACTTAAGAACACTCTGTCCCTATACAACATAGCTTTCTGGAACATAGAAGAATAATGAGCCCCACTTGCTAGAGGATAAAAAGGAATCAGGTCGGACCCTGGTCTGGAATGGGGCCTCCCGGTTGTCTCCGAAGTCGGCTGCTCCTCTTCCCCACTCGCTGCCACGCTGGGAGGGATGCTCGAGCAGCTAGAGGGCCAGCAGTCCTCCGAGGAGTCTGCAGACCCACATAGCCCATGTCAGTGAACCACGGTAAGGCCTCCTCCGGAGTCACGAAATTATGAGCAACACCTTCGTGTGAAAATGAAAGTCCAAAGGGATGGAGCCACCGATATCGAATCGCCTTAGCACGGAGAAACGCGGTCATTTCTTTAAAGGTGTATCTACTTTGTAGCGTGGCTTGGGATAAATCAGGAAAAATCGCAATATATTGATCTCTCCACCCCCATTCATTTTTCTCCCGTGCCGCCACCGCGATGCTCTCCTTGATTTTGAAAGAAGTGAAGCACACAATGATATCGCGAGGGCGGTTAGGTTGAGGGGCACGCAGAGCCCTGTGTGCCCGTTCAAATTGGATGTCAGGAGGTTCAAATTCTCCCTCAGGATTAGCCTCCCGGAGCATAGAGATGCAAAAGTCTCTGACCAGCGCGTGGCAGTCCTCAGGCCCCGAGGCCTCGTGGAAGCCGCGAAAGCGGAGATTACTCCGACGTGTTCTATTCTCAAGGTCAGCGAGTTTCGCGGTGAGCTGAGCGTTCTCAGCCCGCAAGGACTCACAGGTGGTCTTGTTAGCAGTAATCTGAACAGCTTGCCCCTCCACTCGCACATCGATATCCCCGACGCGGTGTCTCAGGGCGGTTAGATCCTCCTTCACCTTCTCCACGCGGTTTAAAAGCTCCTGACGGTATGCTTTTATATCGGCTCGGATCCCGGCAAACCACTCCCGAAACTCAGCCCGGGACGGATGGTCAGAAATAGAATCGTCCGAGCTGGTCGGCTTGATGTTAGCGGACTCAGAAAGTTCGGCGCTCAGCACGCCGCCATCTTGGCTACCACCTTCGTCCATCGGGGAAGCCCTCGCCTCCTTGGTCCCCTCTTTTTGGTAGGAAAAACGCTGTAGATCCGCAGGTTTTTTCCTACTGGTCATCGCATCCGTAAGTAGAGCCCACTCTGGGCTAAAATGGGACAGAGTTAGCAATTAGAACGCGGATGAAGGCCGATTTAGTTGGGAGGCAGCGGGAGCTTAGGATTCAGGCGGCCATCTCGTAGCGTGACGTCACGCTCCCCCGTCTCTGGGCCTTCTGATCCCAGCCTTGCCTTGTGGCCATCTGGCCTTCTGCTCCTAGCTTTGTCTTACCTTGTGGCCATCCAGCATTCAACTCCTAGCCTTGCTTTGTGGCCTTCTGGCTCTCTTCCTTGCTTTGTGGCCTACCTTGGCCTACTCCTGACCTCTGGCCTATCTAGGTCTTGCTTACCTCTGTGTCTTTTCCAGGCCTCTCCATGTCTTGCTCCTCAGGGCCTTCTTTATTGCAGCCTTCTGGCTTTATGTCCCATATTCTATGTAGTCCTTGTCTTGCCCTTTCTTAGTCTGTTCCTGTCTAAGCATGAATCCCAGTCTTGCCTGCACTCTGTTTCTGAGTTCCAGTCTTACCTGCACACTGTTCATGAGTTCATCCCAAGCCTTGTTTCCAGCTTTACCTGCACTCCGTTCGAGTCCAAGCCTTGGTTCTACTCTTACCAACATGTCTAAGCCTTGCTTCCGCTGCACCAGACTGTCCAGGCTATGCTCTAGCTTTGCCAGTCTGTCCAAGCCTTGTTCCAGCTAATACCAGACCGCCCAATCCTTGCTCCAGTCTTGCCCTGCCATCCCATGAATCTCCAGAGGTGGTGCTCCCCACACTGCCTAGACCAGAGCCATAACATTTACCTATATCCTCCCTATGGAGTTATGATGGTGGGCAAACAAAACTAGTGCCTTTTCATTGCCTCTCTGAGATAAGGCCTTTTTAAGGCAGTCCACAGAGCAAATACTAGTTTTCTTGTTAAGTCACCTGGGATTCCCTCTGCTATATCTCATATTATAATCATTCCCCAAAGCAACAAACTCTCCTTCCAATCCTGTCAGATCTTCATCACCTAAACAAAGGGGTCTCTGCCACTCAACTGTTAAGTGGGTGCTTCCTACGGGGCCCCCACACTATGCTGACAGCATGCTGTTACTACCAGCCGTATATCTCCTTCTATTTAGCTGACTACTAAGGTGTGCCTGTCCAAGCTCATCTCCATGCCACGTCTCATCCCCTGGCCAATACCCCTAATGTACAGCATATATCCACTGCCTTTTCTAGAAGCATAGCAACTCGTTTGATCAAGTTACCAACAAAATGTACTTTGTGCACAGGAGAGCTGGAAGAGGAAGAGGAAGTGGTGCTGGAGCAGGAGAAGGAAAAGGCTGACCCCTCCCCCCCCCCCCCCCCCCTTCAGGTACACCAGCCCAGCCAGGTGCTGCTCCTGGACCACTGCCAGTTCCCTTGGCCCAACACAGCCCTGGGCCAAGATAAGCACCTGGTTTACCCCTCATGGCCTGGCTGGGCCAAAGAAGACACCCCCTTTGTGTTTCCCCATTCTTGTAGGTTCCCTTTCCTGTTTTCCTTATGCACCAGAGAATGCTGGTCCTGCTGGTGTCTCTCTGTGCAGAGGGAGGACAGTCAGCATGCAGGTGCATAGCCTTCTGCTGGTGATCCCAACACCCCTGCTGTTCCTGGGGCTTCCCTCTACACCTGGAACAGCAGCTTCTGTCCAGGAAGCAGGGACAGGAGCACTTACCCTGGGCAGTCTGCATGAGACTGTCCCCAGCATGTGTGCTGAAATGAGGGGATGATAGTTCTGATGCAAGAGCTGATAAGAGCTGCCAGCAGCTTACGGGAGCACTGGAGCTGTGAGCCATGTAACCAAGATTAGCATCATCAGCCCTATGCCATACAGGAATGTGCCTCCTCTGGGCCTCAGGGTAATTTTGTTTGTGTACATAGTATGATCCCTAGGTTTTCCTGTTCTTTCCATGCTTTTGTTGTTGTTTTAAGGTTATGTTTTAAAATGTTTTATTTAAGAATTTTATACATTTTTATTTTCTTGAAATAAGTTATGTCTAAGTTTTTGTCATGCATACTATATTTACAACCCTTATACATTCCACTTTTAGGGGCCATAGTTTGCCTTACCCAACACAGAAATGTCCTGCCTGCTCCAGGTAATTTTTATTTTTATTTTTTTTAATTTCTTTTGCAATTTTGTTGCCCTCCTCCCATCTTTTCTAGTTCTGCTATGTCTTTTTTTGAGCAGGAGCCGAGCCGCACAGCCTGCCTCCGTTTCCTCTGAGGCCGCTCCAAAATTGGAGCAGCCTCGGAGGGAATTTTCTTTCGGCCTCCCCCACTTTCCCCTCCCTTCCCCTACCTAACCCACCCTCCCGGCCCTATCTACAACCCCCCTACCTTTGTTGAACAAGTTACGCCTGCTCGAGGCAGGCGTAACTTTGCACACGCCGGGCTGGCTGCCAAGCGCCATGTTCCGGTACGGGGGCTGGTCCTGAGGCTGCGGCCACGCTCCCGGAATGTCCCCAGATGACGCGCTGGCCACATCACGCCCCCCCCCCCCCCGACATGCCCCCGATGACGTGCCGGTCGCAACATGCCCCCGACACGCCCCCCCAGGAAAGCCTCGGGACTTACGCGCATCCCTGGGCTTTGCGCGCGCCGGAAGCCTATGCAAGACAGGCTCGGCACGCGCAGGGGGGGGTTTGGGGTAGGTTTTCGGGGGTTACACGCGTAACCCTCTGAAAATCTACCCCATAAAGTATTATAAAATATATGCACATTTATACAGATGTGCTGCAGCATCAAAGTAAACTGAGCAGCAGAATTTTCTAACTCTTGCCACAGAACCCACATCTGGGCTGCCATGGAAAGCAAGGGGACTTGGATTCTAATCGCCGTCTACTGTGCATCTATACCTCTTCTGAAAGCTCATCATCTCCTGCACCAGTTTCTTACCCTTGAACTGAGACTCAGGCTTTCATCGTGCTAACTTTAGTTATTCTAAATTGCATTAAATTCCATGGTCCAGCTAAACAATTTAAATCAGAAAAGAAATAAAGTAGAATGCTTCTTATTTGTATCTCTACCACCAGAAACTACTGGATCCTGTCAGAAATGAGTTTAGGTAGAACCTGCAGTGTTTTACTTTCAGTAGAACTGATCATTATCGAGGAGTACTGCATCCTGAATGTGCTCCATACAATTGAGTAGAGATGTGAATCGTTTTCCATATCGTCTTAACGATAGAAATCGTGTGGCAGGGCAAGAAAATCGTGTTAGGCACGATTTTTTAGTTAAAAAATCGTTAAAAATCGTTTTTTCCGATTAGTGCGCACTAACTCGAGTTAGTGCGCACTCACGGGAGTTAGTACGCACTAACTGGGAGTTAGTACGCACTAACTGGGAGTTAGTGCGCACTAACTGAAAATGATACAATTTGACACTTTTCAAGTCAGTTAAGGTCAGTTTAGGAATGAATATGTATTCCTATTGGCTGCCCTCTTATTTATTCATGTTACCAAGCTTCCCACTGACAGTATATGGGGGATGGGAAATGGAAACAGTTGGTAGCTTGACAAAACAAGTAATGTGATCAGTCAATGTGACTAGAACTTGTGCCCTAACACTGATACCAGGGGTATTGTGATCTTCCTGCACACAGTGCCCTATCCCTATTAATACCAGGAGTGTTGTGATCTTCCTGCACACAGTGCCCTAACCCTGGCACCAGGGGTGTTGTGATCTTCCTGCACACAGTGCCCTATCCCTATTAATACCAGGAGTGTTGTGATCTTCCTGCACACAGTGCCCTATCCCTATTAATACCAGGAGTGTTGTGATCTTCCTGCACACAGTGCCCTATCCCTATTAATACCAGGAGTGTTGTGATCTTCCTGCACACAGTGCCTTAACCCTGGCACCAGGGGTGTTGTGATCTTCCTGCACACAGTGCCCTATCCCTATTAATACCAGGAGTGTTGTGATCTTCCTGCACACAGTGCCCTAACCCTGGCACCAGGGGTGTTGTGATCTTCCTGCACACAGTGCCCTATCCCTATTAATACCAGGAGTGTTGTGATCTTCCTGCACACAGTGCCCTATCCCTATTAATACCAGGAGTGTTGTGATCTTCCTGCACACAGTGCCCTATTCCTGATACCGGGGGTGTTGGGATCTTCTTGCACACATCCCGGTATCAGGGATAGGGCACTGCATGCAGGAAGATCACAACACTCCTGGTATCAGGAATAGGGCACTGTGTGCAGGAAGATCACAACACCCCTGGTATTAGGGATAGGGCACTGCGTACAGGAAGATCACAACACTCCTGGTATTAATAGGGATAGGGCACTGCATGCAGGAAGATCACAACACCCCTGGTATCAGGGATAGGGCACTGTGTGCAGGAAGATCACAATACCCCGGAGGAGTGAGGGTCAGGCAGCTCCCCCCTGTCTGTGAAGCCAGCCTCTCACTAGTAATGCAGGGAGGGAGCTGTCTCAGACTTCACCATCCTCCCCCCCCTCACCCACACACCATTCACTAGCTGGGACATGGGGGAAGTCAGGAGTAGGGATGTGAATCGTTTTAGGACGATTAAAATTATCGTCCGATAATTTTAATATCGTCTTAAACCGTTATGGAACACAATACAATACAGATTCTAACGATTTATCGTTATAAATCGATAGAATCGTGAGCCGGCACACTAAAACCCCCTAAAACCCACCCCCGACCCTTTAAATTAAATCCCCCACCCTCCCGAACCCCCCCCCCAATAACTTAAATAACCTGCGGGTCCAGCGGCGGTCCGGAAAGGCAGCGGTCCGGAACGGGCTCCTGCTCCTGAATCTTGTCGTCTTCAGCCGGCGCCATTTTCCAAAATGGCGCCGAAAAATGGCGGCGGCCATAGACGAAAAAGATTGGACGGCAGGAGGTCCTTCCGGACCCCCGCTGGACTTTTGGCAAGTCTCGTGGGGGTCAGGAGGCCCCCCACAAGCTGGCCAAAAGTTCCTGGAGGTCCAGCGGGGGTCAGGGAGCGATTTCCCGCCGCGAATCGTTTTCGTACGGAAAATGACGCCGGCCATACGCGTATGGCCGGCGCCATTTTCCGTACGGAAAATGGCGCCGGCAGGAGATCGACTGCAGGAGGTCGTTCAGCGAGGGTTCCGGCGCCTCGCTGAACGACCTCCTGCAGTCGATCTCCTGCCGGCGCCATTTTCCGTACGAAAACGATTCGCGGCGGGAAATCGCTCCCTGACCCCCGCTGGACCTCCAGGAACTTTTGGCCAGCTTGTGGGGGGCCTCCTGACCCCCACGAGACTTGCCAAAAGTCCAGCGGGGCTCCGGAAGGACCTCCTGCCGTCCAATCTTTTTCGTCTATGGCCGCCGCCATTTTTCGGCGCCATTTTGGAAAATGGCGCCGGCTGAAGACGACAAGATTCAGGAGCAGGAGCCCGTTCCGGACCGCTGCCGTTCCGGACCGCCGCTGGACCCGCAGGTTATTTAAGTTATTTGGGGGGGGGGTTCGGGAGGGTGGGGGATTTAATTTAAAGGGTCGGGGGTGGGTTTTAGGGGGTTTTAATGTGCCGGTTTTTCGATTTTTCGATTTTTAACGATTTTTAACGATTTTTCACGATATTTTACCCCCCCAAACGGCAACAATACGATTCCCTCCCCCTCCCAGCCGAAATCGATCGTTAAGACGATCGAGGACACGATTCACATCCCTAGTCAGGAGTGAGGGTCAGGCAGCTCCCCCCTGTCTGTGAAGCCAGCCTCTCACTAGTAATGCAGGGAGGGAGCTGTCTCAGACTTCACCATCCTCCCCCCCCCCCCCTCACCCACACACCATTCACTAGCTGGGACATGGGGGAAGTCAGGAGTGAGGGTCAGGCAGCTCCCCCCTGTCTGTGAAGCCAGCCTCTCACTAGTAATGCAGGGAGGGAGCTGTCTCAGACTTCACCATCCTCCCCCCCCCTCACCCACACACCATTCACTAGCTGGGACATGGGGGAAGTCAGGAGTGAGGGTCAGGCAGCTCCCCCCTGTCTGTGAAGCCAGCCTCTCACTAGTAATGCAGGGAGGGAGCTGTCTCAGACTGGTATCAGGGATAGGGCACTGAGTGCAGGAAGATCACAACACCCCTGGTATCAGGAATAGGGCACAGGTTCTAGTCATATTGACTGATCACATTACTTTTTTTGTCAACTACCAACAGTTTTCATTTCCCATCCCCCCAACCATCACCTCAGTTGGAAGCTTGGTAACATCAATAGATAAGAGGGCAGCCAGCCAATAGGAATACATATTCATTCCTAACTGACCTTTACTGACCTGGATAGTGTCAATAATTTGTATCATTTTCTGTTAGTGTTCCTGAGTTTCCATTTCCATTTCCCATCCCCCCAACCATCACCTCAGTGGGAACCTGGTTAACATCAATAGATAAGAGGGCAGCCAGCCAATAGGAACACATATTCATTCCTAACTGACCTTTACTGACCTGGAAAGTGTCAATTTGTATCATTTTCAGTTAGTGCGCACTAACTCGAGTTAGTGCGCACTAACTCGGAGTTAGTGCGCACTAACACGATTTAACGATTTTTAATGATAAATCGTTAGAATTTCTATTGTATCGTGTTCTATAACGATTTAAGACGATATTAAAATTATCGGACGATAATTTTAATCGTTAAAAAACGATTCACATCCCTACAATTGAGTGTACTCCAGTGTCTAATTAATCTAGGGTAAGAATGCTTAGAGAAAGCCACATTACCAGTGGCAGAAGCTTCTTGTCAGTGAGGGCAAACCTTTATTTTCTAATTCAAACTCAAAACAGTCCACTGATAATGAAATTGGATTTTGCAGAATATAAAAGAGATAAATAAATAAGGTGAGGGTACAATGGCACAAACAAATTTGATTTCTAAATGACAGCACAATGAAGATTCAAGTGTTTATGCTGCAGCATTAAGAGTGAATTTGCCTTTCCTCTGATTGTTCTCCATTGAAGCCCTTAAACCCATAGAGCCATCCAAATTTTCAGAGCCTCATTAATGAAGGGAACCCTTGTCTATCAAATATACTGACAGCATTCTATTTATTTATGTAAAATAGTTATGTCTTGCACCCTCCAAATTTCTCTATTGGTAATGAAAAACAGCAAAACCCCTCTCAAGCTATTTTAATTTTGCTTTCCTTGTTGAGCAGTTAGGCTTCAGAGAGAGAGAAAACCAGATTTCTAATGGTGAAAATATTAGAATTTAAAAAATGTTCTCACGGTAAATGTAGACCCAAAATTTTACTTTGATTTCTCTTTAGATTCACTAACAGGCTTAGAAAAATTTCCAGCCGAAAAATATTTGTTGACTTTGACATCACATTAAGTCATGGTAGGTCTTGGCAGTAGTGTAGCAGGGCCAGCAAGGGTCTGGGATCATTCCCTCTTCTTGGACTCTCAGCCTCTCTAAGCACCATTCCATCTACCACTGACATCTCCAGCAGTCGTTATGGGTGTGCATGCAAAAATCATTTTATTTCATTTTTCATTTTCTGTCATTGCTTGTTATTTCATGTCATTTTTTTATTTATTCTGATCAAAGCGAACTTAGAGAGGGAAATAGTATCTAAACTATTACCACAAATACTACTAAAAGACTAGAGACAATATCATAGGCACATGCTCAAAAATGATTTAATCTGCTGTCTCTCACCCGCATTGGGCCGCAGGCAGTTTTCAGCTTTATGAGCAATATTTATTTAATCATTTATTGTCTCATGTCTCATCATATACCCAATACCCAGCATCCACTTAGCTCATTATTTATTAAACCACTAAAATTTCTATTATTCAAACATCTATTAGGCCACTGTGTATCAGCCTAATGTCAAACGTTAGCAAAACGAATACTTAGCCAAAAATGAAGATCACTCAACACCCAAACCCGACATGGGCCATGTTTCGACTGTAAAAAGTCTTCTTCGGGGGGAACAAATCTTTATCCTTTTCTTAATAATGGCAAAATATTCACAGATCCTAAAAACACATAAAAACACACACATGTTAAATAGAGATATAATCACCTCCAACCATCAGTTAAACACACCGAAAGAATTCACGACAAAATTGAATATCAATGCTGCGCCACTGATAACTTGTAACCATACACACAAGTACACACAAATCTCAGAAACGACCAAAACAACAAATATCATACAGCTTACCGGGACAAAATCAAGCGTCTCTCAAGATCTCGACATGGCGTTCAAACGTCTCTGTCATCAACTCAAACCCACCTATCAGATTTAAAGCTCTTAGCGGGATACGTCACCGGAAGCTTGTAGTTCAATGGCACCATCACAAACTACTTGACCCATCATGCAGTCTGACCACTCTTACGGAACACATCATAGACACGATAAATTACCTAGCACTCAGGCTTTCATCGTGCTAACTTTAGTTATTCTAAATTGCATTAAATTCCATGGTCCAGTTAAATAATTTAAATCAGAAAAGAAATAAAGTAGAATGCTTCTTATTTGTATCTCTACCACCGTAAACTACTAGATACTGTCAGAAATGAGTTTAGGTACATCCTGCAGTGTTTTACATTCAGTAGAACTGATCATTATCAAGGAGTACTGTATCCTGAATGTGCTCCATACAATTGAGTGTACTCCAGTGTCTAATTAATCTAGGGTAAGAATGCTTAGAGAAAGCCACATTACCAGTGGCTAAAAGACTGACCAGTCGATTTCTTTGTTCAGACCCTTGGGAATTACTGTGTCAAAAAAATATATCCACTTTTGTTCCCTTTGTGTAAGATAGTTATCAAAATTACCTCCACGATTGCAGGGGCTAGGTTTCTCAATCACTGCAAACCTCAAAGTAGCAAAAGTGTGATCTTTCTCCAAACAGTGTTATAGTAAAGGTGCCTCCAATCTGCCCCTCGACATAGCACTCTGGTGCTCTATCATACGGGTTTTCAAGCTCCTCTTAGTTTTACCAATATACAATAGCGGGCAAGGGCACCATAGCCCATATACCACACCTTTTGACTCACAATTAGTAGAGGCTTTCAATCTAAATTTGCCTTTAGCAAAAAACGGTAAAGTGTCACCTTCATAAGATTGGTCACACACCGAGCATTTTTTACAAGCTTGGTGGCCCAGTCTAGATGAATCACTATCAGATTGTGTATATGTCTCATCAGCGAAATCTGAGTGGACAATAATATCTCTGATGTTCCTACTTCGTTTGAAAGCAAATCTTAGAATCTCCTGTAAACCCTCATGTAATTTCAAAATATGCGATCGCTGCCAGCTAGCGCAGGACCGCCCCCTGTGACCACCAGATTTTCTAAGTTCTGCGAACTTAGAAAATCCAGCCCTTTATTCTCAGTTTATAATACTCTGTTTGTGGTGTAAATGCAAGTGTTCATGTAATGTTAATTCATTTCCTTTTAAATATGCAAGTTGTGAATGTCAACACAGTGTACACTGGATCAACTCTGTTATCCACTGAGGTATATAGGGCTGTGCTTTTGTGCATCCATTTGTTTGATTTGTTTCGCCACTAAGCGCATAGCTAACGAATGGACACCAGGCGCACAAAACAAATGGTGTGTGCTTACATCTATGGGTGCCCATATATGCGCACCCCATTCGTTTTGTTTGTCCATTCATCCATTCATTAGATATAAGCTTAGCTGTGAAACACGGTGAAATGAATCAAATGAATGGACACACGAATGCACATACCTAGTATACATTCCTTTTTACAGGAGTATGATTGTAATCAATACCTTCAGTGTATATCGATTCCTTAAGCGCTCTGCTTGAGGTGCTAATGCAGTGAAAATTCAATTTTATCTCTATATTTTAAATTACACACATTGGTAGTGCCAATTAGTGTATGCTGATTTAACATTACATGGTGATTTCCAGTACAATGCACATACTAAGTGATTCTGGGCTTTGTAATTCCTGAAATGCTTGATTATATTAAAAGAATTTGACATTTATAGTGCCTCTTTCAGATAAGTTGACTCTGTGACTATCTTAACTGACAACATAGGAGACATTAATGTCCAATGTCAGGACACTTAAGCTTGACAATGCATTTTATACATTAATTGAATCACCAAAAAAAAAAAAGGAAGAAGGAGCTGCTGTGTGACATTGTTTTTACATTCAGCAACTCTGGGAAATAGCTAATTTGTGACAGTGGTCACAGGTTAGGTATTTATATAGCTAACTGACTGTAACAGTGAAACCCCACAGGGGTTCCCAGATCTCATTATTCTGCATATCTCTGGAAGACAGCACAATTAAATGACAGAATTTGCTTGCCACCCCAACACAGAAAAAGCAATCAGTTCCAGTAACATTTATGCTTGGCTAACTGGCAAGCAATGGTGAGATTCAGAAAAGCCTATGCCTGTCCTTTAGATCTCATTTCCATTCACAATAGGAAATGCTGCATGCCATGGTTAGCTCAGTCAGCTACATGGGTCAAAATGGTTTCTGCCGAATTGATGGCACTACCCCAACTCTTGGTAAGAATGGCTTCTTCTCTGTTGCCCAATTCTTTTAAATTGGACCAGAGTCTCGGTCACCACCACCTACATTTATTTAATAAAAGAATCAACAGTGAAGGCTTGAAGTGATTCATGCAGCACTCATTCCAACACAAGGAGGCCTGTAGGGCTGCATTCAGCAGACAATTTTTTTCAGTAACAAATTTGCTTTTTTTTTTTTTTTTTTTTAAAAGGAAAAGGTGATGAGAGCAATCAGACTCTGCTGTTAAAAACCAGTGGGGTCAGATTGAAGCCCCAAGCAAAAGCAATGCGAAAAATAAAAACCAGAAAAAGACCGCAATTCAGTTTGCTCACCCAATTTAGAAATAATAGTCACCTCTTGCCCCCTAAGGATTTCATTCCCTGCCACTTCTGGAAGGGGAAAATATTCCACCTAAAAAAAAAAAATAAATGTGCAAGTAAAAACCGTAAAAAGTAGCTGTGGAATTTTTACCTGATTCTTCAAAGTCCCACAGTGTTTTTTGTTTTGATTTTCCAGAAGTTCTTGCACAATATTTTCTATGGACATTTTCAACCCTTCTTCCTGAAGCAGCCCCAAGAAAATGAAAACCTCAAGTAAAAGATGCGCTTATTGCGACATCGTGCAAAGAGCATGGCTTGCGGCCTTTTGTGCATCTGCTTGAATCTTAAATCTGGCCCGGGGTCTTTCTAGAGGTCGCAGTAGTTTGCTGCAGCTGCTCCGTAGCTTTCTATGCTCTGCGATATTTCTCTCACATTCTTTTTCAGATTCAGGGTTTCACTCTTCACAGCCCCTCTTGTGCATAAAACACAGCTTCTCTCGCAAGCCAGGAACCCACGTTCCCCATTTTCTAATGCTTTTGCTGGCGTATCATAGTTTTAGCACAAGGCTGTGAGCTCGGAAACCTTGTTTCAGTTTCATCCATTATGGACTCTGTGACCTTCAGTAAGTCACTTAGAGGACAATTTTCAGAGCATTTTACCTGGGTAAATAGTGTTTACCCCAGCTAGATCAACCTGGGTCAAAACTGTCTACTTCAAAGTGGCTGAACGTATGTTCGGCTCTCACATTGTCTGCTCTTTTAGTGCCATAAACAGAAACACTTCTGTGGGCATGTGTAGGTCAGGAGGGTAAATGGTACGTGGACATAAGATTTTCAAGTGTACACATAGAGGCAGATTTTATAAAACTACGCGTAGGTGTACTTTTGTTCACGCACCAGATGCAAACAAAAGTACCCCTGTTAAAATCAGGGGTCGGCGCGTGCAAAGCTGCCCAAAATTGGCAGCCTGCACGCGCTGAGCCGCGCAGCCTGCCTCCATTCCCTCCGAGGCCGCTCCGAAATCGGAGCGGCCTCGGAGGGAACTTTCCTGCCAGCCCCCCACACCTTCCCCTCCCTTCCCCTACCTAACCCACCCTCCACCCCCATCTAAACCCCCCTACCTTTGTTGCACAAGTTACGCCTGCCCAAGGCAGACGTAACTTACGCGCGCCGGCCACCGGCGCGCCATGGTCCGGTCCAGCGGCTAGTCTGGAGGCCGCGGCCACACCCCCGGAACGCCCCTGATGATGCGCCAGCCACGACACACCCCCCATGACGAGCCGGCCATGTCACGCCCCCGACACCCCCCCCCCCCCCAGGAAAACCCCGGGACTTACGTGCATCCCGGGGCTTTGCGCGCGCCGGCAGCCTAGGCAAGATAGGCTCGGCACACGCAGGGGGGTTTGGGGTAGGTTTTCGGGGGTTACGCGCATAACCCTTTGAAAATCTACCCCATACTGTTTTACCCCCAACCCACCACCTGCAGAAATAGCAACTGCAATTGTTATATGGGTCCTTCTTTTTTATTTTTTTTATTTTCTCTTTATTAATTTTTTAACAATACAAAGCAGACAAAAACTTTGCACAGAAACACAGCAATCTTGCCAAATTACATCTTACTTCAAAAGGAAATTTCAAATATAAATAAAATTTAACCACAATCTGTATTGGGGGGGGGGGGGGGCGGGGGGTGGATATAGATTTAAAGGGAGAAAAATAAAGAATGAAAAATCAAATATCAGTAATTAGCTTTACAGGCATGATAATTATTTATCCTTCATTACTATTGTCTGAGACATTCAAAGGGTAATCTCTAGGGGAAGATATTAGCAAGCCCCTTTTTCTAGTTTCTAGAAACATTCTTAATTGCTCTGGAGCAAAGAAAATAAAGACATCTTTATTATATGTTACCATGCACTTGCACGGGTACCTTAGAAGAAACTTAGCTCCAATTGTATTACATTCCTGTCTCATCAACAAAAAGGCTTTCCTCCTCTCCTGTGTTATTTTAGCCATATCGGGGAATATTTGGACAGGTTGTCCCAGAAAATTTTCACCTAAATGTTGAAAGTAGTAACTCATAGTCAGACTTACATCACTCTCAATGATTAAAGAAACCAGCAAGGTCGAGCTATCTATTATTTCAAGTGAGGACTCTAATTCTGTCAGATTCCCAATATCTAGCTGTGCTGGTTAACTTCCCCTCCCCTCTTAAATGGTAAAAAGTACATGTTGTTAAAAGATGGTATACTCTCACTAGGTATTTTTAGTTCTTCTACAAGGTACTTTTTTAAGGTTACACGTGGTAATTCACCGATTACTCTTGGGAAGTTTAAAACTCTTAGGTTTAATCTTCTCATTTTATTCCCCATAATTTCCAGCTTTCTAAACACAGTGGGGTAGATCTTTAAAAAATACGCGATCGCGGACTTTTGTTCGCGCACCAGGCACGAACAAAAGTACGCTGGATTTTATAAGATACGTGCGTAGCCGCGTGTATCTTATAAAATCCGGGGTCGGCGCGTGCAAGGGGGTGCACATTTGGGCAACCTGCGCACGCTGCCTGTTCCCTCCGAGGCCGCTCCGATTTCGGAGCGGCCTCGGAGGGAACTTTCCTTCGCCCTCCCCCCACCTTCCCCTCCCTTCCCCTCCCTAACCCACCCCCTCGGCCGTATCTAACCCCCCCCCTACCTTTGTCGGCAAAGTTACGCCTGCTGAAAGCAGGCGTAACTTTGCGTGCGTCGGCCGGCAGCCCCGCTCCGTCCTCTGGTCCCGGGGGCTGGTCCGGAGGCCTCGACCACGCCCCCGGGCTGGTGCCATGCCCCGGTCCCGCCCCCGAAACGCCGCGGCACGCCCCCGAAATGCCGCGTCGTTTCGGGAACGCCCCCTCCCCGCCCCTTTTTGAAAGCCCCGGGGCTTTACGCGCGCCGGCGGCCTATGCAAAATAGGCCGCCGGCGCGCAGGGCTTTTAAAATCCGCCCCAGTTTCTTTGTCCTGGATTAACTTTGCACAAACATTCTGAGTTGACTTTGCAGATTCTTCTAATGCAGCAATCTTGTCTGTATATTCTTGAAACCGATTATCCTGTTCCAGCGATAACCTGTCCATTTTCCCCCGATAGCAAAGATAGTTGTTGGGAATAACCCTTAAACATAGGGTGGTATGAAGCATGTCATTCCCACAAAGAGTCAAGAGTTACCGTTACCGGTTTGGCGATGTCTTCCATCTCTAGGAGCGTCTGTAGCCCGGAATGTTCTTTCGGTGGTTTCCCTCTCGCCACTTCCCCCGATTGGGACAGGTGCAACTCCACTCCTAGGGTCCCGTCTCCACTCTCGCTACCGCTCCTGCTTGGTCAGACTCGCCAGAGGCTATTGTTGATCCGGGGCCCCTCCAGCTCCGAAGCTGCTCCCTCGGCGTTGCTTGCGATACTCTTTGGTGCCGTTTCACTCGGTGTCAATACAGGGAGTTGGTAGAGTCCTGGCGCTGCCGGAGTTCTCAGATCTGGGGGGCTTAGAGATGTCTCCCCAGATAGATTCGCCACTCCCACTGGTTTTCCATCAGCGGGGCTCGCTCCCCCAACCGGATAGATTGCGGTCAGTTTGGGGATCGTTTTCTGGCCGGGCAGAGTTAAAGGCATCGAGGGATATACCCTGACTCTGCCTTTCCTTTTGGGAGGCATTCTTTTCCAAGGATTCCACAAGCAAAGAGAAAGGGATCAGCCAGATCCGCACTGCCGCTACATGCCCGCCGCCATCTTGGCTCCACCCCCTAAAGCTCCCAAACTTCACCTATATGGGCCCTTCTAAAGCTCGGATTTGGAAGGCACTTTTCCAAGGGGGGAAACTACTCAGGTAGCTCCCCCTCTGGAAATTAGTCACAGAGGTCACTGCCAAAGAGGCAGTCTGGGAAATCCAAGCTGGCACAGGTTATGTGATTGTGTCCTCATCAGATAGCTGACCATGGCCAGGATTTTCTTATCCTACTTTTTTCTTTCCTATAATGGGGAAATGGAAAGATAATCAATTCTTCCTGGTGAGGTCTGCCCAGTGCTCAGTTTTGTGCTGCATACAGTGGTGTTGATGATTCAGGCAGTGCCAGTGGTTTCCCAGAAGGGAGTGAAAGATCTTGTTACACCATCCAATGTTAGAGATACGTTTCCAACTAAGACACAGGCTAGGAGACAATGATGCCTCTTCTATGTTGATGGCAATCTCTCTGGGCCTGAGTGTAACTTCTGTATGTGTGGCAGGGAGAGCATTTAATTTTGTGTGATAGCAACACTGGCTGTGTGGGATGTGGCTGACCTAGGTGAAATAGTACTGCCCAATCGGGATTGAGCTGCAGATGCAGAAGCAGCAGTTCTGATTGTGAGAGGGACCTTATCCAGACTTAGAGCTACTCCAGCAGTGGCTGAGAAGATGTCAGATGTATTGCTGGGTGCTGAAAATGGTGTTAAGGATAAGGATTATGGATTGCTAATCTCAAGTACTACTTTGACTAGAAACATAGAAATATGATGGCAGAATAAGACCATGTGGCCTATCTAATCTGCCCATATATATAACTGATCAGATCTTCAATCCCTTCTGCAGTCTCAGAGAGCTCTTGTGCTTGTCCTTTGCAGTTTTACATTATGTCTTCATCTTATCCCACCTTTCTATAACCTGCCTCACATACTCCAGCCCATCTAACACAATACCCACCTTAGTACCCACTGTTCCCCTAATCCTTGAGTCCCGACTCAGTCTCTCAGTCCCCATTTTCCCATCCCCAAGTATACACCTAATCTCAATCCTGCAATCCATTTTTTGGAGAATAAGGCACTTGCTACTCCTGGCTTCCCTTACCACACTAGCAAAACCACTTCATCAGGCTCATTCTCTTGCTCTCAGGCCCTGCAGGCTCACCCCTTGCTTGTTCCCTTTTCAATACCTCTCCCCTCCACCATTCTCCCTTTTAAAGCTCGCTGTCTCCATGATACAATCAAGAAGTTGAAAATGGGGGCGTGCCTTAACATAGTACAAAAGGGAGGAAAAGATGGCTTATCTCACCCTAGCTTGATGGTACTCTGTTATAGAATCCATCAATCTAGGGTGAGAGAACATAGTAGAAACGGATCTTTGTGAGACTTTCCTCACTCCAAATGAAGTCAAATCTTCACCAAGGTGTACTGTGCTGTTCGTACATCTCATTCTACATGAGAAACTGGTCCCTAAACCTTAAACTACCACCAAGACCTCACTTTGACCTATTAGATGGCCCTCCTAGAGAGATATAAATAGTTGCACATTGTGAGGCCCTCCCCAGAGGTTCGTTTTCTCTCTCTCTCTTTCTCTTAAGACGCAAAAAATAGTGATTATTGCAGGGTGCAATAAATTTACTGTACCACGTGATACTACTGATGCGAAGCAGTATGTTATCTTATGGTGCAGTAATTCTAAAATTTCCCTAAACACACCTCTTTTTTTTTTTTTTTTTTTAATCGAGGGTGTTATCAATGCATTATTAACGCATTTTGATGAATCTAGGGGAAAATTAATACTACAAATTAAGTCAAATAAATCTTCAGAAAAAAAAGACTAATCTAATAATGGATTTGAAACAAACTTCCAATTTTTAGTCATACAATATGCATTACAGTCTGTTCTTATATTTAACTTGCACTGACTTATGACTGACCCTTTATTCAAAGGCAAACAGTTACGGCAAATGAGACAAACTTTTATAAATCTATAACTTTTGCAAAACTTTTCTATTTAATTTAAAGACATTTTCAAGTGCCTGAGAACAGATGTAATTATAATACAGAATTATATTAGAACAAAATGATCTTCCAATGAATGAGAAATCCAACTACCCAGAATTCCTGTGCAAATAGGTGGAAGCTTACTGCTACTCAATCTGGGTTACATAATATAATGCTTTTTGTCAAATGATGTCTTCTAATATCAGAGATAAACTCTAACTATAATGTATGAAACATTACAAGTGCAATACTCTTCTCTTCCATTTCTCCCCAAGGAATGCTATTACAATCTATAATTACTTTCTGTTTCTAAGGAGGCTTGCTCATGAATTACCGAACTAGGTCCCAGGTCTATAGTGCAGTGTCTGGGACAAGTCTCAATGAGAAAAAACAAGCACTCTTTCCCAAGAGAGGCTTACAGATTTTAGAAGCACTTCACTGCAGATAGGACAAATGCAAGTAGAGAAGGTATATGCTCTGAGAGCACATCCAGGAAGGCACATAATGTTCTTTGCTTCATGGACATATATATTGCACACAAAGGAATTCTGTGTCACTGGTATGAATTTCCTCCATCTGTATAGTCATATAGAGGGTCCATATTCAATGGGCCAGTGAGTGGTAAAGTTACCCTGATGATTTTAGTTGAATATTCAGTGGGATCAAATCTCCTGCTGAGGGTGCTTTACTAAAATTATCTGGGTAAAGATATTTGGATAACTTTGGCTGTGCATCTGAGTATTTTAGATAAAATTATTCATGTAAGTTTACCTGGATAATTTTAAACCTATCTGACTATATTCTAACTATATAGCTGGTTAAGTAAAAAGAAAGAAAAAAAACCTCTTGGGAAAGCAAGCCTGATCCCCCACCTCCAAAATAATTTTTTAAAAATGTGTCCAATTTTTTCCAAAAGAAAAAGTCAAGCGCCATAGCATCTGAGGTCCCCTCCTCCTAGATTTCTAAATAAAAGACTGGATCCAGGCCCTTTCCTGCCTCATAACCTCTCTTGACCACCAAGGATCCCTACCCCTGTTTTCCCACCCACCTGCAACCCCACTTGCCCCCTGCCAAAACACTCAGAGTGAAACTGGGAGATAGTAGAGTCTTACTGCACTCCTGGCATCTGACAGCCACATGTCAGAGCAATGCTGGATGCTGCTGTAGAGTCTTCCTCATCTTATTTTAGTTATTTATATACCTCCTTTCAGGAACTTCAAAGCAGATTACATTCAAGTACTACAGTGGTATCCAGTGTTGATCTGATTACAACGCTGGTAGCATTGTGGTCAGAGCAACATGGGACACCTAGAATGCGGGTACCTTCCAACTTGGTCTTAGAGGGTTTTGGGGGGGGGGGGGGTTATGGGTGGGTTAGGAGGGTGGGGGGGGGGATAGGAATTCTGGGTGGGATGGGGAGCAAAGGACAGCTCACAGCCAGCCCTTTTATTTAAATGTGGACACTTTGGGATCTCCACTAGATGGATCTAGCAACAGACCTGGGGTAGAAAGTGTAGGACTGGAGCAAACCTCTTGCTAGAGCATCCCTGTGTGGTAGCTGCGGTGGTAGGCTCCAGGCTGCTCAAGGATACGCTGCATCAGAGTTGTCTGTGGCATTTTGTTGGCTTTAGAAGTAATAGGACCTGTTTCTGTTGGTGTTCCCCTATCTTTGTTTCCAGGCCCCATGGCCAGAGATAATGGAAAAGGGAGAGGTATACATCTCACGAATCCCTGTCTGTTGGGGTTCGTCTAAGGCTTTTAGAGCATGTGACTTATTTTCTTCTGGGTGTTCATTTTTGGTCTTTTGTGAATCCTTGGTCCTGGCCCAGGACGGACAGGCCCTGCCTTGGGAAAGATGGGGTAGTGGAGACCTGCTGTTCCTATCTCAAAAAATCTCGGAGGAAGAGTGGTGACTTGCTGCATGAAAGCCCTGCTTTGGCATTTTTGGAGAAGATTTTTGTCCTTTTGAGTTGGGAGGAAGTTTTTACCACTACCCTTCCTGCCCAGTATTTGGTGAAAGGGGAAACGTTGAAATGTTCTTTACTGCAGGAGAGATATCCAACTTTGCTATTTTTAGAAGAGAACAGAAGTAAGAAGTTGTGTGAAATCTGGAGATGTTCACTCTGGGAGAAAGGATGAGGACTGGTTTTTGGAGACCTGGAAATACATGTGGGATCTCAGGTACTGTGAAGGGATTCCATCGTACATAGTATACCCGGCACCTATCTAGGACTCTTATTCCAAGCCAGGTAGGATAAAAGGGTCTCAGCATCCAATGCTGAGGGACACTTTGACAGGTAAAGAAAATATTGAAATGAATTGTTGGGCATGGATATAAGCAGAGACAAGTGTTTGGTACAAATTGATTACTTTGGAAGACATACAGTAAAGTTTAAGTTGGAACACCCAACCAGAGTGCCCAGTTTGTTTATTCTGCATCTACACACAATTAAGAGCAAATATATGCAGAAACGATACTCCCCCCTCCCGCATCTTTGAATCTGGAGGTCTATCCTCCCTATTAAAGAATCCACCAAGCTGTTTTAATCTTATGACTGTGTACAGGGACTTAGCCCCAGAATCAAGTGTGACTCCTGCCTTCTTGGATACTAACAGAAGTAGGGTTATATAAATATCTGGGGTGGGAGACCTTGGGCCACTATGGCCCAAAATGTTTAATGTTTTTATTTTGAGATTGGGCACTATGCCCCAGCACTTTATGAGCATATCTGGTCTCTAGCAGCATAGAATGTCATTACTGCAGCAAGTCTGTGTGCTTCTGTATTCATGGTGGAACAAAAATCCTGAGCCAAATAGATATCAGCCTTCCTTTCCTTTTGCAAGTCATCTGTAACAAACTTGTAGTTTATCACATACTTCAGATACTTATATCCCTGTGGGACCCCAAGTGAATAGATAAGTGCCCATAGGGAGGGTAACTTTCAAACAACTCTACACTGCCCCATATTCATGCGTATATGGCCGAGCAGATGTCTACCACAGTATTGTATAACCTGCACAAATCAGGAACATGCAGATTATAAAATACGTATATGTCTACCCCCAATATACGTGCATAAGTACATTTAGGCACAGATACATACAATGCATTGAAAGTGCGTGCTTTCCAACCTATTTTATAAAACATACACACATACCTTTTATGTGCAAAATAAAAAAAAAACAAAAATGCAACTTGCTCACGTAAAACCATAATTTGTTCTATAAGGCGAATATCCATCCTTTGTTAACCATGTCTCAAGCCACTATGAAACGATGGGGGTCCCTTCCGCTGTCATTGATGGGGCGTATACAGCTTTTCCAGATGGTTCTGCTTCCCAAATGGCTATACATACTGCAACTAGCCCCTTTGTGGATTACAAAACGGGATCATCATAGGTTCCAGCAGGCACTACGTTCCTTTCTCTGGAAGAGAAAGAGGTCTCGAGTACCTCTGTCGACTCTGATGTTACCCAAAGATAGAGGGGGGCTGGGGTGTCCAAATTTAGTATGGTATAACCTAGCGTGCAGTATGCGATATGTCAAGGACTGGCTTTTCGCATCAACCTTATTTACCCCATATTTATATCTCTTAGAATGGTATGGGGTCTCTTCTCTAAACCCCTTGTTACAACTCTCAACTCAGATGATTCCCTATCATATTAAAGAGCAAGGACTGTTGCAGACATGTCGGAAGGCCTGGAAGTTGTTTTGTAGAGTGGGACTAGTGCAGAATCCCCTAACTTCCCTTCTTACAATAACTGGACATGATCTTTTTCCTCCTGGGAAAACCAGCAGAGTATTTCAACGGTGGAAGAAAACGGGACTAACTTACATATTTGAGTTGTTCGACGGGCAAAAGGGAGATATACTATCTTTTCCAGTCCTTCAGCAAAGGTATTCCTTACCAGGGGAAGATATATTTGCATATAGCCAGATTACACATTTCATTAGGGCAAACAAGCTTTACCTTACTGACACTTTAGAGGCCCAAAAAGTGAGGGAGGCGGTTCAGGTGGAGAGGGGAAAGAAGACCTCGGTCTCTTATTTTTATAGAGAGATTATGGGTTTTATGGATCCACAACTTCTACATCTGGTATATACTAGATGGCAGACATGGAATTTGTTTGCATTAACATACTCTGAGTTTTTACAATGTTTTCGTGATCTACCTGTATTATCGGAAAATGCGCTGTTACAAGAAACACAGTACAGATTTCTTTGGTTAAGCTATATCACGCCTAAACGAGCCCACCAAATGAAAATTGCAAAGACGCCCCGGTGCCCCAAGTGTAATAATATAGACAGCACTCATTTTCATTGTTTTTGGGAGTGCAGAGGTATATCACACTTCTGGAAGCAAGTGCGCCAAACCTGCGCCAAGGTTTTGAAACGATTTTTACCGCCAGACCCTAATCTTTGGTTTTTCGGCTTGGACGATTCCATGTCCACACCACTATCTCTGCCAGAAAGATTTTTCGTTTTAAGGGCGGGACTGGTGGGGAAACAGGTAATTCTGACCAAGTGGCTGGATACCGAGGCTCCCACTCACGAACACTGGTTTCAGAAAATGGTGCGATTGTGCTCTATGGAGCATGCCATTGTGACACCAGTAGAGCCAAAGAAGTCTGTATGCACCTCGCTAGTATGGGCTGCTTTCACTGAATACCTTAGTCCTAGAGTCTGCAACCATGACGATCCATGGCGTCCACATCAGGCGCCCATTTCCTTACGAGACACTGGGATGGACTTACAGCAGTCGACGGTAACCGACAGGACGGAAGAAGCGGCTGGAGAACATATCGCTTCTACTTCACATGGTTAAGGCCACAATTCTCAACTAGGATGGACAAGTCTCAAAACAGGGGTAGGGGAGGAGGGGGGAGGGGGAGAGGCACTTTGGGGTTTGCTTATGTCAGTTATTGTGTTCTTCAAGTTGAATATTGTAATTGAAAAATTCTTAATAAACATAATATAAAAAAAAAAAACAAAACCATAATTTGTGTGTGCAAATTGGTATATTTTAAAACATGCATGCAGAATTGAAATCACCGGTTTTCCGATTCCTCCACCAGTTCACTGAGACCCTCCTAGTTTTTCAGCCTGAGCTACCTGCAATTCACCCAGGCCTCCCACCCAACCAATACTTGTCTGACATCAATTGCATGAGATAACTAACAGGGGTAAATTGCAAGAATATGTTACCATATGTATGCATATACATTTCTAAAAGATAACATTTTAATCTAACATGTTTTTATGTGATAATTTAAACTGATGTTTTTAACGTATTGATTGTGATGCATTTTGTTTTATTATGTATGTTACATTGTAAACAGCTTTGACGGTCAGTCCTCTGCCCATACTGCAGTATATAAAAACCTATAAATAAATTAAATAAATAAAATAAAACTTACACGCATAACTCTTAGCCTCACCATGGAACACCCCTAGACCGCTCTTTTTATGCACATTTAAATATATGCATGAAAGCAAAAACAAGTGTTTATAAAATAGTGAGTATGCGAGTACAAGCTACTTACATGTGTATAAGCTAATTTTACACATGCAACTCCTTTGAAAATCCACTTCTTGAATTAACAAGGAGGGCTATTCACTCCAGGGATACATTTCTCTTGGGATTTTCGACTTATGATGTTTTTTAAAGCTACATACTACAGAGATGTGAGCTATTTAAAGAACATTTTTAATGAATATGTTTAATTAATACCTTTCTATTGCCATGTTGATTTTTAAAAAAATGTTTCATTTTCAGTGTATATAGGTTTCAAATCTCTGATGGAGGCATAGTTTACTCAAATTTGGATGCTTCATTTTTAGAGCTTTTTCCATTTTTTATGGTATATGTTTTAAAGTTTGATTTTATTCCATTTCTTGTTAAATAATATTATTGTCATTGTTTATTTACTCTGTGTTTTTTGCACATTTTTGATGCCACCACTCCTCTCTGACAGATCCTTATCTTGCGGTTGGTTTTTAGCCTCTCGTTTGTACTTCTAAGGGCTGCGTGGATAAGTAGTATGCAGACTTTAGCCCTATCTGCACAGTTATAAAATTATAGTTATGATTTTATTTAAAACGAATGTGCATTCTGAACCAAATGAGGCTATTTTAGTTTTGTTTTATCAATCCAAAACAAATTAAAACATTTTTTAAATGTTTGCTTCAGCAAATAATGCATGCTGTTTGCAATTAGTGTGCAAATTCCACACTATTTGCTGAAACAAAAAATCCAAAGAAAACAAAACCCAAAATGAAATTCAGGCGAAAAAAAAACAAACCAGGTTGAAAATCAATGAAACAAACGCAAAAATATTTTGCCTGTATATTCCCATAAATCTATCCTCTAAGGGTAATTTTCAGAAATGTTTTTTGGGGTAAAATAGTATTTTACTCACTAAAACGGTCTTTTGTAAGACTGCCTGTGCCATATGCAGGTAAACTTGCGCATATGTCCTGGGGTAATTTTACCCAGACTGAGTGGTGGTCTTCCTGGGGGTGGAGTTTGCACTTACATTAATTATTTTGGATGTTAAAAAGTATGCATGCAAATTTTCGTAGGAAGCTTGTATGGATGTTTTAATAGATACAACTTATGTGACTAGGTTTGGTGGAATATTTTTCAAAGCAGACTTATGCATTTAAGACTACTTTAAAAATTGGTATAACTTATGTACGTGTTTGCTCTCTATCTTATGTGCAATGTTATAAAATTACCCCCTGAAAAACCAGCAGCATCTCAGTTGCACTCCTATGTTTTTACAGGATTGTTCTAACGGGGATGGAGGCTTCTCATGATTGTTGGACCCTATGGGCCCAAACCCTGAGTCTTGCAACCGTCTGACATATCTTTAGCAATTGGGGACTGAAATAATGGCAGTCTGGATAGCACAGGAGGGGCCTCATTTTCCATCCGGATTGCACGCGATCAGGGACATTTCGCACGTGAAAAGTCCCTTATCACGTGCGATACCCAAACGGGGGCGGAGTTGGCCCCGGAAGAGGAGTCTTCGGGGCATCACCAGGGCCGACTCCGCGAAGATGCCACGGACGACGAAAAGGTAAGGGCCTTTTCGCATCCGAGTTCATGCCCAATAGCTACACCTTCTATGGTGGCGTTATTGGGTGTGAAACTGGCAGCGATCGCACCGCGACGGTGCGATCGCTGCCGGCTAGTGCAGGCCCGCCCCCCGTTTTGGCCCCCCGCCCCTCATTCCCTAAAGTATCGCAGGCCTGCGATACTTTAGAAAATGAGGCCCTGCTGATTCTAATGCTGTGCGTTGGTGCAGGCCGCTGTCCGCGGTCCTGCACAGCTCTTCCTGTTTCCTTAGGCGCCAGCGCACATCTCTCTGCTAGATTTAAAGGGCCAGGCACAGGAAGTGTGCTAGCCCCACCTAGAGAGTGGACTTCCTGCTTCAGCCCTATAAAGGGCTACTCCATCAGTCCGTCTGCCTTGCATCGGAGTTGCTTCACTCTGGAGGCTCCTGCCTGCCACAGCTCTGTCAGGTCTTCCTTGTCTTCTCCATGGAGTTCTTGTTGCTTCGCCTTGTTGTGCCAAGTCATGTTTGTGGCCTGAGGTCCCCGTCCAGGTGTCCTGGTGTCTCGTCTTGGCCTTCTGCTCCCTGATGTTCCAGGTTCTTTGATGTCCTGCTCCTGTGTCTTCGTCTTCAGCGCTCTGGAACCTTCTGGTATCTGTTAGGCTGGGGGTCCCTCGGATGATGTGTGCCCGAGCATGGACTAGCCTACAGGTGGACTGGCATCCTGTCCTCCTGAGCCGTCATGTCCTGCCAGCCTTTGGTGGAGCTTCGGATGACATTGTCTCCATCGTTGGAGTTCTGCAGCGACTGGATCCTTCCCTGCGCTTGTCCCGCTCCCAGCGTGGTCCATGACCAGCCTCCTCGGACTGTGTAGGGCGCGCAGTGGGACAGGGTGGTCAGCGACTCAGTCCCGCGGGTGGGCTGAGTAGGGTGCCCTGAGAGACAGTGCCAATGTCCTTCCGCCCAGCTTCTCGTCTGGACTTCGTCAGTTCCTCGTCTTGTCCTGGATGCCGTTGCATCACTCTTGGTATCATGTCTTGTTCCTGATGTTGTCGCATCGACCCTGGTCCGGGATGCCGTCACATCGACCACTGGTCCGTGATGTCTTCGCATCAGCTTTGGTGTCAAGTCTTCGTCCGCGATGCCGTTGCATCGATCCCGCTGTCATGTCTTCGACCACGATGCCGTTGCATCGATCCTGCTGACATCTCTTCATGTCAAGGCCCGTCTGCCCTCGACCTCAGGCCACGCCTGCTGCTCCATGCTGTTCCACGCAGCAGGTCCGAAAGGGCTCTGAATGGTCGGAGGACCATTCACATTCCAACATCATTCTGTTGTTGGCCATGGGAGCTTCCCGGCCTGGCAGAGGGTAAGACTGTCAGCCATGGTGGAACGCGCCATCAACCCTCGGTTCGATCCTGGACTTGTCTGGGGTCGGCCCAAGGCCCAAGGGCACACTAAAAACACCCCGAGTGTAACAGAATGCAAGGCCTTTCGAGGCCGTTCTCAACAGAATGCAAGGCCTTTAGAGGCCGTCCTTACGTAACACATAGAATAGTTTAGAATAACATTTGAATCAGACTTACTGTGGGCTAGGTGACAAATTCCTAAAATGGTGGCTGGAAATAATTTTTGGTATTTAATATATAGCGGAAGCACATTAGTGCATGGGGTCCAATTGGACCCCTAGTTGGTAGGATGAAGGTTAACTCCTAGAGTGAGGCACAGATTAGGAACAGGAGATGAGACTCCATTTCCCAACCTCCTTAGGATCCTAGGAGAATAAAATCTCTGGGGGTGCAAGTGCTGAGAATAGGGAGTTTTGGGCTTCTAACTCACACCTGGCTCCTCAGCTGCTACAAATTAGAAGACAAACAGTCACAGGATGGGGAGGAGGCTCCCTGGCAATGGGATTGGAGTGTGGGGTCCAGGGGGAGAGAGAGAGACCATGAAGTAACCATTGCTGCAGAAGAAAGTTGCCAAAAGAGGAACTGGTGGAGGTTGAGGAAGCCAGTTGGTGACGAAGAAAATAAGAGAGAAGCGCCAGGTGAGAATTCATTACACAATGCTTGTCTGAAGAGGATTTCCCCCCTGGTTCCCTTTCCAGAAGTAAGCAGCAGTGGGAGGTGTGTAATAATCAGAGTATCTGTTGTTGTTGCAGCTGCGCTGTGGGAGAGGTTTGTGTCTGACTGAAGAGCCTGTCTAAAAGGGAGAAGCAGCTGCATTTTAGGATGACGAGCTACTAAAGCAACTATGAGCATGTGTTTGGTGAACTGATCCCAGCACTGTGTTAGGCAGCTAGGGTGGAGATGGTAAATGGCTGCAGGAAAAGTATTCACCCCTTATTTTGAACTTTGCTGAAACTGGTGCAAAGATCAGATTTTTTTCTCCCTCCAGCCGAACCCGATCGTTAAAACGATCGGGCACACAATTCACATTCCTACAAAGCAGTAATGGCTAAGCTGAAGATTAGAATGGCCTCTGAGCACCTTTGACAAAGACTTTTGTGATAAAAGCCCCTGTGTTTTACCATATTGCAAACTGTTTTTCTATATAGAGTGGATCCAGTTGCATGTTTAATGAATTTGGGAATATTGCAGTTGCTGAGAAAGGCTGGGCTGTGATAATACATCACCTGGCTCTGAAGCGTGGTACAACAGTACCCAAAGCTCCACAAGGGCAATTAGGCAATTATTGAGCTTGCATTCAATGCCCTGAAAAAAAAATTAATTAATTTTTGCTGTTTGAGCTAAAACTTTGCATGAAAGTAGCTTACATAACTTTCCTGAGACAAGCAGGGCCCGAAAAGTCACATTTAATATAGAATGTGATTATTTTGTTTGCCAAACCTGGCAAATAACTTTTGGCTACAAATTTCTCCAGGTCATAAACTTGAGTGAATCGAGTCCTTAGCTAATAAATGTACATTGTGATAGCTGCATAAAACACTGCTCTAAATATTCATTATTTACAGGGCACTTCATCAAGTTTCATGTACTGTACAGCACTGCAATTAGTTCTAGTCTGTGGCCAAGTAATCATAAGATGGATGAGCACCACAAGTTACAAAGTATTACTCTGTTAGCTTCAATGCCTTTACAGCAGTAAGACATAAGGCAGCACAGATTACGCATTTTATAATAACAAAACCCTAAAAAGGCAGTTGTCAAGTAGCTATGGTAATGAAACTGATTACTTAAATTAATGATGAAGTAATGCAATGCAGATTGCTAAACTAATTACCAAGTAGGAAACAATCCATTAATGAAACAATGTTTGCAAATACCTTTAAAGCCAACACAGAAGCTGAAAACTACAAGATTATTCAATTCAGCCGAGCTCTGCGGAGGGGGCTCAACACCCAACAGGCTACTCCTTATCCACAGAAACAAGGACATATGTACAAAGGACCACTCAATCTAGTACTTAAAATTTAAGGTATTTGTACAGTAGTGCGAACAAGAAATCTTTAGACCAGGAATTTAAAACCTTGCTGAAAAAGATCTAACACTACTGAGCATCAAACAGCTTTTGATAGTAAGGGGCCTGTACACTAAGGGGGAGATTTTAAAAGGCTGCGCACGCGCATCCATGTGTGCACGCTACCCGGCGCACGCACATGGATGCCCCGATTTTATAACATGTGCGCGCATGTTATAAAACCGGGGGTTGGCGCACGCAAGGGGGTGCACAATTGTGCCACTTGTGCATGCAGACGCCAGCGACCTTCCCCCGTTCCCTCCCAGGCTGCTCTGATTTCGGGGCAGCCTCAGAGGGAACGTCCCAACCCCCTAACCTAACCTCCCTTCCCCTAACCCTCCCAACCCCCCGACCTTTATTTTACCTGTTGCGACTGCCTCCAGCCCCTCCCCGCCCCTTTTTCGAAGCCCTAGGACATACAAGTGTCGCCGGGCCTTTCTAAAATAGGCCCGGTGCACGTAACCCAATTTACGCACATAGGGGTAGATTTTAAAAGGTTGCGTGCGGGCGTATATGTGCGCGCATGCACACCCGATTTTATAACTTGCGCACGCAGGTGCACGAAAGTTCTAAAATCCAGGGTCGGAGCGCGCAAGGTGCAGAATTGTGCAGCCCTTTGTGCGTGCCAAGCAGCCTTTCCACGTTCCCTCCCAGGCCGCTCCGAAATCCTTGGAGCTGCCTCGGAAGGAACTTCCCTACCCCCACCCCACCTTCCCTTCCCCTATCTCCCCCCCCCCCCCCACCTTTTTCATCTTCTTTTTTTTTTTTTATCTCCAAACTTACCTCAGCCTTGGGGCTGAAGTAAGTTTTTACGCTTGCCGGTCAACTGCCGGCGCGCAATCCCCAGCCCAGCAGCCGTGCGGAGGCCTCTGGCCATGCCCCGCCCCTCCGTGCCCATTTTGTAAAGCCCCGGGACTTACACGCGTCCCGGGGCTTTACGTGCACCGCCGGGCCTTTTTAAAATAGGCCCGGCGTGCGTAACCCTTTGAAAATCTACCCCTAAGGTAGGGGGGGGTCACCAAACTTTATAGAGAAGGGCTACATGAGACATTTCAAATAACTGAGAGGGCAGGGTGGGAGGAGGACCTCTTCAGAGTTTGATAAGCTGGGGGGACGGAGAAAGAAAGCTCCTCAGAATTGTTTGCAGAAAAAGGTTTGAGGGAGGAATATGTCTGCCTCTTTTGATGATATGAAATACTGGAGAAGGAAGAAGGCAAGGAACAGGATTTCCCAGGGTGTGTAGGGATGTGGTAGAGAGGGTTGTCAATAATAATGGGGTTAATATAAAAAAAAAGATGAATCCTAAATTTAGGCTCTTAAGTTTGGTCCCTACGTTCAGTAGAATTTAGGAGCCTAAGGGGCCAATTTTCAAAGGGCTTATGCACCTAACCTTTTCAGTTAGGCACCTAAATTAGCCCTTTTGAAAATTTGCTAGGGCTGCATTCCTAAATTTTGGCTCCTAGTTTCATTAGGCTACAGGGGAGGAGCTAGGGCATGGAGACAAATTTAGGAGTTTAGCACTGAGATTCAGAATTAGGGACCTAATTTAGGGACCTAAACCTAGGCAAATGAATAGCAGTCCTAAATTTAAGAGAAGAAAGGGGCAAGAGCAATGCCCACTCATTCCTGTCTCGATTCATAGTCCTATAAAAATGGCATAATTGGCCCTGAGGCTGGCACAAATGTGAAATTACTTTGCTGCTGGACTCAGGACTGCCAGCACCATCTTTAAAGTAGCATAAATCAGGAATGAATAAGAGGGGGTGGAGGAGGTTCCCAGTCCATGCAAATTTTCAAGGGTTGGAGAGGCTATCAAAGGGGCCCAGGGAGGACCCAGCTGGGCTCACCATATCCCAACCAGGTAGGCCCAGGAGCTGTGGCTTTCTAGGGGGCAGAGAGCGCCTCAGGGAAGCCTGTTTTATTTTTTTATTTTTATAGGGTGGGGTTTAATATTTATTTCAGTTTGTGAAACTAGCCAAACCAAAATAAACATTAAATCAACCAAAAAAAACCAAAACACCCAAAACAAAACAAGAATCCCCAAAAACAGACAAAATTTGTCTTGCACACTCTTAACCAGACATTTTATGAAGTAACAAAATCCCCCCAAAAGACATCCAGAAGCTATATAGAAAACCTGCCATACCAAAACATTACTAACTCCTGGGACTCAAACAGCAACAATCGTATGAAAAGACAACACTGTAGATATTACACTAGGCCCTACATACATCAATTCACCAGCTATTAGGAAAACATAATGAGCCAGAACGCTAAAGATCCCTACCTTGAAACTACATGCTAGCAGAATACCTCAACTTAGTCATACACACAGAAAACAGAAATAGAAAATAAGTAACCACAAATTAGAAATATGCACACAAAAACTGAATAATTCTTTGCTGTGCTGACCACTACAACTTCACTCTTTCCCTCCTATTCCTTGCAGACAGGAGGGGAGGTGGGAACAAGAGGAGGGTAGGGACTGGATTAGTGAGCAGAGAGGCTATTCTTTGCTTTGCAGTGTCTTCTCCATGTTCACCCTGCTCCTCCTGTCTCTGAATGGCAGAATGGGAGGCACTGGATTAGTGAGCAGAGTGGCTCTTCTTTACTCTGCACTGTGCTGTGTCTGCCCCAGGTTTACCAATTCCCTGCTGTCCCTGCATGATGCCTGGGAGAGGAGAGAATGGAGAAGGAAGCAAAAGGCTGTTCTTTGTTGACTGACCTCGGGGGCACTGGCTAATAGAGTCATGAAGCAGAGTCCTGTAATGCTCATGCAATGCGTTTCCTGCTGTGTGGGCACCAAGGCATCTTATTCTTTTGCTCTAGAGTAAAACTGGCCCTGGAGGTGTGAAAAAGAATACAGTGGAATGGGAAAAAGTGACAGAAAGAGAGGAAAAGACCAGGGGGAGAGATAGGGAAGAGAAAAAAGGGACAGAGAAAGAGATCTCTGGGGCAAGAGGAAGTCAGGAACAGGAGAGGAGAGCATGGAGGCAACCACGGCCACATATTATTGCAATCTTCTCTTGGACGTACCCTTCAATGTCCTGATGTTAATCTTTAATGTGTTTTATTGCGTTGGGGACAACCCCAAGTATACTGATGTTTGATGATAGTTCAATTAGGTTCTTATCTGCTAATTGGCTTTCCTGGAGTCTTGACAGACCAGTCTGTACAAGTGGGATTATGCTCCAACCAGCAGATGGAGGCAGAGACCAAAAGCTCATTATTGAGCCCCTTCTCCATACAAGGGTCTGGTACTGCCTCAGTTCCTCAGTACCCTGTGCCAAAGCTAAACATATCCAAAGACAATTGTTAAGATTTGGTTTCCAAATCCCCAACATAACCAAAACCTGATACCATCACCAATGTTCACACCCTGGTTACTAGCCCAGGAGCAAGAATTCCTATTCCACGCTCATGATTAGGATTGTTGCTTCCGTCTGGACAAAATGCACTCGCCATTGGATTTCTGAGGATAAGGATCCCCTGGAAACCAAAGAAAGATATTAGACACAAACAACATGCTCTCTCTCATTTTTATGGGTATGTCAACCTATATACCTAAATGCATATCTCTCTCTCTCTATCTCTTTTTATCTATATACACAGCCAGCTCTTTTTTTTTAACCCGTGTTTTCTTCCCGGGGTGAAGCTACAGACTAGGGTTGCCAACTTTCAACTGTGAAATTTCCAAACACTTGGGCTCGCGGAGTATTTCCTATATGTCCTTCCGCACAACATCTTTTATTACTTGCCTTATTATTAGAAAACTGTGCACCAAATGATCCCAAATATAAAAATATCAATAACATTCCATTAGAACTGTCAGGAAAACGACAATTACTTAACAACTGCCTTCCCACCATTAGGAAAACGTGTCCTTTTTATCTGGTATCACACCCCTTTACCCTCCACTGCCTTCCTAGAACTGGTGCAAGGGTATTAGGTGCCCTAGGCAAAGCTTACAGGGTGTGCAACACCCCCCACCCTCCCCACACACACACAATAACTGCATCATTTTTAACACATTTTACATGGAAAAGGACATTCAAAGAACAGTCTTCTGAGATACAAAATATCACTTTCAATGGCATGTATATTATATTTATACTAGCCGTTAAGCCCCGTAAACAAACGGGCTCGGTCCGTTTCCTTCCCACTCCCTCCCCTCATTCTCCTTCCTCCTCACTCTCTCCCCCCTCCCCCTCCACCACCCTCCGCGCTCTCACACCCCTCGCTCTCACCTCCTCCCCTCTCACACCCCCCCTCCGCTCTCACCTCCCTCCCTCTCACACCTCCTCCCCCTCTCTCAACCCCACCCTCTGCTCACACCACCCCCCCACCCTCTCTCCACCTCCCTTCTCACACCTCTCTCCCCTCTCCTCACACCTCCCTCCTCCCCTCTCACTCCTCTCTCCACTCCCCCTCTCACTCTCCTCCTCTCAACCTCCCTATCTCTCTCTCACCTTCCCCCCTTCCTCTCTCTCTCCTCACCTTTCCCCTTCCTTCCTCAGTCACTCCCCCTCTCTCAATCCCCTCCCCCTCTGATCATCCACAACCGGCAGATCTCGGGGGGGGGGGGGGGGGGGGGGTGTCCCTCCCGCGCGCACGCGCGGCGCCGCTACTTCTCCTCCCGCTCCTGCCGGCAGATATCGGGGGGGGGGGGGTTGTCACTCCCACGCGCGCGCGGCGCCGCTGCTTCTCCTCCCGCTCCTGCTTCGCGGCCGCCCACCGCCGCTCCAGCTTTTCACCCTCGCCGCCGCTCCTGCGGCCCCACCGCCATTTTTTTTTTTCGGGCACGCACGGCTCTGACTGACGTGCTCGCCCGCTCACGCGCGGTAGAACTGCTCTCTACTGCGCATTTGCGGGCCGTCGGTCAGAGCCCATTTATAAGGTAGATGCACTGCTGTGGTGCCAGCCCAAAAACCCTGCAAAAAAAACACTTGGAACCTATATGATATCAGGCATTTGATGTGGGTTCGATATGGGTTTGGCTGCCAGAAAGCTATGAGTAAATAATTACAATACAATATAGTAAATCTCCCATATAAAAACAGCACTAACTGCCAGTACTCAAACAGTAACAGTCCTACCTAACAAAAGACAACACTGCAAATATTACACTGTGCCCTAAAACACCAATATACCTCCTATTAGGAAAACAGAACAAGCCAGGCTGCTATAGATCTCTATATAAAAAGTGCATGCCAGCAGAATATCTCACCTCAGTCTCATATGGAGAACACAGACTGATCCTCACCAAATACAGAATAAAGGGGGTATAATGTATCAACAGAAACATAGACAAAAAATGAATGGGAAACTGCAACAAGCCAAACTCTGCATATAACGCAAGAATGGAAAAACAGAAACATCATAATTCCTCATAAAACGTCAAACAATAAAACCAAGAAATATAAATCATAACAGTGAAACCATACTAATAAAAATAATATTTCAAAATATTTGATGAAGAGAATAACATCCTATAATTAACTCTAACATTTTTAAAAATTTACCAAACACCAAGAAAATATTTCAAAACAGTGGACATCAAATAAAGTCCAATAATTAAAACAAAAAGGGACAAAAATATTCCCCGCTGACCATATCTGGTAACTTTGTATTTCCAGTCACCCTGAGATTATTGTGGATTAGTGGGGGAGAATGAAGCTGCACACTTTATCTTCTCTCTCGCTCATATACACAAACTCCCTAACACACACATTCATTCTTTTTCTCACACACCCAGGTTTTCTTACACTCACAGGCTCTCTCTCCCTCCATTCCCCCCTTCCTCCCACAGACACACACCCAGACACACACAAGCTCTCTCAATCACCGGCTCACTTTCTCTCCCTCCCTCACACAAGCTCTCTCTCTTTTTCACACACACACACACACACACACACACACACACACACACACACACACACACACACACACACACACTGGCTTTCTCTCCCTCTCTCTGTCACACACACCAGGCTCTCTCACTGGCTCCTATCCCCTCATATACACAGGAACCTTCACACTCACTGGCGCTCTCCCCCTCGCACACATACACACAGGCTCTCTCTCACTCAGTGGCTGTCTCTCTCCTTCACACTCTCTCTCACTCACACACACACTGTTTCTCACACATACAGCTAAAGATGTTGAAGGCCTCTTCCTGTTGCACTGTAGAAAGGGGGGTAGATGCAGATGCTCCATACCCCTCCCCCCCCGGCCTCTTTATATTGCGCCGCAGGCAGGACGGAGGAGAACCCGATAGCCTTGCCTAACTTCTTTCTATTGCGCCGTGGGCGGGAGGAAGGAGATGTCATCAGCCCCCACAAGCTTCTTTCTACTGCACCATGAGTGGGAAAAGAGAAAATGCTGACAGCCCCCTCTTGGCCTCTTTTTGTTGCGCAGCCTCATTGATGGCAGTCAGTCGGTGCATGATTTCCTTACTGCAGCTCACTCCGGCGGTGCTGCTGCGATCCCCTCATTTACCCTTCCTGCTCCTGAAGAATTGAAGGATCGCGGCCTTGCGGCATGGGCTGCTTCCTCCCTCCCAGCTGCTGGGGTCTGAATGATATCAGGTGCTGATAGCAGAGGAGGAAGGAGGCAGCCCACATGCAAGGCCACGGTCCTTCCATTCTTCAGGAGCAGGGAGGGTAAGTGCAGGGGTGAGCTGCATTGAGGAAATTATACACCGTCCCACTTCCACCAATGAGGCTTCTCCCGTTGTCAGCGACCCCCTCCCTTATGATACCTATGATTGAAAAAGCAGGGGCGGCCCCACCAGAATCATCAGGGTGGCTGGCAGACTGCGCTGCTTTTACACGTACTGAGGCCCCATATGGCGGCGCCTATGGCCAGCTCTGAAAATCCAATTTCCAGATATTTACACTGCCTTTAAATTCTGTACTGTCTGGAGAAAATCCAGGCAGTTGGCAACCCTACTATAGACTGGTCTGTCAGGACTCTAGGAAAGCCAATTAGCAGGTAAGAACCTAATTGAATCTTCCTGACTGTCCTGCCAGACCGGTCTGTATAAGTGGAACATACCAAATCTGTACCTCTCCTGGGTGGGAGTAATTTAGACCTGTTTCCAAGACTCCTGAGATAATGTCGTGCCCTTCTTCTAAAGGTTCAGCCTCAAATGTTCTGTACAAGCATGCAGAAATGCCTCTGTGTCTGCCCTGCAGATTTCTGCTGGGTCCACTAGTTTATTCTATGCCCAGGATGATTCCTGGGCCTACACTGAGTGTGCTTTAGGCCCTCGGGATGTCAGCTTTGCCTTCAATATACCTGTTCCCACAATTGCTTACTTAATCCGGTTCACAATTGCTTCATTAGAGGCCCTTTGCGGGCCCCTGTGGCTGACACTCAGGTCTGTCTGCACTCCTTGTGACTTCTCATTATCACTTCAGAACCTTGTGCATCTCTAGTGCTCTGAGCTCCTGCTTCTGACTTTGACCTTCTGTTTCCTAAAGCCCAGTAATGAAATCTCTTGATTTATGAGAAACTACCATTCTTAAAACAAAGGGCTCACATTGGGCACCCTGTTACCTTTAGCTTCATGGAGGCGGATTTCAACCACCATCTCCCAGATGCTACCCCTACAATATCTTAAAAGAGGATGATTGCCGATCCCCTCCTAAGCGAGTCCACCTCCAAGTTGAGAAAGCCTGATCTCGGCTCCTCAAAAGAATAAGCCTGCCTTGTAAACTTTGTGTATCATGCCTTCCTCCCAATCTCCTTTGGAGGAAAGACACCATTGAGAGCCTGGACTTCTCGACCAGAAATATTATACCTTTTGTATGCTAACCTTGCAGAAGCTCCAAATTCTATGCTTTGCTGTGTAGTCCACCTTCGCACCACCAGTGGCCATGACACCTGTCATTGAATATCCTCCTTATGTAATCTGCCCCTTTTAACCAAGTCACGGATCTTCTAGGGAAGAATTATTTGGCTACATTGAAAAATGCACCCTTTCTTGCACCTCCCAGACTAAGTCCAGGGACTATATGGGTTTCCAGCTGTGCCATCCTTTGAAGGATAGATGCCAGTTACTGTCTTCCCAGGACATTTGACCTCCTGGTTCCTGTTTTCCCTTTTTGACCCAAGAACTTGCTTGTCTAAGACATAATGAGGTTAACTCAAAACCCTTATGACAGCTCATAAACTACTTTTGCCAGACTTTACACTTCTGGGTCTGCTGCGTGTCAGCTCCAAGTTCCTCATATGTAGGACGCTTATGTTGGCCTTTTGAGTTGCTGCTCAGTTCTGCAGGAGAACTCCATCATAGCCTGAATCTGACTAACATCTTAGGGTATGAGAGAGCTAATTGTTCTCTCAGTTTGCTCCCAGCCTCTAAGGGTACACTATTGGCTACCACCTCCTCCTAGGCTACCTACTTTGACCTAGAAGCTGATCCTTTGGAATTCTGGACTATCAGGGAAGTTCTAGATGGTTTGTTCTTGTCCTCTGCCTGGACCCAGCTGCCTTGGTTCTCCACTAGGATTCCCATGCAAGTTTCTGCTAGTTCTGACCATATCCTCCTTCAATCTATATGGCTAATGCCAAGGGTGCAATTGCAGGAGGGGCAGCTGTGAGGACTGCTCTATACTGAAGCTCTGGAAAACTAGATATTGTCTGAGATGCTGGTTTGTGAACATAAGGCTTCACCTTGGCCCTATACTGTCTGCTTCACCTTGGCCCTATACTGTCTACGACGAGAGAATGCTCATTTACTATAGCAGGAACCAACCTTTGGAATAAAATGCCCACCGACCTGCGCCAGGAGCCCTGCCATAAGAAATTTAAACAAAACCTTAAAACCTGGCTATTCAAACAAGCCTATCCATAATGGACTACTCCTCTTCAGAACTGCCGATCTCACGTTTCCCTCTCTTTCTCCCTCCTTTCCTCAATGATCATTTCATACTGGTAAAAATCATCTTAATGTAAAAATGTTTCACATACTTTCACATACACATACACAATCCTCCCCTCCCATGCACCCATCTTCCCTCAATGTTCATCTCATACTGGTAGAAATCATTTGAATGTATAAATGTATTCACATACAATTTTTACCCTACCCAAATAGATTTCAATCTATTACTCCTCTTACTGCTCATGTTTGAAAATACCTAGTTATATATAGTCTTCCCATGATATAACTTCCCCCTGTTAGGCTTGACGCAATTGCATTATATGTTTGTGCTATTTTCTTTGACTTCATTTGAGATTTGTTTGTTCTATTGTCAATTGATTGTAAAGCTTGTTGCTGAATTATGGTTCATTGTAAACCGAGGTGATGTTTGTAACGTGCCGCGGTATATAAAAAAAATCTCTAAATAAATAAATAAAATAAATAAATAAATAAATAAATACATACTTAAAAAGGAGGAACTAGTTTTCCTCCCAGTATAAGGAGGCTTTACCCCTCCTTGTCTCTCAGGTATCTGAAGTATCAGATACCTGAGAGACAGTGTCAGATACCTTCTTGCTGTCTTTGAGGGTCCTAGGGGAAGGCATCTGAGCATTAATTTAGTCAAAGGCCTACCCTGGGGGACAGTGAATTCCCCTTATTGATGTTCTACCACCTAGAGAAGAGACTCCATGCATTTCTGTGATTTAAGCTGGATTTAAATTGTAAAAATTGTAAAAATTTTTGACCGGAAGATTAAAAACAACAAAAAATACAAAAATACTGTAAAATTACAAAAAAATCATACTACTAAATATAGATGTAACGTAGCCGCAGATGATTAGAGGTCCGGGCGGTTCTCTTGTTGAGTTGATCGAGAACACGCCGACAGGCTTGATGATGCGGTTAAAACTATTATAAAACTAGTACAAAATTACTGTAGCTATAGGGAATTGGGCGCTCAATAGAAGTCTCTTGATACGACATTTCCTTTTTGAAGTGATTTCGCTGTTGTGGAAATTGTCCTTGTTCTTTTCTGATACGTGTCAATTACCGTGAACATGGCGGGAACAGAACCACTGAAGACCTTAAGCTTTACAGACGCTGATTTGCAAGCTCTTCTAACTAGACCATCGAATTTTCTTACCCAAACTGTTCCTGAAGAAAATAAATGGGACACTCTGCTAAAACTAATGCAACGATCGGTCCGTACAATCTTACATGCAGACATCCGCTGTCAACGGATTCCAAGGGGACTCCGGGTGATTAAAGCACCACATCTTTACAGAGAGGATCCTGAGTTTGTGGACAACTGGAATGCTATTCTCAATAAATGTAGCCTAGATCTGATGATTTTAATCATCAGAACAGCACAAAAATGTGACACAGAAATTCAACAAGAAATCAATACAGTTAAAGAAGCTTTGGCAGCAACAGAGGATACTACTGTATATAACGATCAGCTGGAGACAGTTCAAGAATCAAGTGAAAAATTACGTGGGGAAATTAAAAAAATGAAGATAGAAAAATTTAATCGTGATGAACGCGATTACACCAAGGGATACGTATACCCTTGGATGATAGAGGATAAAGACAAAGAGAAGATCGATGGACGTAAAGTCACTTTTGATACTAATAGTGATGGTTCCTCCGGTGATGAAATTCAACCACGTTACCAACAAAGACGTAGATATAATGCTTCCTCAGATGATGAACCTGATGGAAGGTCAAGAAGTGAATCGGTACCTCAAAATCAAGAACAGCATTTTTTACCGTCGCGAGGACGATCAGGTCGCCGCCCTTATCGAGGCAGAGGCAGGTCCTGGAGGAACGAAACGACAACTCATCTGAGACAAACTCGTTCTCAAACAAACAGGAATGCTTAGTACTGAATCTCTCCAGCAGAGTCCTCTCAACCACACAAATGAATGTATTGAACAAAGGTTTAACCTTTGTACCCACCCCCAAACCTAAATTATTTGATTTAGAAGTGGCCTTGTACAAATTTGTGAGGAAACTATATATAAAACATTTTTTTGCTGACCAACCTGACACTATTGACATTTCGATTTTGAAAAATCCCTCTATTTGGATTCCACCAGGTCCTCCAGATCCAATCATTTTTTCTTTCCATCAATTGGTGTTGAGACAATTACGTCATCAATTTTCTGACAATAATCATTTTTGCAATCTGACTTTAGAAGAATTTCGAGCCATACAAGATTTGAGAGCCAACTCGGATCTGATTATCAAACCAGCTGACAAGGGTGGGAAAATCGTTGTGATGGATAGGATTCAATATTCCAATGAAGTGAATCGACAGTTATCAAATAGGACATTTTATCTTCCTTTACAAGAAGATCCAACGGTGTCTTTACTGGAGGAAATAGAAAATCTTGTACAGGATGGAGAAAAACGAGGGTTTCTTACGCTGAAAGAAAAAAATTTTCTGATAAAAAAACATTCTGTGGTCCCCATTTTTTATCTGCTACCGAAGATTCATAAAGATCTTCAGAATCCACCAGGGAGACCAATTGTCTCTAGTAGAGATTCTCTACTAGAACCCCTGTCTAAGTTCGTTGATGCATTTCTGGCTCCTTTCGTGTTTGAATTACCATCTTTTGTGAAAGATTCCCAAGAAGTTATTGTTTTTCTAGAGAACATTCACTGTGATACCAGTGACTTATATTTGGTCACTCTGGACGTTGAGTCCCTCTATACCCCAGAATGAAATGATGGAGATTGCCATGATGTATTTTCAATCCAGAACACGTCCACAACGTGTTCCCTCTGAATTTTTACAGTCATTATTACAGATTGCACTGACCAAAAATTTTTTCGCATATGAAAATAATTTTTTCCAACAGATTTGTGGCACCGCGATGGGTGCCACAATGGCACCAGATTTGGCCAATTTGTATATGGGTAAATTTGAGCAGAAATGGATTGCCCCTGATCAACCTTTCTTCCAATATATTTTTGCTTGGAAGAGGTATATAGATGACATTCTGATTTTATGGCATGGGACTCCAGCGTCATTTGAAGAATTTTTGTCGTGGATAAATTCGTGTAATACTAGCCTTCATTTTACAGCTTCTTTCCAGGTGAACTCAATTACCTTTTTGGATATTACTGTTTTGAAGACACCAATGGGTTTTTCAACTTCAGTGTATCGTAAGCCAGTAAGTAGTAATACTTTTTTGCACTTCAGTAGTGCTCACCCTCGGAGCCAAAAAGAAAATCTACCTATAGGACAGTTCTTTAGAATTCGTCGCCTCTGTTCCTCTCAAGATGATTTTGTCAAACAGGCGAAATCCCTAAGTGATCGGTTTATCCAGAGGGGTTACCCAAAAAGATGCGTGAGGCGGGCTTTTCTTCGAGCCAAATATACCAACAGAAATTGGCTGTTTCTACCAAGAGATAATACAGCCGAGGAACTAATAACCTGTGTTATACCCTTTTCCCCTATGGCATCTACATTCAAACAACTTATTCATCAAAATTGGTCAATATTACAACATCACAATGAATTTGATTTACGACCTAGATTCACATATACGAGAGGTTCTAACTTGAAGGACCAACTTGTACATTCAGATTCCACGATTTTTCCTCCTAAACAGAACTTTGGCTCACACAAAGCATGCGGAACCTGTTCTGTATGCAACAACATGCTTGCCACCACAAACATTCATTTTGAGTATCCACGGATTGTAGTACAACTGAAACAACACACCACATGCAAATCTGCTGGTGTCATCTACATCATCCAGTGTCCATGTCAGATGACATATGTTGGCAAAACTATTAGACAACTTCGGACCCGAATAATAGAACACCGCTCAAGCTTAGCTACGCAACGTCTGACTGCACCCATCGTGTCTCATTGCTTGGCAAAAGATCATAATTTTGATGAACTGCGAGTTTGTGTACTTGAACAAATTCTACCGCATTGGCGTGGGGGTGACATAAACAAAAAACTGTTGAAGGCAGAACAAAGATGGATACATCTGCTAGACACCCTCCACCCAAACGGACTGAATGCTGAATTAGATCTTCAAGTTTTCTTGTGACAGAAAACCTGATACTGACGTCATTTCGTTCAATGACGTGTGCAGTTTGGATTGGATGCTGTTTGTTCATAAGCTCACGTCTGACGTGTAAATGGTCTCTGTTCCTTTTGTTAGAAGCTGTGGTGAGACGCTGTTCGTCCTACTCGAAGGTTTGCCTACTGTCCGATCCCAGATAAGTGATTTTACCAATTCTGATATATATAAGATATTAATGATTACTTGAATGTGTTTTATATACAGGAATTTATTTGACAGAGACATTTTGTTCATAAAGAATTTACACTTGCATCATAGCTCCTGATGAAGCAGCCTATGCTGCGAAACCTCGGCCGGATGTTGAGCTGGATTTAAATTGTAACAATTTTTGACCGGAAGATTAAAAACAACAAAAAATACAAAAATACTGTAAAATTACAAAAAAATCATACTACTAAATATAGATGTAACGTAGCCGCAGATGATTAGAGGTCCGGGCGGTTCTCTTGTTGAGTTGATCGAGAACACGCCGACAGGCTTGATGATGCGGTTAAAACTATTATAAAACTAGTACAAAATTACTGTAGCTATAGGGAATTGGGCGCTCAATAGAAGTCTCTTGATACGACATTTCCTTTTTGAAGTGACTTCATAGATGAAGGCAATGCTCACTCAGTGACTCAGTTTCCCACCCTGGAGAAATTTCTCCCTGTGGGTACCAGATTAGCAGCTGGTTAAACATAGGCAAACTGTTAGAGGTAGACATATGGAATCACTTTGCTAAAGTAAGGTACATCTTATAAATGTCCCCCCCCCCCTTTTTTTTTTTTTTTTAAATCATGAGGCTTAAAATAAAAGGCCTGCCATCCTCTTCATCAGTGGCAGCTTATGATTCTATCACCCTCTTTAGAAGCCTCTGTCAAGCAGAAGGGCAGACTGCTGCTTCCACCGGATGTTCCCTCAATCACTCCCCAGCTGAGAGGGTGGGAGGGAGAGATAAGAGGTAGAGCATGTGGCTTGATTGCCTTAATATAAATAACTTACTACTATATTTATTTATTTATTTTGGTGCAAATATATATATATATATATATTTGAATTAAATAGGGTACCCTGGCAGGGATCTGGAGTAAGGCCAGGTACTGGAACTTGAAGTTCAAGCCGGGTTCCCAGATAACTAATTGCCACTGAAGATCCAAGTCAATGCCAGGTTGTCGGAGTTCATGGCAAGAAAGTGCACCTTCGCCCAGCTGCAAACATGGCCAACAGGATTGCTGTTTACCTACTCTGAATCTCCAAATTGGCCTTGCCCTTTGTTGCTGTCCTCCTCTCATCCAGGGAGTTTCCCCAATAGCTGTGATCAATCAAGGGTTTCAGAACCTGCAAATCTATTTCTCTCCCCTCCCCCCCCAGCTCTACAGTCTCAAAACCCCCCCCAAAAAAAACCCAAAACCAAAGCTATCTTCTAGGGATGTGCAGAGCAAAAATTTATGTCCATATGTCAATATGTCCAAAGGGGGTCCCATTTGCGGTCAATATGGACATAAAAAAAATTAAATGAGTTGGGTATATGTCCATATGTGCAAAAAAAAAAAAGTAAACCCCCTCACCCTCCTTAATCCCCCCCCCAGACTTACCACAACTCCCTGGTGATCGAGCGAGGAGTGAGGACGCCATTTCTGCAATCCTTGGCGAGAAGCATGTGACGTCGGCGCCACGTCGAGTGACGCGGCGTCACGTGATTCCCGGCGAGTTCGCGCCGGAAGGCTCGTTCGGCCCAAAAAGAACTTTTGGCCAGCTTGGGGGGGCCTCCTGACCCCCCCAAGCTGGCCAAAAGTTCTTTTTGGGCCGAACGAGCCTTCCGGCGCGACAACGCCGGGAATCACGTGACGCCGCGTTGGAGTGATGCGGCGCCGACGTCACATGCTTCTCGCCAAGGATTGCAGAAATGGCGTCCTCACTCCTCGCTCGATCACCAGGGAGTTGTGGTAAGTCTGGGGGGGGGATTAAGGAGGGTGAGGGGGTTTAAATTTTTATTTTGGCTCAACAATCGCGATTTCCAACATAATCAACATAGCTATGTTGGATATGTGGGAAATCCGATCGTTTATGTCACATCACTTTTTTAAGTTAAAAAAAAATATGCGTAGCGTTTTACATATGCGGTCAATACGAATGCACACCCCTACTATCTTCTTCTATAAGGAAAACTGTATTTAGAACTCCATTTTGCTTTGATATGTAGAGGCATACACTGCTGGGATCTGAACACAGGATCTCAAGAAACAGGAGATATATTGCTGTGCACAATTTTCGAAAGAATTACCATGTAACAAGCTGGCTTAAAGCCTTGGTTTTCCTGATTAATAGTCATTTATCTTAACCACTTAGCCATTTCCTCCCTTGGTTACCTGAGGCTGGCTAGGTGGGTTAACTGGCTGTGCCCGCCCAAGCACGGCCCAGCTCTCTCCCAAAGAGATTCCAGCCTGAACAGGGGAGCTAATCCAGTCCTGATTACCATTCAGTTCTATTATACTTCCATTAACAGCAAAGCATGTTCTTACTGTGCTTTTGTGTTGCCCGCTTACTATTTCACACCAGTGGTTGTGGGAGGGAGCTTTGCTATCATGTAGGAGACCAAGGTTGGATTCCCAAGCCCTGTTTCTGCTACTCAGGCCAGCAGAAGCTTGTGATCTGCTTAGACTTTCCTGCGGTGTTTTCCTTTCTCCCTCTTCAACTCCTGCCTCACCAGAGACCAGAGCCTTATTTGGCCTGTTGCTCCACTCCACGAGGGAAATCAGAACCTTGTCAGGCCTGTTGCCCTGGAAGACCAATCCTCAGCTCCTGCTGCCGGACCCACCAAGGTAAAAGCCACAGATAATTCTCCACTAATGCTTGTTCCTTCGTACTGGAACTCATATTCCATTGAGCAGGTTCTCACAGGAAAGGAGGGCAGGTTTCTCAATATAGCCTTGCTTTTTCATTGAATGTCTATCTCTAAGCACCTCAGGAAACCAGAAAGACCAAAATACCTGGTTGCCCTTGGGATGGGAAGAAAGTCCTATGGAGGACTGTTGTCCCAGAGTATGCTAGGGAAAGCGACCCAAGGGAGGGTCATTGCCCTGGAGCCACTGCTTTCTAATCCATGTAGTTGCAGTACCAAATCATCCATCTACACATCCTGTGTGGAAAAGACCATATTGAAGAACTGAGGCAGCACCGGACCCACATATGGAGAAGAGTCTCCATTATGAGCTATTGGTCTCTGCCTCCATCTGTTGGCCAGAGGATAATTCCACTTGTACAGACTGGTGTGGCAGGACAATCAGGAAATTATTTTCCAAATGCACTCATTTGCTGTTAGAGATTGTCTTGACGATTTTTCCCAAAGTACATGTTGGAATTTTCCAGTATCAGCAACAGAATGCGATTGTTCTCTTCTTGACTGAAGAAAAATATCTATTGCTGTGATCATACACCTGCCTTCTTAGTGCTTGGTCCAGGCTCCCGCTCCTGTTCCCTGTCAATTTCTCTAAGCTTTCCTCCTCCTCTTCCATCTCCTCCTTCTCTATGTTCTCTCTCTCTTGGTCAGATATAGAAGGCATATGCTTTTAGGAGTCATTGACTTTTTGCATCTCTTTCCTGCCCCATTCTTATCCCTTCCTCTCCTTGTTTGTTGTCCTGCATTCAAACAGCAACCAACGAGGGCCCTGACTTTTATAGCTTGGGGAACAAATAAACATGGGGGTAACTTGCTGATGCAGCTTTTATTGCCCTTAATCACTAAGCCTGATACTTTTGATGCTCAGCCTTCAGTTCATCTTTCTCTTCGCAAGGAGCTGCCTGCTCCTGGACTCTTCATTGTTTCAGCTCTTCAGTCCAGGTGGCTCCAAAGTCCTTCTCTGCTTCTGCAAGACACTCTGTTCTTTGTGGGGATCCCTTGTCTTTCGTCTATGGTTGCTGGTCTCTCGTTGGATCCTGTGTCTCCATCTATAGATGTCCTTGTCTATAAATGTCTCTGTCTTCAGTTTTCCCTGTCCGCAGATATCTTCGTCTGTAGAAATCCTCGTCTCTAGATGTCCAGTTGTTCTGTCCCTTGCTGCCTCCTAGTTGCTCTTGATTGAGTGCCTTGGGGGTTCGAAGTCCTGATGTCCTTGTCTTGGATGCCCCAGATGAATCTGCCTTCAGATGTCTTCGTTGTTTCATGTCTCTGATGTCCTTGTCTCCAGATGATCTCGATGTCTAGTCTTCAAATGTTCCTTCTTCTGGCATTCACTATCTCCGGCTCCTCTCTTTGAAGCCTTGTCCTCCAATGTCTTGGGCTCAGGCTTCACCTAGCCTCCAGCGGATTGTGCTGTCAGTGGACCTGCCAAGGGGCAATTGCGCCACTGAAGCCTCTTCTCCGGCTGTGTGAGATAGCGTGCTATCCGGATTATACTCCATCCTGAGTTTTACCTTGCTGTCATCTTTCCACTCATCAAGAGTCCTCGTCTTGCCTCAGCCTTGCCTCAGCCTAGCCACAGCTTTGCCTCAGTCCTGTCTGTCTTGTATTCTTGCCTCTTGTTTTTGCCCAACCATGTCTCCAAGTACCTTCGCCCAACCATGTCTTCAAGTGTCTTCGTCTTGTTCCAGTACCATCGACTGTCCTCGACCTCTGTCTGTCCTGACACATCTGCCATTCCCAGGCAGCAGGTCCGAAAAGGCTATCGAGTGGCCAGAGGGCTACCCCAGAGACCAGCATTGCATTGTTAGGTCTCTTCTGGTGCGTTCAGGTTGGGAAGAGGTCAGGACTTCTGGTCATCGTTCTATACGCCTGAGCTTGGACACGTCTTGCCTGCCTCGGATCTTCCACGGAGCTCCTTTCTGCAGTCGTGCCATGGTCCAAGGGCACACTGACTCCTCTGGAATTGGGACCGCTCCTTAGCGCTCCCACAACAGGAAGCAGAACACAGACACAAAAATGATTGGAAGTGAGGTAAACTTCAAATGATTTTCAGAAGATTGTGCTCATCAGGAGCTAGCTAAACTAAAAGTAGATAAAGCAATGGGGCCAGATAGGAAGTTAGAGAAGTTCTGGCAGCTTCACTGACTGACCTTATCGGTGCTACTTTAGAGTTTGGAGGACTGAAGACAGGTGGATTTGACTCCTTTTCACAAATGTGGAAGGAGAAAGCAAGGAACTACAATTCATTTGGTTGGTCTGATCTCTGTGGTAAGTAAATGAATGGAATCGCTACAAAAGAAAAAAAAGGATAGTGCAATTTAGATTACAAGAACTAAGGCAACATGGCTTTACCAGAGGTAGATCTTATCAGATGTATCTGATCAATTTCTTTGATTGGGTGACCAAAGAGTTGGATTGGGAGAAAGCGCAAGATATAGGGTACTTGGATTTCAGTAAGGCCTTTGACACAGTTCCACATAGGTGACATAAATAAACTGAGTGCCTTAAGTAAAGGCCCTAAAGTGAAAAACAAAATCTCCTTCAAAAATTCTATATTTTGAACTCACCAAAGTGAGAATTACAAAGATAGGAGGAAAAAACCTCAGAATCAGCATAATATGAAGAAACTACACCTTGCCATTTGAGAAGGTCATCACTGGTCTTCAAAACAGCTCCTTTCAAGAAATTATGGGGGTCCATATTCAGCCGCTTTGTGGCTGAATATCTCAACTGGAGAATATACTCATCTATCTAATAGTTAGCCAGATAAGTTTATCTAGCTAATTTTAGATCAGCTGAATAGCAGGTCTAGCTTATCTGGCTAACTTAACCAGATAAGGCTAAATATCAACACTTATCCTGCTGAGTTAGCTGGATAAGTAGTTCTGTCCCAGAACAACCCTGTCCAAATCCTCACTTATCTGGATAAGTGGTGTCTCCTGAATGGTGCTGACTATTGAAACAGTGTTACTTAGCTGGATTAGTCTGTTCTTGCTATGTTCTTGCATACTTTTTATGATGATGATACCAAAATCTGAAATGGGGTAGATTGACAGGAAGGTGTGGAAAACATGAGGAGGGATCTAGCAAAGCTTGAGGAATGGCCTACAGTGTGACAGTTATGATTTAATGCTAAAAAATGTAGGGTCATGCATCAAGGCTGCAAAAACCTAAGGGAGCAGCATAGTGTAGGGGATGAAATTCTTCTATGCATGAAACAAAGTAAGGCCTGGGGGTGATCATATCTGATGATTTTAAGGTGGCCAAACAGGTGGATAAGTCAATTGCAAAAGCCAGAAAGATACTTGGATACATAGGAAGAGGAATGTTCAGCAGAAAAAGGGAGGTGATATTGTCCCTGTACAAGTCTCTGATGAAACCTCATTTTTAATGTTGTACAATTCTGGATAGGGATGTGAATCGTTTTAGGACGATTAAAATTATCGTCCGATAATTTTAATATCGTCTTAAACCGTTATGGAACACAATACAATACAGATTCTAACGATTTATCGTTATAAATCGTTAGAATCGTGAGCCGGCACACTAAAACCCCCTAAAACCCACCCCCGACCCTTTAAAATAAATCCCCCACCCCCCCGAACCCCCCCCCCCCAATAACTTAAATAACCTGCGGGTCCAGCGGCGGTCCGGAACGGCAGCGGTCCGGAACGGGCTCCTGCTCCTGAATCTTGTCGTCTTCAGCCGGCGCCATTTTCCAAAATGGCGCCGAAAAATGGCGGCGGCCATAGACGAAAAAGATTGGACGGCAGGAGGTCCTTCCGGACCCCCGCTGGACTTTTGGCAAGTCTCGTGGGGGTCAGGAGGCCCCCCACAAGCTGGCCAAAAGTTCCTGGAGGTCCAGCGGGGGTCAGGGAGCGATTTCCCGCCGCGAATCGTTTCCGTACGGAAATGGCGCCGGCAGGAGATCGACTGCAGGAGGTCGTTCAGCGAGGGTTCCGGCGCCTCGCTGAACGACCTCCTGCAGTCGATCTCCTGCCGGCGCCATTTTCCGTACGAAAACGATTCGCGGCGGGAAATCGCTCCCTGACCCCCGCTGGACCTCCAGGAACTTTTGGCCAGCTTGTGGGGGGCCTCCTGACCCCCACGAGACTTGCCAAAAGTCCAGTGGGGGTCCGGAAGGACCTCCTGCCGTCCAATCTTTTTCGTCTATGGCCGCCGCCATTTTTCGGCGCCATTTTGGAAAATGGCGCCGGCTGAAGACGACAAGATTCAGGAGCAGGAGCCCGTTCCGGACCGCCGCTGGACCCGCAGGTTATTTAAGTTATTGGGTGGGGGATTTAATTTAAAGGGTCGGGGGTGGGTTTTAGGGGGTTTTAATGTGCCGGTTTTTCGATTTTTCGATTTTTAACGATTTTTAACGATTTTTCACGATATTTTACCCCCCCAAACGGCAACAATACGATTCCCTCCCCCTCCCAGCCAAAATCGATCGTTAAGACGATCGAGGACACGATTCACATCCCTAATTCTGGAGACTGCACCTTCAAAAGGATATAAGCCAGATGCTGTCAATCCAGAGGCTACAAAAATGGTCAGTGTTCATTGTTGTAAAGCATATGGGGACATATTTAAAGATCTAAACATATGTATCTTAGAGGCAAGGCAGTATAAGGGAACAATGACAGCGACATTTATATATCTCAATGACAATGACATTAATCAATGACAGCGACATTATATATATATATATATATATATATGTTTACCCTGTTCACTCTTATCCTAGTTCACGCCCCTGTTTTAATGTAATTGCATTCTTACATGCTTGTTATTGTTATAATGTAAACCAAAATGATATGTAACTTTGCTACATGAATTGCGGTATATAAAAATGTTAAATAAAAAAAAATAAAAATAAAAATCTCCAAATGCAGAGGAGGCAGGCATCTTTCAATAAACAGAAGGTTATGGAATGAGCGTGAAAGAGGGTAGGACTCAGGAGTATTGTACGGAAATATTCTTTACAGAAATCCCAGTGGAAGTGGTGGAAACAAGGACAATATCAATTCAAGAAGGCATGGGTAACACACAGGGAAATCTATGAGGTAGCAGTAGGGATTGTAGAGCTGAATGATTGATGAGGATAGACAGATTATATTGGCCATATGGTCTTTTTCTGCCATCATGTTTCTATTTTAAAATGGTACTCCAGCTAAAAGGCCGAGGATAACAAGGAACACACATTAAACAAAGAGACAAGCCAAATCCAGTGGTAGAAACATGACCTTTCTTCATGAGGTCAAATAGCTTTATTGTGATTAAACACTACAATACAGTATATATCCATAAAAAACTCTATAATGTATATAAATTATTCCTTCCTTTCAGCAGGTCTTTTTTTTCCATTACAGCTTTGGTACAATGTGATTTTATTATATATTTTCTTAAATACTTTAGTTTCACAAACTCAACACAAAGTACAAAACTAATCCAAATCAGGGATATTACAATCTACACAGTGGTGTTTAGTGGTAGGAAAAAATCTTACCTCAATGAATTCATGTCACTAGCTAAGCTATAAAGGCATACCTAGCAGACATGACAAAATATGCACCATAAACCAGCAAACATTTTTTTCTTTTTTTTTTTTTTTTTACAGAATACCAGCAGCATTCTCGTTAGCAGTGCTAATAAGTATGTCTTCAGTTGATTCTCCCACTGAGTTCTTTTATTGAAGGCCATATGTTATTTGTCAAGAAAAGCACTGATATGCACTGGTATTCCTCAGTATCCGCAGTTGCCCTAGTGTCAGTATTTGACCTGCCATCCTGTATTACTAATACTTGAACAGTTTGTCCTGCAGTTGGCAGAGATAACTGGAACATTGTTAGTAGGGCAGTGAGGTGCAACCAGCCTTAGGCTGTTCTGTGGGGATGGAGGTATGACATTGCAATAGACAGGCATTCCAGTGGCTGTAAGTGTCCCTTGACCTGATTGGTTAGGTAGCATGATTGGCTGTTGGTAAGATTGTTGCGGCATTCCTTGAGAACCTTGGTTCATTGACACCTGAAGCAAAACAGACAAAAAATGGTTTAGGTCAGAAAAATTACAGTTCTTTCTCAATATAGTCAGCCATTTCTTTTTTTCAGATTTTGAGTATAGCATTGATTTCATTATGCACCAAATACCCTGCTTCTGTACAAAATTACTCTTCTTCTCTAGTTTTCTTTCTAAATTACTCTTGCTATAAGTCGATCATTTCAGGAAGACACACAGCATCTGGTTGAAGACTTGTGATCTAATGATTTAGAATGATATTGCATCATAATCCTAGAATTCATTGTAGGATGTGATACTTTTCAATGCATCAATGTAAGATGCTGCAGTACATGAACTTCTGGCACCGCAAAAGATAGCTGAAGAAGTGGTGGTGGGGAAGGTGGAGGGTGGATTGTGAGGCCCCAAAGCTCATGTACTATATACATCATCCTTACCATATTCCTACAATGATCCAATAGAAGGTATCACTGTGCAATATCATAAATCCTAAAATCAGAGATACCACACCCCACAAAGGATCCAAGCTTTCTTTATGGAACAAACTGTTCTATAGATGACGTGATACACAGCTGGTGTCTTAAAACTTTATACATTTAATGGCAGTTCCAGGAACATCGAATAAAGATCAAACAATTCCAGGCACTCCATACACACATTCACTATTAATTCATGCAGACCTTCCAAGTGCCAGTGCCTCTGCACTGACAAAGAAATTTCATCAGGGCCTTGACTGAGAACTTTCATCTTTGTCAGAACCACTGGCACTTAGGAGATGTGTAAGAATAAATATTATACATTTTTATATTTGGAGTGCCTGGAATCGTTTCATCCACAATGGAGGTGCATTTGATTTTGTATTGTTTACCAGCCTTGAAGCTGGAACATCTGCAATTATGTTCCGTGCAATTATGTCAAGTAAAAATATTGTGTAGTTGGATTTCTACCAGTGCCGGAAATATGTCACAGGCTCTGGTGGTACCAGCCACTACTTAATACAGCAGCCTATAACATCTATACAATGACCCAGATCCATCTATACAATGATCTATAAAGATTAACAGAAGTGAAAAGAAACAAGCTGACAATGTATCTTGGTTTTCTGCATGCTTTCATTTATTTTCATTTATTTTTTATAAACCAAAACAATCATGCCACACCAAGGGGGTCATTTTCCAAGGAGTTACTGCGGGTGATAATTCCGCAAATAGTGTTAACAGCCGTTAACACGATTTGCGAATGCAAATTTTAAATTCAGGGGGCGGAGTAAATATAAAGTAGGGAGGATTTATCGTGTGCCGCGAAACAGCCGCAGTGTTTGTGCGCTAGTGGCCGGTAAAGGTTTATCACAGTTCACGATGTTTCCGGATAGCCTGTTTCAGCAGGAGAGAGAGAGAGAGAGAGAGAGAGAGAGAGAGAGAGAGAGAGAGAGAGAGAGAGAGAGAGAGAGACTTGCTATAGTGCCTCCTCCCTAGACAGGTATTTGTATCCCTGTTGGAGGCCCACATAGTAACTCGAGGTGTGGATTAGGTATGAGTGTAGGGGGTTGGGGGCCACTTTCACATTCATCATGAGATGTACGAACAGAACAGTGGTCTCTTGTGAAGATTTGCTGGCCTTTGGAGTGAGGAAACTCACTCCAAGATGAGATTTGGGCAATGTTCTCTCCACCTAGCTTGTTGTTGCCCAGGTAGAGTGTCCATCAAGCTAGGTGGAGAGAACATTGCCCAAATCTCATCTTGGAGTGAGTTTCCTCACTCCGAAGGCCAGCAAATATTCACAAGAGACCACTGTTCTGTTCTGTTCGTACGTCTCATGTTGAATGTGAAAGTGGCCCCCAACCCCCTACACTCATACCTAATCCCCACCTCGAGTTACTAGGTGGGCTTCCCACAGGGATACAAATACCTGTCTAGGGAGGAGGCAGTATAGCAAGGCGCACTCTCTCTCTCTCTCTCCCCCCTCCCCCCCCAGCCTGCAGCATACTGAAACAGGCTGTCCGGAAACATCGTGAACCGCGATATATACTGGCAATGTAGCCCAAATTGGGTTAATAGTGCAACTTGCGCTAAGAGCGTTTTGCATAGCTGTTATCACAATTTGCGATACACATGCTTATTAGCATAAGGTACACCCCTTTTTGGTATCGCATGCGATACCAATGCGATATTGGAAAATGAGGCCCAAGTTTGCAAGTTAATTCTTGTTTTGTGATACTGTAGCTTTACACTAGCAGTAATAAGGATGTGTAGCCGCCAATTGTTTGGTTCAGTTTGTTTTGTTTCAGGCTTTTTGTTTTTCGATTCATTTAATGTTTTTTTCAGTCTGTTTTGTTTGGCAAACTGAAAAAAACCCCATTAAATGTGAAAAAATCTCAAAAGAAAATTATAACGAACTGATTAAAAGACAGGTCTCTTGTGGCCCTGGAAACCCCCGTACATCATAATGCTGCAGGCCACATTAGAGGAAGGCATTGAAGTGATGTCACTTCGATGCCATTCTTTAGTCAGATGGAGTCATTTCTAAAGGTCCAAGACCCATATTGCTTCTGCCCTTTTTTATGCCAGATCTTGGAAGGTAATAAATGGTGGCTGGAGTGGCCTTATCCTGCCTTACTGAATTGGGGGAAGGGGGGGGGGGGCATGACAAGGCCCCAACCAGGTCCCTGGCTTAATCTGGGCTAAACCCAGGTATGCTTCAGGAAGAGCCAGATTAGATTTTTGGGCCATGTGTTGGGTTCAAAGGGGCCTGAGGAGGCCCAGGAAGGCCTAGGGGTAGACTCTGACCCCATTAGTTTTCAGGACTGCATAAAGGCAATTTTAAAAAAAAATTCCACAAATACAAAAATACCCCAAAATGTTTTCATATTTTTGAAGACGACCATTTTCAGATTGTTCCATTCTGAACAAGTTGAAAACCTCCTCATTTGTTGCCTTCTCCGCATTTTTTTTTCAAAGAAATACACATCACTAATCAATAGCTTGAAGCATAAATACTGACTTTTTACATACAGTTTAACATGAATTAATGAACTCCCCCACAATGTAAGGAACAGAACTAATTTGACTTTGTATAGGAGATTGCAAAATAACTTTGAACACAGCTTGGAAGGTATCTGATCGTGGAAGAGGCTGTTTTTGGTTCCAGGAAAGTGAATGGGTTTGATGTTGCTTTTTTGTATAGTAATGCGATAATGTAGAAAAACAAATTATGTTGAGCTATACAACAGTTTGCTCCGTAATAACTAGAGGCAAGTTAACCTTAAATATAGAAGGGCTAACAATATTTTCATAGCTATACATATGTCTTAATCACAAACCACCACGGACACCAGCTTTGCTTATTAGTAAGACATATAAAAAGGCATAACATGGTAGTATGGTTCATCCTCTGGAAATGTCTAAACATTCTAATATCATTGTTTCAGCAAAACCCTGGGATCACAACCCTGAGAGAACTGTAGCCAATGAAGAAGTCGGGGACATTCCCATTCCAACAGATAAACTTGTTCCAAACTTGTTCCAAGAAAACTGGATATTGTGGTGAAAGAGAAAAGCCCAAGAACAGCATTGGTGATAGAAGTGTCAGTAGAAAGCGACTATTCTGTGGATCAAAAAGAAGAGGAGATCCTCAAGTATTAAAGAATGTAATCAGAAACCAAAAAAATGTGGCAGAAAGTTACAGAATACAGTCCCAAGTGTAACCTCATGTACCTCTAGAAGGACGCTCTTTTTGGCACAATGCAACTATTAAGATGGGCATTAGAAGGATCTTCCAATCAGCAAAATAGAAACTTTCTTCGTAAAATTTCATTATCTTCTGCAAATATTTATTTATTTATTTATTTATTTTTAGTTTTTATAAACCGACGTTCCTGTATAAAATACATATCACACCGGTGTACAGTGAAATAAAAACTGTCGCCACGTGGGTGGCTTACATTGTAACAAATAACATTTAAATAACAATATAAATACATTTAACATTTTAACAGATACAGTGAAGATTAGAGGAGATTTGAGGAGATTACAGTAAACAATCTGGGTAGATTAAGATTCAATGATGAGCTCTTCAAGAATTAATGGACAACAGGTGGGTCCGGACAAGAACTTATGGACAACAAGTGGGTCTGGTCAGAGGTTAAACTGATAAAGTATCAGCTCAACCTGCACTTAGTTCTCCGGGAATGCTTGTGTGAAGAACCAAGTCTTTAGTTTCTTTTTGAATGTGTTATGGCAGGATTCAAGGCGAAGGTCTGGAGGGAGTGAATTCCAGAGTGTGGGGCCCGCTGTGGATAATGCACGTTTCCTTAGTGAGGTTTTTGCCGGCTGGGTGATTAGCAGGTTCTTGTATGCGCTTCTGGTTGGTTTCTTGGAAGTGTGAAGTTGGAGTTGGTGAGTTAAGTTGAGAGGCGCGATGTTGTGAAGGGCTTTGTGTATCATCATAATGGTTTTAAAGTGAATCCTGTATTTAATCGGTAGCCAATGGAGCTGCTGCAGGATGGGGGTGATATGTTCCCTTTTTTTGGTGTTTGAGAGAATTCTGGCCGTGGCGTTCATTACCATCTGGAGTGGTTTGGTGGTGCAGGCAGGAAGGCCCAGAAGGAGAGAATTGCAGTAGTCCAGTTTTGGTAGTATGATGGCCTGAAGGACCAGGCGGAAGTCTCTGTAGTTTAGAAGTGGTTTTAGTTTCTTTAGTGTCTGCAATTTAAAGAAGCATTCTTTCGTGGTGTTATTTATGAACTTGATGAAGTTGAAACTATTGTCCAGCAGTACACCCAGGTCTCTTACATGTGGGGTGGAAGAAGTGCCTGGACCTTGGCTAGCCGTTGGAGCGATGGGTGGAGAGTGATTTTCAGGAGCTATGAGTAGGATTTCTGTTTTGTTCGTGTTTAGTACCAAGTTGAGGCTGGCGAGTAGGTTATTGATTGCTCTGAGGCATTTATTCCAGTGTGCCATAGTTATGTGTAAGGATTCAGCTATAGGAATGAGTATTTGAATGTCATCCGCATAAAGAAAATGTGTAAGCTTGAGATTGGTAAGTAGGTGACAGAGTGGGAGGAGATAGATATTGAAAAGTGTGGGTGACAGTGAGGATCCTTGCGGTACTCCCATCTTGGATTCTATGGGGTGAGACTCTTTGTTGTTCACTTTGACCTTGTAGTATCTGTTATCTAGAAATATTCTAGCACTGATCTAACTCTTTCCATTCTGCTATGTAACATACAATCATTAACTAAAAAAATTCCTATTATTAACGACCTTTTAACATATTTCATCCGCAATATTTGCCATTACAGAAACATGGCTCAAAAAAAGTGATTTAGTCCTTTTGAACACCATAAATAAAGAAAATTATGATGCTTTCTCCATTCCGAGGAAAAATAGAAATGGTGGAGGTATAATGCTTATAGCAAGAAAAGACCTAGGGTTAAATTATATTCAAATCAACATAACCTCCCCATTCGAAGCTGCTTTATTTAAAGCAAAACAAACTGCAAATCTGTATAGTTTGTCCTCCAGGAATTCTCGAACACAACTGTTCTCCACTGATTGAATATATTATGAACAATTTAAATCCTGAAACCCCTACAATAATCCTTGGTGATTTTAACCTTCATACCGATGTCTTACCACTTAGCTCACATTGTGAATTGTTTCTTGAATCATTAGCCGCTATGGGGTGGAATCAAATTATCTAAAAATCCACATATAAAGCTGGACATACGCTGGAGTTTATTTTTACAAATACCATTTTAACAGATTGTGGAAAAATTGAAAGTCAACCGATTCCATGGTCAGACCACTACTTTATTTCATGTAACCTTACTTTTGATATCGATAACGCAAAACCCTCCCCGGAAGTTTCACTCTTTTCATATAGAACGAATTTAAATATCCATGAACTGATTGACCTCCTACCCGCTAAACTTGAATAGATATTGGTGCTAAATACTAATGAGGCAATAACAACTTGGGGAAATATGGTAAAAAATATTGCTGATAAATTATGCCCAATAATAACAAACTTCCCAAGAAAAAAATCAAACCCATGGTACACACCTAATCTATAGTAACTAAAAAAACAGCTTAGTCAGAAAGAAAGAATTTGGAGAAAAACAAAAAATAATGATACATTAGCCTCCTATCGGACTATATTAACTATATACAGATCTGCAATAAATACAGCAAAACAAACCTATTTCACTAAAAAAATTCATGACATAAAATACAATCCTAAAGTTTTATTCGACATTGTTCAAAATTTAATCAAACCACCAATTAACAGTACAATATTCAATGATGAAAATGCACAATTAAAATGTGAAGAACTTGCCAAATTCTTTAAAGATAAAATAAAAAACTCATCTTCATTATCAACAAAAGAGATACAGAAAATTAATTTACCAATTGATAATGATAAATCATGGAATTCATTTAAATTAGCCTGCAGCTTAGAAATTAAATCCATTAAAAAAAATTTAAAACCTGCAACCCACCTCTGGGACCCAATATCTTTAAAATATTTTAAATTTTGTCCTGACCTTATTGCACAAAAAATAACAGAAATAGTTCATCTCTCCCTATCTGAAGGGATTGCTCCATCACCACTAAAATGTGCAATTATAAAACCTAAATTAAAAAATAATAAAAACGTTGCTGCAGATCTAAATAATTTTAGACCCATTTCGAACCTTCCATTTCTAACAAAAATACTCGAAAAGACAGTTCAAAAACAACTGAGTACTTGGGAAGACAATAATATACTTTTTCAATCACAATTTGAGTTTAGAAAAAAACCATAGCACAGAATTTCTACTGCTTGCACTATCTGATACGGTTCTTAGAGGTTTTGACCACGGTGATTCCTACACATTTGACGCGGTAGATTTTAAAATTTTAACTGAACGATTAGTTGAAATTGGAATCAATGGAAGGGTTTTAGAATGGTTTAATTCTTTTCTTGGTGAATGTACATATCAAGTTCAGATAAATAAGAATTTATCTAGTAGGATAAATATTGAATCAGGGGTACCACAGGGATCGGCGCTATCAACCACATTATTTAATATTTACCTTCTCCCGCTACGTAGGCTGCTAGCTGGACTAGGTATATTATATTACATATATGTGGATGGTATCCAGCTCTTAATTAAAATAAAAAACTCAACTGAAGATACAGTAAAAGAAGTTGAGATCTACTTGAACTCCATTAGAACACTTAACACATATGAGATTGATTTTAAATACTCAAAAAACTGAATTTATCTTACTAAGTAGGAAATAGATATATAGCAAACCTTTTCTTTTTAATACTGATTTTATGCAGATCAAATCATCCAATACTGTTCGCGATTTAGGAATTTTAATTGACTGAGTTTAGATTAACCACTGACATAAAGAGGAAGATGAGAGCCGGCTATTTTAAATTACACATCTTAAAACGTCTGAAACCTTTATTAGATTTTGCTGACTTTAGAACCGTGTTACAGTCACTACTCTTTTCCAAGGTGGATTATTTCAATGCCATCTTGTTAGGTTTGCCAAGTGCCCACATTAGACCTCTGCAACTGCTTCAGAACTCTGCAGCAAGAGTACTTTGTGGAAGAAAGAAATATGAACATATTACCCCGACTTTAATAGACCTCCACTGGCTTCTGAACAAAGGATTGAATATAAAATCTTATGTACTTAATTCAAATCCATAAACTGTGAACATACAGAATGGTTAAATGCTTCACTACATATACACACACCCCAATAAAATCTCCGATCTGCGAACAAAGGACTACTCGTGATTCCATCCATTAGATCTGCCAATCTTTCTGAAGTAAGAGAACGCACAATTTCCATAGCAGGTGCAAAGATATAGAACACCTTACCTTTCGAACTTAGAATACAGAAAGACATAAAAATGTTTAAGAAACGTTTAAAAACACTACTGTTCAAACAGGCCTAAGACTTAAATAATACCCAATCATTTAACTGACAGTTAAGTTAAATTACCTCCCACAATTAGACTAACAAAAGAGCTTAACAGTGCTGCTATACAAGCATATTATATTTGATTAATATGTGTCTACGATGGTTATGTTATTTTATGTTTTTATGTTTATATTATACTGATCTTAATTTGTACCATTACTTGTTATTTTTAAAGTTAATATTAATTTTTATTCTTTTAAATTGTTATCGTATTTTAAGGTCGTTTTATTTTTTGCAATGTATCTTATTATAGTTTATTTTTAATATGGTAAATTTTAAACTGACTTAATTAGATTGAAATTTTTTATGTATATTATACGACCGCTATGTACACCGTCTTGATTGCTCATCAGACAGACGGTATATAAATTAGATAAATAAATAAATAGCTGAAAATTTGAGAGAATGAGATATCCAACATGCGCTGGCTAATGAGTGAAGTTTATTCCTGTCATGGTTTGGAAAAAGAAAAAAATCCTGACCTATTTGGAAACATTACCCCCCAAGAAATTTTCAGTTGTGGAAAGGAAAAAACACAATAGCAGTATTTCTGTAAAAGTGTCAGTACCAAGTGACTATTTTGTACAACATATGGAAAAAGAGAAGATCCTCAAGTATCAAATCATGTAATCAGAGACCATGAAAATGTGGCAGAAAGATGCGAACACAGAGCTGTTGTGATTCTGCTGTTATGTAGCCTCCCAACCATCAGAGGCCCTCAGGGAGCTGCTCTTACCCTCTTCTCCACTCATAGTCACTGTGAACCCATGATTCAGCAGGATCCCAACTATTTAACCCGGTCTCTGGTTATGTTCAGGGCCTTGTCAAAGTCTGCTTGTCTCCCTGCTTGCCCCCACGTCTCTGAATGCTCTGTGGCTCCCCTAAGCCACCTTGTACCAAATTTTGCTCTATGGCTCCCCTAAGCCGCCTTGTACCAAATTTTGCTCTGTGGCTTCCCTAAACCTTCTTGTTCCAAATTTTGCTCTGTGGCTTTCTTAAGCCTTCTTGTTCCAAGTTTTGCTCTATGGCTCTCCTAAGCCGCCTTGCTCCAAATTTTGCTCTGTGACTCCCCTAAGCCGCCTTGCTCCAAATTTTGCTCTGTGACTCCCCTAAGCCGCCTTGTTCCAAGTTTTGCTCTGTGGCTCCCCTAAGCCGCCTTGTTCCAAGTTTTGCTCTGTGGCTTCCCTAAACCTTCTTGTTCCAAGTTTTGCTCTGTGGCTTTCCTAAGCCTTCCATTCTAGCTTGGGCTCTGTGGCCTCCCTAGGCCTTTTGTGATACCTGTCTGATCTAGTCTTTGTCTTGCATGTCCTGCTCCAGTGTTCCAGGTTCCAGCGTCCCAGCCTACTCCAGTGTCCCAGCCTGCTTCAGCGTGCCATGCCTCCCTGCATCTAGTTCCAGACTCCAGTTCCACACCTGCCTTTGGTTCCAGCCTTGCCTTGGCTCCAGTCCAGCACTAGCCTCAGTCCAAGCCCCTGTCTAAGTCCTGCCCACCGCCAGCTGGCTGGTATAGGCTGAAGATTACATAGTTTAATTCTGTCTTGCCCTGTAGTCCTGACTCAGCCTAGCTGAGTCCTCAACCACAACACAGGCATAACTTGATGTATTGCCAATATATATTACATGTTATGAACTCTAGAAGAAATCTCTTTATGGCACAATGCAAATACTGAGTTGAGCAGTAGAAGTAAATTTTGAAGATTGAGATCATACTCAACATACTCTGGTTTATGAATGAGTGCAAAACAAACCATGTTTGGAGACACTACCTAATGAAATTGTCAAATAAGTTAGTTTATTCTTGGTGATACTGCTGGGCTGATCCAGTGGCTTAAAGCAGTGCTCCTCATTACCATATTGAAGGCCTAGGTTCAATTCCTGGGTCTGACACTGCAGAGAAAGTGTTCATAGGCCCAGGGGGAAAAGGGTTCCTTAACCATTTCTCAATGGTGACACCTACCTTTTGAACTTAGGATGTATGCGCATCAACTTCTGGAGTTTTTGCGCCCAGCCAAGGTCTGTCATTGCAATGAATGGGCTAGCATACAATTGGGGCAGATTTTCAAAAGGGTACACGTATAAAATACGCGCGTACCCCCCGAAAACCTGCCCCAAGCTCCCCCTGCGCGAGCCGAGCTTATGTTGCATAGGCTGCCGGCGAGCACAAAGCCCCGGGAAGCGCGTAAGTCCCGGGGCTTTCCTGGGGGGGGGGCATGTCGGGGGGGGGGTGTCGGGGGCGTGTCACGGCCGGCGCGTCATCGGGGGTGCTCCGGGGGCGGGGCCACGGCCATGGTTCCGGGCCAGCCCCTGGACCGGAACATGGCGCGCCAGCAACCGGCCCGGCGCGCACAAATTACGCCTGCCTCAAGTAGGTGTAAATTTTGCAATAAAGGTAGGGGGGGGGGAATTAGGGCTGGGGGTGGATTAGTTAGGGGAAGGAAAGGGAAGGTGGGGGGGCGCCGGAAAGAAAGTTCCCTCCGAGGCCGCTCCGATTTCGGAGCGGCCTCGGAGGGAACAGAGGCAGGCTGCACGGCTCGGCGCGCGCCATCTGCCAATTTTGCGCAGCCTTGCGCTCGCTGACCCCGGATTTTAAAAGATACGAAATCAGGTGTACTCTTATTTGCTGTTCACGCAGGCCTTTCCTAACTCCAACATTACTTAACTCCCTTCAATCAACATACTTCGCTAGTAATAGCATTAATAGCCACCCCTTATAATGTTATTATATATATATATAATTATCTGATCTTCATTTTCCTTCTTACTCCAAGTTATTGATTCCCTGTTACATGTAACTGCTTTTCTGCACTATTGTTCAAATTGTAAAGTTTATTTTAATTGCACCCCTGTTTCTTGTGAACCTGCATGATGGGACTATCGTCTTGAATGTTGGTATATAAAAAAAACTTAAATAAATAATAAAAAAAAAAATTGGCGCCAGGTGCGTGAACAAAAGTACGCGCTCGTGTACTTTTAAAAAATCTGCCCCAAGGGATAAATCCGCAGGTAGTTGTGGATGAAGGCTGATGGCTTTGTAGTCCAATAAAGCCAGGGTCAGATTGAGTTGGAAGCTCAAAGGAGCAGGAGTAAAATGTTGGGTGAAAAAAAGAATTTGGCACAGTTTAACAAAAATCAAATTCAAAGTGTTTAACAGACTGGTTAATAAATTATAAACTACTGTATGACTACGTGCATATTTTTTTAATGACTCCAAAATATTATTTGATAAAATGCCTTAGATACTAGGAGCAGTGTCATTGGCTGAGAGATGCTCATATGGATGTCTACATGCCCACTTCTTAATATTGTCATGAAAAACAAGCTATCTGAAAAAAATGCTTTAAAAAGAGAGAAGAGTTGCTTACCTGTAACAGGTGTTCTCCGAGGACAGCAGGATGTTAATCCTCGCACATGTGTGACATCAACAGATGGAGCCCCGACATGGAAAACTTATGTCAAAGTTTCTAGAACTTTGACTTGGCACACTGAGCATGCCCAGCATGCGCTATACCATGCGTCCCTCTCCAGTCTTATAACATGGAATTATATATACAGAAATAGGAGAAACCCAACTCCACTGGGAGGTGGGTGAGTTTCATGAGAACTAACATCCTAATGTCCTCGGAGAACACCTGATACAGGTAAGCAACTCTGTTTTCTTCGAGGACAAATAGGATGGTAGTCCTCACACATAGGTGAATCCCTAGCTATAGGCTGCTCCCAAATATAAAAAGGGACAAACAGACTCTCAAACAAGGTGCCAACGGGCACAACAACAGTGCTGTTGGTAACAGAGGGGGAGACAACCTAAACCCAAGCAATGGGCCCTATGCGGGAGAGGGTTGGGTTCGATACCTCAAACAGATTCTGAAGGATAGACTGGCCAAACCTACTGTTACATCGGCCACTTCAAACCAAGCAATAGTGAGATGTGATTATATGGAAAGAACTCCACGTCACAGCCTTGCAGATCTCTTCCAAGGGGACTGCTCACAAGTGGGCCACTGATGCTGCCATGGCTCTGACAGAATAAGCCTTGACAAGACTTCCAAGATGTAGTCCTGAATAGGCATAACAGAAGCAGATGCAATCTGCTAGCAATTGGATAGTGTCTATTTGGCAATGGCAACGCCAAACCTATTCCTATCAAAAGAAATAAAAAGCTGGGTGGATTGTCTATAGGTTTCTATCCACTCCAGACAGAAGGCTAAGGCTCGCTTGCAGTCCAAACTGTGCAGTCAGTGCTTGCTCACCTTGGTGCGAATGGGGTCTGGGAAAGAAAGCTGGCAGAATGATGGACTGGTTAAGATGGAAGTCTGTCACCACCTTAGGCAGGAACTTAGGGTGCACACACAAGACCACCCTGTCATGATAAAACGTACTGTAAGGTGGATAAGTCACTAAGTCCTGGAGATTGCTGACACTATGCGCTGAGGTGACCGCCATCAAAAATATGACCTTCCAGGCAAGTACTTCAGGTCACAGGTGTGCAGCGGCTCAAAAGGAGTTTTCATCAGCTGAGCTAACACCATGTTGAGGTCCCAAGACAAAGCAGGAGGCCTTAATTAAAATAGGTCCCACATGAATCACACAACTATAGGCTGGTCATAGATGGTCATCTACATCAGATTGGTATGCACCAACTGTACTGAGATGAACTCTAATGGAGTTGGTTTTCAAATCAGCTTCTGATAGGTGTAGAAGGTAATCAAGCAGTTTTTGTGTGGGGTAGGAGAATGGATCTAGGGCCTTCTGTTCACAGCACATGGAAAACCTCCTCTACTTCAGTCCATAGTACTTTCTATTGGAAGGCTTTCTAAAAGCCAGCAGGACCAGAGACACATCCTCAGAGATTGAGTGATTGCAGAATTAACCTTTCCACATCCAGGCTGTGAGTGAGAGCCTGGAGATTGGGATGTCGCAACCTGCCTCAGTCTTGTGTCTTGAGATCTGGGGAAGTCTCCAGACTAATCAGACTTTGGATGGACAACTCCCATTGGAGTGGAAACCAGATCTGTCACGGCAAATAAGGGGCTATGAGGATCATAGTTCTCTTATCCTCGCAAAGCTTCAAGAGATTGCCACTAAGGGAATCAGAGGATATGTATACAGAAGACCCTTGCCTCAGTAATGGACAAGGGCATCCAAGGCTGGTTTGCCATCTGACCTGTACAGGGAGTAGAACCGAGATGCCTTCCTTTTGCAAGGGGATGCAAATAGATCTTTGTCCGGGCTCTCCCAGAGGCAGAATATCCAATTCTCCACCCCCTGGTCCAGGGACCACATGTGGGGTTTGAAGGCACCACTCAGTCTGTTCGCTACCATGTTCTCTGTCCTGGCCAGGTACATGCCCCCGAGCGCCATCACGTGGTATGATTCCGTACCTCTCTGCTTGTTGACATACCACATCACTACCTGGTTGTCAGTTTGGATCAGTAAACTTTATTGGACTGCCGATCTCTGAAAGCCCATAGCGTGTACCTGATCGCTCGAAGCTCCAGGGAGTTGATTTGACAACAGCTTTTCTGAGCAGACCAGCGACCTTGCGTGTTGAACCCATCTACATGAACTCCCCAGCCCAGGGTGGACGCATCCATGGTTAGGACAATTAGGATAGGAGGACTTCGAAAAGAGATCCCCCGTTCCAGATTTGAAAGTACCTGCCTCCAGGACAAAGAGTCCTGGAGGGACAGGGTAACTTGGATGCAATCCTGGAGGTTCTGTGTGGCCTGGCACCATTGCAACCTCAGGGTCCATTGGGCTCCTGCATGTGTAATCGTGCTAAGGGAGTGACATGGACAGGTGCAGCCATATGGCCGAATACAGGCTCAACATGTGCCAGGCTGACAGCTGCTGGCTCTGCTGGAGAGCTTATTTAAGATTTTTTATTTAAAGGTTGAGAATACAATCACTATACACATAACGAGCAAAAGTTCACTAACTTCACATATAAAGTTAAAAATAAAAACAGTATACATTAGTATTGAGGTACTTCCCATTTTTGGTTGTTACCCATAAAGATACTGGACATTAGAGTTTATTCACATTCCCCGTATTTTGTTTGTTTGTCTGCTGACTCTCTGCCATGATGGTATTCAAATTGATGGCCCTTTGACAAGGCAGGAAGGCCTTGGCCTGAGGCATGTCTAGCAGGGCTCCAATGAAGTCCAATGGAGGTGATGGGCTGAGATGGGACTTTGGGTAGTTGATGACGAACCCTAGCGACTTCAACACCTGGATGGGTCAATCACATGGATCTGATGGCTCCAGCCTATGGAGATGCACCGCCTCCATGACCAGGCATTTTGTGAAGACTCGTGGAGCTGACACTAGCCCGAATGGCAACACCCAGTACTGGAAGTACTGTTTTCCCACCAGAAATCTGAGATACTTCCTGTGACTGGAGAAGATATTGATATGAGTGTACGTGTCCTTTAGATCAAGGGAGCATAGCCAGTCCCCTTTTTGCAAAAGTGGGATCAAGGAGCTCGTGGAAACCATTTTGAACTTTTATTTTTTGAGAAATTTGCTCAAGGCCCTTAGGTCTAGGATGGAATGAGTCGTCCTGCTTTCTTTGGAATCAGGAAGTATCTGGAGTAAAATCCCTGCTTTGCCCTGGTGGGACAGGCTCAAGTGGTCTGGCTGTTAAGAGGGAGGAGAGCTCTGTTAGCAGTACCTCCTGAGGTGCTACCAGCCCAAAATGGGCTTGGAGGGCAATTTGGCGGGACACCTAATGGGTTCATTTGGAACCCTTGACGGACGATGGAGGTTATATTTGACCACTGGTTCGCGAAGAACTGCAGCCTGCCCTCAACCAGAAGGTCCAACGTCCCAGGTACACTCCCTATGACCCAATCAAAACCCCATCCCTGGAGTTGCCTAAAGGCTCCAACTGGAAGCTTGGGGGCTCTTTGTTGCCTGGGACGGATGCAGGAGCCCTGATGTTGTTGATGGGAGCGAAGGGGAAGAAGATAGTACTTCCTCTGATGAAAGAAGGCTTCCTCTGCCCTCATCTTGCTGACCTCCCAGAGAAAAAGGATGGGTCTGGAGTGCTGGTGGAGAGTTGTTGGAGGGTTTCATGGTGGGTCCAGAGCTGGGCCATTGCGTCCCTCACCCTATCTCTGAAGATATTCTCCCCAGTACAAGGCATGTCAGCGAGTTGTTCCTGTGTACCTCTGGTCAGAGATCAGAGGCCCACAGCCATGCCATTGTGTGGGCACCAATTCCTGCTGCAGAGACCCTTTATGCCAACTCAAAAATGTTGTAGGTCACTCGGACCTCATGCTTTCCACACTCCAGGAGTGTGGAAAGCATGAGGTCCGAGTGACCTCATCTGGAAGCAGGTGCAGGAGGTGGCCGAGCAGCTGCTGAGGCAGCTGCTCGGCCACCTCCTGCACCTGCTTCCAGATGTTTTGCAAGTAATGGCTCATGTAAAGCTGATAGGAAGCTATGCAGGCAATGAGCATGGCCCCCTGAAACACTTTTCTCCCAAGAGCATCCATCGCTCTTGTGTTCTTTCCCTGAGGGTGCTGATGAATGGATCTGAGAATGCTTGGCTCTTGAGAGTGGATTTGACTACCACCGAATCTGGCAGCCTTCTGGATGAGGTAGACCCTGTCCTCCTTCTTGTTAATGGGAGGCACTGTGAGGGGGTATTCCCATATCCTCAGCAAAAACTCCTTAAAGATGCAGTGTACCAGGACCACCACGATTTCCTTAGGAGGCTCCACGAACTGGAGGATCTCAAGCATTTTGTACTTGCCAACATTCTCCATCAGTAACTGAAATGGGATGGCTTCCGCGAGGGTCTGATGGGAGACACTCAGAGCCCTCAAAGGAGGACTCTGTGGTGTCATCTTCCCAGAGGTTAAAGGGACCCTCATCTTCACTGTAAGAAACAGGATGGGGCCCTAGGCACTTGGTCTTTGTCCAGAAGTGCAGGCACTGGCAGAGCTGGAAAGGAGGGCTATAGGCCTCGGCATCTCTGCTGGTCTGGGTGGAGTTTCCTTCTCTGAGGAACTGGCTACAACTACAATATCAGCGGGGAAGGATGCAGTACGCCGATGGGCAATAATGTCATTCTGGGAACAGATGCCAGCTGGGTCAATATCACATCAATGAGTGCATTGAGCTTCTCCAGCAGCGGTTCCAGGATGGACGGTACTGGCTCTGGTGCTGTTGGTGCCACAGGATCAATGCCCTGCATCACCTGTTCCACCGCCAGCTGGACTCTCAGCTCCAGCTCCTCCTCAACATTGCCAATGCCAATACTGACTGGGAGGAAGGAGGGGTGGCCACATCGTCTTCGGACCTGTGAGGCAGATCAGTGACTGGCATCAGGGCTGGTGGAGACAATTATGGACCCCTGGCACGATGGAGGACTGGCGCTCCTCACTGTGGGGTCACTTGGGAGGCATCACAGCATGTGCTGGTGCATCCCTGTGCCCTGTACTGTGCATCAGAGACCAGTCCCAATGCTTCTTCGGCTTCCTCGATGCTCAGCCCGCTTTGCCCGGTGCCAAGGTAGATGATTAACCCAATATCCTCCGCCTAGAGGAGCTCGATGGTGGTCAGTCTCCGGTGCCTCTATCCACTGACAACACCGATGGTCCCACTGATGTTGATGGTGCGGTGTCCATTGGTGTATCTTCGAGGTCCATTGACGCTGATGGCTTGGTCTTCCTCGACCCGAAGAGTTGTTCCATCTTGCCGAGCCAAAGACGATTTCTCTTCAGGATCATTTGTGCGCATAAGCAGCAACCCCAGACGTCATGTGATGCCCCCAAGCAGAGAACACATGTCTCATGGGGGTCCGTAATGGACATAATTCTTGGGCACAGAGGGCATCGCCGGAAACCAGACATGGTCATGATGGGACGAAATAAAGGGGCCACAATATCAAAATCAATGGTGGCGTGCGTCGATGGCCAGTGGGCACTAAAGCACCGCTACAGGGGAATCGATTGTGAAATGAAACTTACTGACAGATGACAAAAACCTCACTAGGAATGCTATCAGGGATGGACCCAACCTCAAATATAGAAAAAAACTGCAATAAATCGAAAAGAGAAAGTTTTTCAAAACCAAGCCAAAAAGGCCAAGATTAGAGCTTACCAACTGTGATGCTGCATGCTCAGTGTGCCAAGTCAAAGTTCTAGAAATTTTGATGTAAGTTTTCCATGCCGGGGCTCCATCTGATGTCACCCATGGGTGAGGATTACCATCCTGCTTGTCCTTGGAGAAAAGAAGTCTACATTTTACTAGTAAATATTAAGGTACAAGAAGCAGTGTGAAAGCTTTGCTATTCACCCACATATTCTCTAACAGTCATAATATTGTATATTATGATAATTTCAGGGTGAAGATGGGGTGTGTTTAACAAAGTTACCTGGACCTCTTGAAGTGCCCATAGCGCTATTTGGGTTCTGGATCATCTTGAGGGGAGGGAGGTGTGGCGGGAGGCAGATAATTGTGATAGTAGAAAACGCCATTGAGGTAATAGTACCATAAGAAATGAATATGCAATATGCTTACTGCTTATAAGGTGCCGAGGATGCTTGTTTCCAGTGGTCACATAGCAACATCTGGCCCTTATATACCTTGTTCTGATTAGTTACAGAGTAGAATTACAGTATTAAAGACAATGCTTTCAAAATGACTTCTCTGTGCTCGTCCAGCTTAGAATTACCTGATAAGACGGCATGGCTGGATATTGAACCATCATGCCTTGCACCTGGTTTCCCTGTTGATTATTGTTCATCAGGTTTTGGTTGTGCGGAGACTGCTGCATTCCCATGAGACCTTGGAATCCTTGTTGTTGATTAGGTAAGACAGCCTGATAACCTGGAGGAAGACAATTATTTTCAGTTGGGTGCATCAAGAGTCATGAAAGTTCACTATTAAATTATTTTACACAGAGCAGGAGAGCAAGGCTGCTATATTCAGAAAAGAGATGGATGGTATCCTTATTTTCACAATCATATACTGCTTTCTCATTCTTGTTGCTCGGTGAAAAAAATGCATTCATAAAAAAGGCATACTTAAATAACGTTATATTTTCAAATAGTGTGGAAAAAGCAGAATGTAAAATTGACATGTAAACTGGCAAATTAAAAAAATAATAATTATGTATTTGTAAGGGATACTCTGATCCCTTACCAATAAATATATTCTTTTTCATCAGAATTAAGGGGCTTGGAAACATCTCTAAAGGTTCCTACTCCCAGGGGTTGGGATTGGTTAGCTCTGCCCTATTGGGGCCTAGTATGCGCAAAGGTGTTAAGAGTTGAGGATATTTTTTAGAAGACCTTTTTCTCGGCCTATCTGGCTTAGTCAGTAAGGGGTGAGACAGCAGGAGTGATGACAGAGTTTTGATGTCTTGTTTTGGCCAAGTGTCCTTTCGGGAGGGAAGTCCAGCTGCCTGAGAAGATCTGGAATAGGGTACTCCCCTGCCCTACTACCCACTGAAATGGGGTTGGCAGTTGCCCAAGATCTGGAGAGGATTTTTGTATTTTTGACAAAGTCCAAAGAGTTTTGATCATCATCAGAGAGAATGAGATCCAATCATTTTACCAGGAGCTCTCTCATTTGCCCAGGAGTATGGATGTTGCAGATTGTCCCTACCCCATAAGGATACTGGCACAGAGAACATCAATTTGTCAACGGGCACTGTGGACGTTTGTGTTGATTTTTTGAGATTTATGGACATAAACTTTAATTTTTGGAATGGATTTTAAAGTTTATTTTTGTTGCAGTAAAAGTTTATTTTAACACACCATTCAAACTGTACTGTCTGATCCTCTGAAGGGAAACACCCACCAAGACAGCCAACGGACAGCGAGTACCAACAGTGAGCGAGTGAATGGACTAAAAGCGGGCCCCCACCCCTGTGCATTTAGGGCCTCTGAGATATATACTTCTCCCCAATGGAACGGACCCTGGCACCCTATTAGCCTGTGGAGAACTGTGCAGAAAGAGAAAATGGAGAGAAGCAGATGTCCGGGTAGATAAGTGGCCTTGGAAAAGTTGTGTGTCCCAGTATTCCAGGAAGTCCCTGAAGAGGGGATTACTTATTTGGCATGCAGACATGCAAGTACAGAGCAGGGATTGGTATTTATAAGTGATAATATTGTCAGTTTCAAGGAAGAATACTTCCATTTATTTGAACATTACAAATATGTTTTTTTTCCTTCTTTGAAGCACATTTGCTAACTATTAATTTCTGTTCAGGACTGATCAGCAATCTTCCTTGATTGTCAATGCATTATGTCCTCCGGGTACTTTCACAAAATTTAAACCCTTTGATTGCAATCCACATGGAAGCATAACGGGATATTGTTTAGCTCTAATTATAATTTGGGTATTGTGTTCCATTAATTATAAGAGACTGTGGAAGTAAGATGCTCTTATGGGATAAAATGGTAAGATTATGCTCATATAGGGTCTCAAAGGAAGGGAGCCAATCTAATTATAGAGACTATGAGGTCAATATTCAAAACCATTTAGATAGATAAATTCATGTTATCCATCTAACCAACAAGTTATCCGTTTAACTCACAAGTTATCCTAGTTATTCATCTAAATCCATATTATCCATCTAAGTCTAAGTTATTCATTTAAATGTTTAGTTTTGAAGAGTGACCTCTACATATACAAATATATACAGAGGCAGAAGGAACTGATAAATGCATATAAATACTTAAGAACAACCCCCACTAGCCACACATGAAATTTTGATAATATACATCTAGAAATGGGAAAATCTCACTGACCAAAGCAGTGTTTGAACAAAGTTACGAAAGTTTCATCAAATACTTTTTAATCTCCATTTGAAAGTTATCTTGGAGGTGCACATTTCTTTCTTTTTTTCTTTTTGATAAGTGTTTTCAGTATTTTGGATGGTTTGACAATCTGAAAGACTGCTACAAGTCACTGAGATTCCTATAAGCTTCAGATTTGGGATATTTTGTGATGCACTATGTTATTTAGGTCAAAAGGGGATGATACTCCAAAAAAAAAAAAGCTGAGCTCCTAAATTTAGGTCTCTAACAGGGTCATTCATCAAAATGTGTTATGGCGTTAATGGCATAAAGCATGTGATATTGCATGAACGCACATTTTTCATAGGGGTAGGATTAATGAAAATCAGGGGCAATATGCCTGAAATAGCTAGAGAGGGGGAGAGGGAGTGAGAGACTGACTCTATAAGGCCTTCATAGTAGTGAACTATTTATATCGCTATAGGAGGGCCAGTTAATAACTGGAGGTGAGGTTTTGGTGGTGGTTTAGGGTTTGGGGGCCAGTTTGACATGCAGAGTGAGATGTATGAACAGCACAGTACACATCGGTGAAGATTTGACGTCATTTGGCATGGGGAAAGTCTCACAAAGATGAGATTTCTACAATGTTCTCTCACCCTAGCTTGTTGGACTCTATACCCTAGAGGTATAGAGCCCTAGCTAGGACTCTATACCATCAAGCTAGGGCAAGAGAACATTGTACAAATCTCATCTTTGTGAGACTTTCTTCACTCCAAATGACGTCAAATCTTCACTGAGGTGTACTGTGCTGTCTGTACATCTCACTTTGTATGGAAAACTTTCCCCAAAACCCTAAACCACCACCAAAACCTCACCTCCAGTTACTAGATGACCCTCTTATAGTGATATAAATAGTTGAATACTGTGAAGACCTCTGCAGAGGCAGTGTTCTCTCTCTCTCTCATAGCCACACTTCTTTTCCCTATCACGGGCATTCTTCATGCAAAATTTATAGCATTTTGATGAATCTAGGCCTTAATTAGGTTCCTAATTAGACAACTACTTTCAGCTGAACTTAGATGCCTAAATTTTCAGCTGAAAATTCACATAAATTTAGACGCCTAAAGGTTGGGATCCTAAATTTAGGCCTCCTATTTATTTGCCTAGATTTAGGCCCCTAAATTAAGTGTCTAGTTCTGAAAATCAGTGATAAGCTCCTATCTGTTTCCCTGCCCCAACTCCGCCCCATAGCTACCCACTTTTTAGGCTCCTAAATTTAGGAGACTAATGAAACTAGAAGCCTAAATGTAGGCACTGAGCCCTAGTAAATTTTCAAAAAGGCCAATTTAGGAGCTTAACTCCAAAAGTCAGGAGCCTAAAGCCTTTGAAAATTGACCCCAAGATTTATAGCTTTTTAATGATGCATGACTTATATTTGAATCACTTGCTAACTCTGTAAAATCTTCCTACTTTGTTTCTTATCCATTACTTATACATCAATTACTCTCTCTTATTTTCAGATATGTAGAAATGCAACATGTCTGGTATTGGAGGAACTAACACAACAGAAAATGCAATGGCACCCTTAGCCATCAATACTAGTGGTGGTATTTACTATTCATTGCCTGAACAATTCAATGCAGGAACAGAAACTGTAGATACTAGAATAAACATATCAGACTTCTGGTGTTCAAGCTCTCTGAGACAGTTGCCTCGTTTCTGGATATTGAATATGCAGGTTTAAACTTTGGTTAGTGGCAGGCTAAGAGTCTTTGTTTGTGTTCATATATTTTAATTGAATTCACAAGAATTGTTTAAAACAATTTCCATTTAGTGAACATAACTAACTCGTCTGGGAGGATGGTACTACTATATTGTAAAACATAGGGGTCAATGCACTAAAACACAAATACAAAATGTTTAAGGTACACTCACTAAAGATTTTAACATGCATACTAAAACTTTATATAATGGCTGCTACACATTTTTTTTCCATGTTTGCTGAAATACATCATCTTCAATAAGTGTGCAAAAAATGTGCATGCTAACCCTAAAAGTGTAGTGTGTGCATGCTACACTTTGAAATCCCCCATGCTAACCATCCTAAAATGGATAGGGCCAATTTGTACAGGAAGTTTAATTTCACCACCATCCAACATAAGAAGTAAATAGATTCTCTGAACCCTTCCCTACTCTCTCACCTGATGTAAGGAGCCTGAATATCCCCTTCCTGTCCCCTGTATGGGGCAAAAAAATGTCACAATAGATTAATTGATGCCATTTTGAAAGTTAGTGCCAGCAGTGCAGGAGGTAGAGGTGTTTTCTTCTAACCCCATATTCTTGACCAGGACTTCAGAAGGGGTAGGTAGAAGGGGCACCTAGCAGGAGAAGTAAAGGAGGATGATATGTAGGGGAATTGGGGCATGTCAACCCCTTAGTGCTTCTGTCAGGGGAGGGAGAGTATCAGTGTATGAAGGCCTCTTATTTCATATGTTTGAGGTGGAGTTATTGTGGATTGGGACTCACAGTCACCTTGACCTGGCACTTGAGGTGGGGGAGTGGAGGAATGGATGGTGTGGTCCACGTTTCATGGGGAGTTGAAGGAGTGCCAAGGACATGGCTTCCTTCTAGTGTTAAATGTTAGTGTGTCAGTCCTGCTGGTTATCATCCTCTGATTTCTACCCTACACGACCCAACCACATCTCTCAAAACAAATTGTAAACTGCAAAAGTACTCGAAAAGAAACATTTGGCCATATGAGTTGTATTCAGAAGGAAATTTTTATCCAACTTTTGTTTCCCATGTCTTGCATTTCCTACAAGAGATCTTACTCCCCCCCCCCCTCCAATAGGGTCTAAAAATAGTGATCTAACATTGTATATTGGAAGCAGTCCTAAGAAATACAATCTCATCCTATTATGCTTCCATTTTTCCATTTTAGCTGTTTCAGACATTTCTGAATTTCTCCTTCCCTCCCCTGTATACAGCCACCCTTTCATTTAATTCCAGTTATTCATTTTAGCTAGCATACTTCAGGATCCTCAACTGGTCCGACTATTCAGAGTAATTTTCATCTTTGATGACTAGAACAATCCAAACTTTATCTGGAATTTCTTAGATGCTCTTGCATGGCTAGAAATGTCTGCCTTTTCTGTGCTGTGACTTTATTTAGATCCATGAGAATCAAATTTTAATTTTCTTCCCACAGTACCTTGACTTCAGGATTTCCAATAATTGAGGGTCTCTCTAGACATGAATCACAACTGCTCTCAGATTTTTTTTTTGTTGCTGTTGCTGCGAGAAGGCACCTTACACACTCTTTCAGTATTTACGTCCTTCATATGGTGAATTTCCAGCAGTTTTGGAGGAAATGTTTCTATAAATTTCATTGGATTTGCACCCCAAATTCTCAGATTGTTTCTCTGACTCAATTGTTTTCGCCTTTTTTTGAGGTTTCTTTTCAAGTGCAGCAAGGATTTTAACTGTATCCCGTAGCAATGGCATAGCATCTGCATTTTTCAGCAGGGTGGTGGGTGGATGGGGGTAGGAGGCGTGCCATGTAACCATGGCTGGGATTCAGTCCCATGAGCCTTCATTCACAACCACATGGGAATTTTTCCCCTATTTTAAAGCCCCTCTTAACTCACTAAGCCCAGTTTGTCACAGCGACGCTCTTCACACCTGGAGGCCCCGTGCATTAGGGCTCTCTCCAGATCCATGCCATCATGGAGCCTAAATCTGATGCCTAAGTATCTCTCGGATTTCTTCCTTCCCAGAGCTGCGGACACAGTTTCTGTGGCATCTCCCTCTGCCTGGGGGCAATGGAAGAATTTAGCTTGGAAAACAAACCTAGGCTCTCTGTGCTGTACTGCCACTGTGCCGGCCCAATTACAGTACATTCTGAAAGGAAAGCCCCGTCATGAAATTTATCAACTTCCTTTTTGAAATAAAGAGAATTATACTGTGCAGGATGCCATTTCTGTTTAAGTTTATTTTGTTGCACTGCGTCAGAATCTTCGAGGATTACAAAACTCTCTTGATCATAGTAAGGGAGATTTTAGCTTCCGTTTCCTTGGCAGCAGTCATTTTCTATGGTGACAGAGGACCCTATCCAGATCTTTTGAATCTGTGACATGCTGGCCACAAAAGCCTATTCTGTGATGCCTACTTTACCACCAGCCATGACAGTTATCTCTTAGAATAAATATATGGAAAACAAAACAATTCTGTACTTGTAGGGTTTTAGTTTTTGACTCATTCATAAAAGACATCCATCTGACAGCAAGCTCTTTAATGCCCCTTCTAGCAAAGTCTATATTTATTCAAGGGAGGAAATGCACAGTGTGCTCAGGCTGTGACATGAATATGACGTAAAGTCAAGTAGTAAAAGAATGCTTGCCCCTAACTTCCGTTGCATAATTTCTCCAAAATCTAACCACTCTGGCTCCATAGGATGTAATAGGGGAACTTCTGCATCACGAAGCCATGTTAGTACAACAATAAATTATTGCAGATCACTTCTCAGCTGGATTTTATCAGCAGAACTATTAGATTCCTAAGGAAAGGGAAAATCAACACAAATAACCAATTCATTGTGCAAATTGCCAGCCCCACAGTGAGAAACTAAATTAAGGACTTCTGATGTATAGACTTAAAAGAGTTATTGGAAAGACATGAGAACTAATATGCTGTACTTAGGCTCTGGCTAAACACACAGATCTTTATGACAGCGCTTGCATCTCGTGAGAGAATTAGCATTTCTCAGTACTTAATAGATATATATATCATATACTAGCTACTCCTGCACACCCCACTCCTTTTCATATTGCACTATATAAATCCTCTCTGAGATGGATGCTCACAACCAGTCCCCTCTTCTAGGGTGACAGAAAAGCTTGTAGGGGTCCTTGACCTCTCATGAATGGATTGTTGCTTGCTTTAGCCAGGACTTCCGTAACCCCTCAGTCTTTAGGGTCTATAGGAACACTGAGGCTCCAAAGACTACTGGCAATTGACCAAGAAAGGATAGTAAACCCCACAAGCCCAAATTTCATAAAAGAAAAATGGAGGTCTTGGTAAAAGAAGTGGTCATCACACATTTCCTATTATTCTATAAAGAGCAATCTGTAAAGGTTGCCAAGAGCAGGAAGCATGCTAGAGGAACCAGATAGGGATTCACTATTTCCACTGCAACTCTTGCCCCTAGAGGTCTGGTGGCTAAGAAACACATATTTGTGGTAGCCATTCAGGGGTTGGAGAAAGCCATTTAATCCCATCCTGTGATGAGATAAATCTTACTATGTCTACTGTAACACAGAATGCTAAATATTGTATCACTTAGCTGGTACACAGAATACCAATAAGTCAACCTGAAAGAGTGCCTGTATTTACTGACAGGCGTGTATAAAAGGGGAAAGTGCAAATGGAATATATTAAACAATGCAAAAATCCATTTGTTTACCATCAAAATGGAAGAAATACTTTATACTGAATATTCTTTTAACAACAAAAAAGAACTTAAGAGATGTTTCCTTCCAGGCATACAACTATGAAACCAACACAACCCTTAAGCAGCATAAGAATCACTCTGCTCTCCACTGTCTCGCAAATGCTACACTGAAAGAAATCCTAAAGGCAAGCATTCCCTTAAATGTGACTTTGAAGTGGAGTGAAAATTGCCAGTTAAGACATACCACATCTAAAGAACAGATATTCAGACACACTTACCTAATTGTATGGCTGAATATCTGGCTAAATTTACCTGCTTAAAATGTGAATGGGTAGATTTAGACCTGCTACCCAGCTAAATTTAGCTTGTTAGCATTCAATATTGCACTAATTGGATAAATTCCGAAGCCTGACCCAGGAATGCCTCCAACTGCTTTTTACTATGCTGTTGTGTTTTCCTCGAGGAGATGAACTAACCTGCGGCATTAAGGATCACAACTTAGTAAATCCTAGGAAGGGGGCTGGGGGGACGTTTTTCATACAAGGGGAGGGGGTTTGGGAGCTGGATCCACAATATTTCAACATTTAAAAAAAAAAAAATCTTTTAACTTTGGCCACCTCAGACAGCAGCAATGGGGTGGGGGTGGGAGAGGGTCTCATCAGACCTCCATGGGGCTTTTTGCACTGCCAGGAAGGGGGTGGGTGTCCTGTGGGCTGAAAGGCCCCTTTAAGAGAAGTCCTGAGAACCATAAGACATATGTTACCATCTCAATGCTCTCAAGGAAAGTTAGCTACACCTGTTAAGGTGTAGCTAACTTTCAACCAAATAATGCAGCTTGCAAATTTTAAGCTAAGTTGCGTTATTTGATTAGCATACAATTTTTAGTGGCCATATTTTTAACTAGGCAAATTCTCCTGTCTGAAACCTGGTTTTAGCCAGGTTAATTTTTTGAATATCAACCCCAATATGTCATTGCTCAGAAACACTTGACAGTTTCAAGTTCAGAGTAATGCTGAGATGTGACACAAGGCTAGGCCTCAGAAGTGACATTTCCTTGAGATCTTTTGATGTCCAAGTACAAGAACAGGAAACTGCAGGTCCCAAGGCAGATGATGCCCCTGGCAACATCAGCTGGTTGATCAAAAAATTAATCTTATTTTCCAATTACTACCATCATTCCCAAGGTAATCCCCATCTGCACAAGATCTCATCTCCTTTCTATCCCTAGGGAATAATAAGGTGGTAAATGATATGGGAGCAAGCAGCTTACCTCATCCAACACAGCCACTGTGGGAAGAAGGTGGACTCAGCAGGCTAATAGTTAGAGAGTGTTCTATTGGTTATAATCTGTGCACTCTCACTGGGCATCTCCTGAGCCAATCCCAAGGTCATGGGATGGTCCAGGGAGGCACCTTTGAGACCATCAACCCTTGAGCATAAACTGCAGCAATTGCTGAGTCTTGAGAGGAGACATGGGGGCACTCTATGAAGTTAGCGTGTGCCACATTTAAAAAGAATTGGAGAAAGTTCTTTTTCACTCAACGCACAATTCAACTCTGGAATTTGTTGCCAGAGGATGTGGTTAGTGCAGTTAGTATAGCTGTGTTTAAAAAAGGATTGGATAAGTTCTTGGAGGAAAAGTCCATTACCTGCTATTAATTGAGTTGACTTAAAAAATAGCCACTGCTATTACTAGCATCAGTAGCGTGGGATATGCTTAGTTTTGGGGTACTTGCCAGGTTCTTATGGCCTGGATTGGCCACTGTTGGTAACAGGATGCTGGGCTTGATGGACCCTTGGTCTGACCCAGTATGGCATTTTCTTAATGCTGTTAGGCTCATCAAGAGCAATAATTAGAGCAACTATATGTTATCATGACTGTTAAAGAGAATCAACAAGATTAACATGCAGCTGACTTGTATGTAAGCTGCAGGAGTCTAGTGCTGAATCCAGGTAGCAGTTGAACGAGAACAGACTTTCAAAAAGCAACATAACTGTTTTCTGTAGGTTCTGCAGATAAAATTCTCAAGAAATCAGCACCAGTGGAGTCACCTATTACAGTTTCCTAGGAGTCAGTATGATTTAGGGGCAAGAAGGGTTACAAATGAGGATGTATCCTTTGTGGTGCCTTATCATAGTCATGACTGTGATACATCAAGCAGTGAGCATAACTTCTGCCTCGCTTCTCCTCCTGACTCCACATCTGAGGCACCTGCTTATCAGCCAGCGCTCCAAGTCAGTGATTCTGACAGAAGGTTATGAGATACACCTATAGGGAGAAGCAAACCCCTTTGTTGATAAATCTTGCATTTTCCCCGGATCCCTCTACATTCTCTTCACCTCCAGGGTCTTCCATTTGCTTTCTCCCCTTTTCTTCTTAGAGACTGGAGGAGGTTATTATCCTTACTGCAGCCACTGACATAGTATTTCTTTGCATCCTTTCAGGTAGATTTTAAAAGCCTTGCTTGCTCAAAATGGCCCCATATGTGCGTCTGTGTGCTGCGTGCAAGCAACACGAATTTTAAGAAGCCAGGAACTACGTGCTTACAAATCTTTGTGCTCATCAAGAATAAAGAGGCAGAGAATGGGCATTCCGGGGTGGGAATGCAAGACAAATGCACATAACCCCTCAATTTTGCAAAGCTGACCACGGCAACGCACGCCAAATTACGGAGGTAACTCTACTGCTGGCCCTGATAAGGCACAAGTGAGAGAGAGAAACTCTTTTAAAGAGCCCATCTGACAGTCTATATATATCCCGCTATAAAAGGGATACTTTCAACTCAGGGTGGGTTTTTTTTGGGGCGGGGAGTTTACATTGTCTGCCTAGGGTGCAAGGGTCTGTAGACTCTTGTAACACTGCTCCCCAAACCCCACCCTGACTTGAAAGTGCCCCTCTTACAGTGGCATATGGAGTGTCAGATTGGCCCTTTAAAAGAGGCACTCTCTCTCAACCGCACATAAAGGCTCTAACACATTCATGCGATAGGGATATTTTTAATGGTATGCATGTACAATATAAAATAGAGCATATTTTTGCTTGTGTGCCCAATATGTGTACCTTTTAAAATGTACTTGTTTGCTAATAGCTGAGTCAGATAAGAGAGTGGTCATGAGAGCTCTCAAACATTTAACCCCATTGGAAAATGTCATAGTTTACCTGAAATATGGATTCCAAAGTCTTCTATTTACTGTGAAGAAGAGTGCATGGTTGTCAGGAGTGTTTTAAGGGCACAGTTCAGGAGCTGGATCAAAGCTCTAAGAAAAGAGCTCTGCGTCAAACAAAAATAATTGTTGACTTCAACAAAGCCCTCGTTGTGCAGACTGCTGTTCTGGTTGAAGACTCAAATTCTGCAGTGGTCTTTGCAATGATCAACCACAGCAAGGATAGCAACAACCATCATAATCATATCATTCTATAAGACCTTGTAGAAAGGTTCTTTATTAGAGACTGTCATACTTTTGTGTCTTATACATTGTGAATTGTAGAGCACTGTTTGAAAACCACTCATGTGATAACTCAGGGTTTCTCAAGTTTGCCCTGGTGACCCTACAGGATATCCACAAAGAATATTCAGGAGATAGATTTGCATATACTGGGTCTCTAATATATCCAACTTCATCTCATGAATATTCACTGTGGATATCCTAAAATCCCAACTGGCTATGGGATCAACAGAACAGGTTTAGGAAGCAATGTGTTAACCTTGATGTTTGAAGAGATATCTTTGTTGTGCTAATAAATATGGATTTGTGTAGGGACATCTAATGTCTGTTTTGGTATATTTCTTTTCCAAAGTGAAGTGTGGGAAGATGTACATCAGTACAAGGTCCTGTAGGGAAATTTCTGCAATGTCATCATTATGCACATCACCTTCATCTTTCAGCCATAATCCTTGTTGGTAGCTGAGCCTTTAAATAGTGTTGCATCTGTTGGTCTCAGACTGCTTTGACCTCTGTGCCTCACCTTTCTTCCTTCTCTCTCCTCAAGCCTTGGGAAGATGGCTGCTGCCGTGTCTTCATGCAGTTATTTCCGGTGTCCCCGGATCGGCAACGGTGACGGTGTTCGCCATGATATTCCTGAGGGCCTCCTAGGGTATGCGCGCGCACGCCACCCATGTCTTTATCCACGTCATGGCGGGAACCTCGGGGGAGTCCCCTCCGAGTGATGTCATCACATCCTGGTATTTAGCCTGCCCTTCATTTGCTAACAAACTGAGTTAGCAAGGATTGGATTGCCTCTGGTCTAAGCTGCTCTGCCACTTCCTAGCTGCCGCAGGAAGCTCTTTCTGCCCTTCGGGGTAATTCTTCACTAACTTGGGTACCCGCTCCTTGGGGGCCCCTCTGCTCTATTTCAGGTACCTATCTTGGGATACCGGGTACTCACTCCTCGAGGGCCTGCTCTCCCTAATCTGGTGCCTGCCACTGAACAACTTCTGCCTGCCAGGACCTTCAACAATACAGCTTTCTGCTTCAGTGAGTACTAACCCTTTCAGTCTGTCTCACCTTCAGCTTCAGCGCTCTGTGTCTACATCCGGGACCTGTCCCTGCTACGCCACACTGCCTATCACCTACTCGAGAGTGAGACTGGTCTCCTCTACTGAGGACCCCTGGACTACTTCACTGGGTTACCTTCACTGCTGCCCGCTCCCCAGGCAGTCCCATCGAGCTGTACAATAAATACTACTTCTCTGTGTCTGCGTATACAGAGTCTAGCCTAGTACTGCGGTTCCTCACGGGGCTCCTCCCCGTGGGAGTGGACATCACCGCAGTACCCAAGAATCCACTCCAACACCTCATAACCATAACAAATAGTATGTATATAAAATAAGTTATCTAGTCTGAGAAGGTGTTACATTTTAGGTCTCAGCGAGGAGAGCATATCATGCTATTTCTGTGCACTTGCTAAAGTCTAATTATCATCTGATGTTCCTTCATTAACACACTAACATCTTCTGGGACCAGTTTAGCATGTGTGATTGGGTCTTAAAGGTCAATTTTCAAAAAATGCTCAGTGGCTAAATTAAGAACCTAAATTTAGGCGATTTAAAGGTCAAATCTGGGAGTCTAACATTTTGGCTAAAAATGCACCTACATTTAGGGTTCTAAACTTTAGGAACCTAGATTTAGGTGCTTAGTGCTAAATTTCAGTGCTAAGCTCCTATCTTATATCTCCCACCCTAACTGTGCCCCTGTAGCCATCCATCTTTTAGAATGCTAAATTTAGATGTCCAGTGAAACCAGGCACTTAAATTTAGATGCTTGATCCTTATCAATTTTCAAAGGGACCAATTTAGGTCCTTAACTCCATTTGGAAATTGACCCCTTAGGCTCAGGAGTGGCCAACTCCAGTCATGGATAACCACAAACAGGCCAGGTTTTCAGTACATCTACCATGATTATGAATGAGATAGATTTGTATACAATGCAGGCAGTACATTCAGATCTCCCACATGCCTATTTATTGTGGATATCTTGAATATCAGGCCTGTTTATGGCTCTCAGCTTTAGTGTATAGACTAGACTACTCTGCAATTAATTATGGGACTTTTTCATTTATTAGGTGTATTCAACTTATTTTATTTGGTTTATATATCAAGGTAGCTTGGGCTGAATATTAAAAGTCATGAGTACAGTCTTTAATGTTTTTTTCTCTAGTGTGCCAATTTTCTGTCTTTCAAATAAATAGAAAAAACAATATGAACTTTCACTGACAGATTACTTATATCTATTTTCAGCATATGAGCAAGTTTTCAAAACATTTGCCTTTTGCAATCTGAAATACGATTCTCTGCATATCGATTGGGTAAACACTACTGAAGAAAGAGAGATTCTTATTAAAAAAAAAAAATCTGTATCACAATTTGATGGATGAACTCATATTAGAAGAATAAATCTCAGATTTACAGTTTAACCAAGGTAGCATTAACCCCTTCTTCTCCATAACAGGACAGGAGGATTAAATGGTTGCTGCTGAGCATTTGTCTTTATCCTTTCTACACAAACAATTATGTGGCAATAAATTATATATAGTGCATTATATCTTCCTTTGTACTGATAATTTTACCATACGTATACTGTAGATAAATTACTGATGGAATATTTACACTGGTAAATATGTGCAGTTATTTTCACAAATAATTATGAGACCTACCATGAATGCATATTCAGTTGACACAGTACAGTGGTGCTAAATTTCAGTTTACGGAGTTCTAATTAAAAGCAAGGTCTTTTCTTTGGATGACGCCCTCGGCATGTCTTAACATAAAAGCCCTGAATAAACTGCATCATTTTAACTGACTGTTTTTATTTACTTTCATTTACATTGGAAACATCCAAAAAAAAAAAAAAGCACATTATTTTTTTCTTTTACCGGTGTTGTATTCCCCATCCAGTTCCATCAAATTCCAGTAAAATATAAACATTATCTATTTATTTATTTATTAATAAATAAAATATAAACATAAGTAAGAAAATCAGTACATATTGTTTTAAGTTAGTTGGTGACCCATCTGCAGGATCTGTTTGCTCTTGAAGAGTATTCTGGTGGCTATCTCAGAATATCACCATTATGCCCATGTTTCTGAGATATATTCTTCTTGGCAAAGCACAATATTGCCCCTCCATACACACACACTGATATTTGCTGCTGAGTTCACTATGGGATGAAGTCTAGTATGCATTTAAATTGAACCTGAGTGTTATTCTAAGTAACTCTAGCAAATGGAACTCAGGACTTAAATTTCGGTAAAGGACTGTACGAACCACTAATCTTTGCTCAGATTATGCAGCACTGGCAGTCTCCCTTTTCTAATGAAATGGCAATAAAGAGAATGGGTGAAGCCGAGTTTAGAACAATGGACTAGGAACCAGGAGACCTAAGTCCTGGTCCCACTTTTGTCATGGACACCCATTGTGAAGTTGGGCGATACAGTTTACTTTGCATTGCTTTAGGTGCTTACTTAAAAGTAAATTTTTGAAACCAGCGCCCGGGTGCACAAGAAAAGCACAAATGCCAGCTCGCGCAACAGGTCACAGACATTTTTATAACATACGCGTGAGTGTAGCGGGAGATATGCGGGTACTCGGGCTGCTTTTAAAACGCACATGGCGTGTGCCGGCCCGAGTTACTCGCATGTCTCCCAGTTTTGGTGCACGCGGGGCTTTTAAAATTCACCCCAATAGCTTGTAAGCTCTCACAGGACAGGGACTCATTGCACCCCTAGGTAACCTGTGGTACGGTGCCCTGGTTTAGGGTGCTTCACGACTGCCAAAATAATCATCATAATAATCACATCCCACAACATTCAGTTGAACGTCTGCAGTTAGGAGGCAACTTTTGTTGAACTGTGAGCAGAAGTGCAGCATCTGTGAGTGCTTTTTTTTACCTGCGGACTTTGTGTCATTTTCAAATGACAAACTTTTCCCTTTTAAAACCGGATCAGAGAAAGTATCTGCGTAGACCTGCACCTGCTAGTTTTGCTGGTACTTTTTTTTTTTTCCAGAGAAATTATGCATGTGTCCATGTTGTGCATATGCACGCAAACGCTAAACTCCTCCCCAATGAACACCTCCTCTCTCTGCACATAAAAGTACTGTGTACTGAGTCTACGTGAAGAGAAGGTAAGGCAATTTTCAAAGAGCAAATTTCTGCATGTAAACGTAGTCAAAATGGGTCCTCTCAAACCATGGACTCCAGATAAGGAAGGTCTCTCGCTGGTTCCTTTTTCTTCCTATAGTTTTTGATGTTTAAGTTCTTGTCTTTGATACAGTATCTATCCTATTCACATGTATTTTGTGACTGGTTCTGATGAAGAGGGGAAGGGGGGAGACTCAGGGAAGCTTCCCCCTCAAAAAGTCTTTGCCTCCTGTGATTCAAGAATTGAGTTAAAATAGTAATTGCCAGAAATAGTACTACATCCCACTACGACAAGCTCATCACCCAAGATATTCCATTCCAATTGCTTTTCCTCCTAAATTTTATTCTGATATGGTAATGCAATATTAGAAGAGTGCTCAGAGGGACGGCAACTTTCACACCGGTGGGTGGGCGCACACCTGCACATGATTGTCGGCCCGCGCCCAGGGGCGAGGCTATTTTATAATATAGGCACGTATACATAAGAACATAAGAAATTGCCATGCTGGGTCAGACCAAGGGTCCATCAAGCCCAGCATCCTGTTTCCAACAGTGGCCAAACCAGGCCACAAGAATCTGGCAATTACCCAAACACTAAGACGTGCACATGTTATAAAATAGCCTGGCTGCATGCACGCAGAATTAAGTGGGCGTACGCATGTGCGGACAAATTCTGCTTTCACCGCGTAAGTGGGGGAATTCTGATAGGGACGCATGCAGACTCCACTGTTGGTATTCCCAGTTCATTCCCAGTTTTCCCAGTTAAGGAATAGATCTTCCAAACCCCCTTAGTTTAATAGCCTTCCTGCCCCCCGTTAGTCCCAGCCCTAAAAACCCCCGATGATCTGCTTAGATTTTTTTTTTAGTTTTATCACTTATACGCCTTCAGTAGCAAAAGTAAAGTTACGAAGTAGAGAACCCCAGCATGCGCCGGTGCGCGTAAATACATACGCGCAGGTTTCGGGTCAAAATCCCAGAACTCCCATGCCCCGCCCACACCCCACCCCTTTTTCGGAAGTTCCGATATGTGCGCTCAGCGGTATTTACGCGCGCATCCGGGCGGCTTTAAACATCAGCTCGGCGCAAGTGAGCCTGACATATTCGTGCATCCCCTAATTTCGGCACACGTTGGACTTTTAAAATTCACCTTTTAGGTTCTAAATAGTACATTTCCTATGGGACTTCCTATCGTGTACTGGGATGAAGTCATAAATCTTTTTCTTCCCTTCAATTATGAAAAATTGTAATGTCGCTGAGCTGCAAATCCTTGGGAGCAATTCATATAAAAAACACGTTCCTATAGCCATATGGGCCTGATGTGCAAAATGGTTGTTCCCATTTTGTGTAAAAATGCTTACAACATAGGCCCTAATGGGAGAAAACCACCTAAGTACAATTGGCCGCATAACTAAAAATTAAATCTTTGTAGTAAAACATAAAAAAAAGATGTTTATGAATCAGTAAAGCATGTACAGAGGAAATGTGTGAAGCTGAAGGCCCACGGCTTTTCTTCCGGTGAAATTTGTGGCTCATTTTACTTTATGTAGTATGAAAGCTAATCTGTAAAAGCTTCTAGAGTCCCCTAAGAGCTAGCTACACGGGCTATTTCCTAGTGGAAGCACACACCAGATGAACTCCTATTACCATGAGCTCCAGGGCCTCTTTACTGCAATTACACCATTCTGCTCCATGATATCTTTGCTACAATGAAGGATTTTATTTATTTTATTTTTTTTAAATTGGAGCAAACTTGAGAGACATTGTTAAATGACCAGCGGAATGGAACGTGCACAGAATTTAAATGACTTCCCCAAAGGGAATAAAAGAGCCCAGGTTTCTAGCTTCAAACAGATGAGGCTGTCATATTATGTGGTAATTCTCTACCTCTTTTTCTATAATATTACCATGCTGACAGTTCTGCTATCTTGAACATACACTAAAGGCCCTATTTTTCCCCATAGGCACAGATTGGGAGAAAACCTTTAGTAAATAGGTCTTTTAGATTGCAATACAAGTTTGCACAGAATTTAATTTGCTCATAGTGATGGCAAGCTTGAAAAGAGACCACTGAATCTTTCACGTTGATGAAAGAATTATAGCTTTACATAAAGCTGAGATCTTTACATTCAGATCTTCATGAATATAGCCCACCACAAAAACCTGCCACACACAAACTGCTTGAATTCCTCACAATGCACATCGTGAATATGAAAAACATAATTTTTACCCCATCCGCAAGTCTCTCTCTGTGTCCCCCCCCCCCCCCCCCAAATCCTTATCAGTCTCTCTCCAGTTAAAACAATGAAAAAAAAATTGCTTTGATTTTGTTACGTTAAGAATCTGGAATATTTAGCATGGTCACCTCCAAAAGGACAAACTAGCAGGAGGAGAAAGGATGAGAATTTCATATCCCTGACTCCCAGTGGTAGATTATCATTCCCCCTTTCACCCTCAACATGAAAAACAATGGAATCTTGATGCCTCAATATCAACTCTCTCTCCTAAAGAGCAAAGGTCCATAGTGGCCCAGTCATTCTTTCACTCCCTCACACAAAAGAATAAAGTGTCCTTGGTGGCACCCTAATACAGAGATCGATGGGCCTCTGTGCCCCAATCCCCTGCTAGGTCCTCCTTCCTTCCCATTAGGTGTACCCCCTAGCTCCCCGCCTGCCCCTTCTGACAATGCCAAAAAAGAAGACAGAAGAAAGACAGAGCGTGATTTCGTCCTGTTCTGTAGCTGCTAAGTGACCTCGCACACAACTTTGCCCCATTCATGTATGGGGTAAAGGACAGTGAGAGATCAACCAGTGCCACTGTGGATTTTGTGCCCCCACCTGCCCCGAATTCTTTTGGCATCATTTCAAAGGGTTGAAAGAGTGGGAAGGGACAGGAGGTGCCTGGTGGGAAGGAGGAATCAGGTGCACACACTGTCTGACCTTAGTATTGAGCGGAGGGGAGCTAACAAGGGTGCTTTATTCCTGGTGACTGGGGCACTAAGAACCACTTTATTCATGGTAGATAGAAAGTGTGGGGGACTTGCCAAAGGCATGTAATTCTTGCTTTTGGGGGTGGGATGATCTGGCTACTAAGGGCCCTTTTAAGCTTGGTGTCAATGGGATGGCAGTGGATGGTGATCAGAGCACCGCAGCCCCTTGATGTTTCTGGCAGGGGGGAGCCCCGCTGGCACGCTAATATGTAACAATCCAGCCTGAGCAGGTGTTACATTCTAAGCAATAGCGAGCGCACAAAATAATGCATGGGGCAGGGCAAATCACGCTAAAGCCTAATTCATTTGACAATTGTTCATTTACGTGCATGTACACCAATGTTTTTTGGATCCATTTTAGCACACACACACTGGGGCTTAATGCACACTAAACTTTAATGCATAGGCTCCCATATTGTTGAAATCATGCCATGGAAATCTGTGGAAAAATGTGATCTCTTTATCATGACTCTTTGGGAAGCTCTGAATTTTAAAAGTCCAGACACATGCATTCTATTCCCAGAGTACTGCAGTCTTATCTATTGGTTATAATGGACCAACATACATTACTCTAATATTCAGGGATTTCATAAGGTAAAAACAGCAAGATATTCCTTAATAAGCAGATAGAAGAAACTTACTAATTCAGCTTTAAAATATATTACAATTTTACTATGAGGGTTACAGTCAGTCTTATGAATGCTATCATTCGGGCCGATACAGTACAGTGCGCTCCAACTGAGCGCACTGTTAACCCGCCATTGGAAGCGCATTTTCCTATGGGGAATATTAGGAGAATACCTAATATAATACCCTAATATTCCCCATATAATATTAGGAGAATACCTAATAGGGCCATCAACATGCAAATGCATGTTGATGGCCCTATTAGGTATTCTCGCGCGATTCAGAACACAAAATGTGCACCCAAGTCACACATTTTGCTTTCAGAAATTAGCACCTACCCAAAGGTAGGCGCTAATTTCTTCGGGCACTGGGAAAGTACACAGACAAGCAGTAAAAATTTGCTTTTCTGTGCACCCTCCGACTTAATATCATGGCGATATTAAGTCGGAGGTCCCAAAACTTTCCAAAAGTAAAAAAAGAAAAAAAATTTGAAGTCGGCCCGCGGCTGTTGGATCGAAAACCGGACGCTCAATTTTGCCGGTGTCCGATTTCCGAGCCCGTGGCTGTCAGCGGGTTCGAAACAGACGCCGACAAAATTGAGCGTCGGCTGTCAAACCCGCTGACAACCACCGCTCCGGTCCAAAAGGAGGCGCTAGGGACGCACTAGTGTCCCTAGCGGCTCCTTTTACTGGTTTTACCGCTGGGCCTAATTAGCATACTGAATCGCCCGCTCTCCCACGGACTTTACTGAATCGGCCCGATTATTAGAAGACTGCTCAAATACTGCAAAATATTTTACTTGATGTGAAGATAATGCTCCAGCTTGTTCCCCAATTTTATATAATGTTCATAAAATTGCGTCCTTAATAGAATTGATATTTATTTATTGGTCATGTAATGCTATTAAGCTATTTTAAAATAATTGTTTTATTAAGTTTTATTTATGTATGTTTTAAATTGCATTGTTATATGCATTACATTGTATGCCATTTCAAGCAATTTTTAATCAGTAAAGTAATATATAATTATTATTAAATAAATAAATATATTTAACATTTATATCGTGCATAATCAGTACAAACTAAAAAAAGTGGTTTATAATAATATACAGTACATCCATTTGTACAAGAATAATCATCTAGAACAGGGATGTGTTGGCAAGTTGTTTTTTTTTTTTTTAAATATGGTGAGTTTATCTAGATATATCTTCTGACAGGGAGCTCATGGAGGGTGGGGTGTCTGTTGTCTCTTAGGTATGGCTTCTTTTAAACTTTGGGTGAAGTCAGTTGCTCACTTTTGTGCTCAAGCAACAGACACGTGAATTGAGCACAGATAAAATGATGAAACAACTACAAAGAAAGTTTTGAAGAGCCATGGAGAAGAAGCCTATGATCCTTATGCACACTTCTCCCGAAGCATGATCCTAGAAGTTTTTTTTTTTAAAGCTGTGACTACATCTCAACCTTTAGGCTTGAGCTATGTATCTACAATAGTATTGACCCAGCAGGGGTATTTTGTTTTTGGGTTTGTAATCTTACACTTCACTGCAATTGCTTTGAAATGTTACTTTGCCAGATAATCATCCTTGTTCATGGTATCCAACAAGCATCATCCTAGCTAATGGAACATTGAAAGGAAAGGACCAGGCATTCAGCTGTGGTTAAAGATTTTTATGTGTGTGTGCCTGTGAATGCATCAAAGGTTATGTGAGGCAAAGGGATTTATTTTTCACAGCAGAATGGAGAATATGCTGGTGAGAGAACAGTTTGTTTTTCTTTTGCCTTCAGCTAAAGGAACGCTTTCTAACAGAAAATCAATAGGGCGAAACATTGTTTTATAACTCTCATAGACACTGAAGAATAAGAAATCAAATTCTGTTACTGGCTGTAATTCTGCATTCTGTCAAGGTAACCATTTGTTAGATTTTGCAAAAGCTATTCATGAGCATATGGTATTTTTTATTATATAAAGCTCTTATTCAATTAATGACCAGACTGGTAGCTTGTTAGGAAAAGATCTTATGCAGTTCATCTGGGAAAATACATAAAACATTCAAATTGTGTCTCCATGTTTCTGCTTTTTTTCATGATTTATACAATCATTAAATTCTAAACTAGGAGGTTAGCTTCAGCCAGAAGTGCATATTAACAGTAACTTCATTTTATCTAAACCATATCAAAGCATATGCATATTATTGTCTACACATGGTGATTCAATGCTATCAGAGATTTCATCTCATAAATATATAAAGTAAGATTCATTTTAATTTTATACTTGTTTTATTATTGATATACAGTACCACAGCACCAAACAAGATCCTTTACATGGTTGGAAATGCTCCTTCCCTAAAGACTATATAATAAATTTTAAGTTTGAGCAGCTAGAATGTTAATTGACTTGCTCTAAGTCTCAAAATGAGTGCTGGATAGGGGACTCTAATCATATCTACACATGTGAGCTTTAAGAGCTACAGTGGGTTGCCAAAATGCATATTGATATGAATAACTCAAGTCAATTAAATTATGCAAAGAAAATACACCTACTATAGAATTTCTTTAACACAGTGAAAGCACAGTATAGAGAATAATGACTTGGTTGCTGATAGATGTATTTGGTGATGTCCTTAATACATAACATTTTGATTAGTTTCACTGTGTTTTTATGGTGAGTTCCAGTAGTCAGGGGTAACAGGACACCAGGTAATGCCTACTGAGGCTCCTCCTCCTCACAACACTATGTAGGACATGAACAAGGCCAGGGGTGAGGATGTGGGGGAGGAAGGAGTTAGAAGAGAAGGTTCTATAGGGTATGTGTGTGTGTGGGGGGGGAGTTGTGTTTCAAATAGTTGGCAGTTGGGGAGAGTGGCAACCTCGTATTGGTTGGCTTCCTCTAGGAATTATCAAAGTTGGGGGGTAGGAAATACAGGGAGAGATAAGGGCTGAGACCCTGAGTAGTTTGATAAAGGGTTTGAATTTGGTTTCATTGCTCTTTTTGTTGACACACCTTTAATAATAGGGTGGCCAATTCATCCTTACCTTACGTATATTATACAGATCCCCAAGCCAGGCCACTACAGGGGTGCCAGTCAGTCTGTGGAAGTCTGCCTGGTCTCAAGCAGCAACAGCAGCTCTCTAGACCCTCTGCTCTTGGCCTGTGGGCATTCTCTACACGACACTATTCCCTCACTCCTCCTCCTCCTTAGTTGTCACACAGCAGCTGACACCCTGTTTCTGCAGCCTGCAAGTAGATATATTTTGTTTAGTGTGAAACCTAAAAATGGTTGGGTACAGATAGCCTTTGAAGTGGAGTCATGACAAGTATGGGGCCCAAGGCCAAGTCTTGTGTGATGATGACTGTAATGTATCCTTAACACCATACAAGCTCTACATGTACACAATGTACTCTGTGGGTCAGGAACCTGCAGCTGCACATTTCAGCTCCCTACAGATGAACCACACCTTGGCCAAGAGTCACTTTTCAAGTAGGCTTCTGACAAAAGAGTGATATAATGAGAGAATTCAGTGCCATAGCCAGAGAGAAGGGCCATTGTATGGTCAGAGGTGATATATCTTCACTATGGAAGAAGCTAATGGGTTGTTATTGCTCCACTACGACTGAAGACATAGCTACTGCACCTATAGCCAAGCATTTCCACACCTTTTGTACCAGACAGTGTGTGGAACTGAACATTAGCTAGCTAGTATCCATCTCACATACAGGCCCATATAACCAAGAGTTAGCTAACAGTGTGCTGTGTGAAGAAGACAACAGGAGCCAATACTGAAGCTCCCTGGTAAGGAGCTTCTTGTTTACCTCTTGCTGCATTCTTTAGGAGCATACACTGCACATTCAGTTGTATGGCCTAGCCCATATGGTCTTGCCTGCTAGATAAGTGGCTAGTTAGAATATGCCAGGGCACTCTAGCATGCAGGGCCATGTGGAGGGCAAACCTTGTACCTAGTAAACTGTTAAGAGAAAAACCACACAATGAAGTGACCAAACCAGAAAGTGTATATTTCAAACCAATGACCACTTTATTAGCGAACAAATATAGTCAACTGTTTCAAATAAAGTCAACGTCTTTGGTAATCACATTCTGCAAGGACAAGATAACAAATAGCACATAACATTGTAAATGAAATGAACAGCACATTCTGTGCATACATTGTTAGATATGGTATCATTACATATACAGGCTTAACATCTTATCCTTTTGGCACAATCATGATTAAAGCAAAGAACATAGAAAGCGGAAGTGGCACCACCAATAGCTATAAGTACTAATGTTTGAGCTGATAGCAGCCTTACTATGTGATGGCAAAGAAAAAGCCCCAGACAGTCCATGTTGAAAGAGCGCACTCAAAGGAGGGACAGCTAAGGGCCAAGGCAGCAGATTTCACAAGAAAGGACCAGGACCAAAGAGCGCAACATGGAGGCAGGAGGCCCAGGAGAAGACGCAGCAGTATGGAGGCAGCAGCAGCATGAGCTGAAATGAGATAAGCTGAGACAGACACCAGCATCAGGAGCAGGAGATGAGAATTGATGAGAAGAGGCAGCAGCTGGATTGTGACTGGAGGCCTCATCAAGGAGGATGGAATATGGGCAGAGCATCAAGAAGGGCTTTAGACTAGGCTGCAGGACCACAATGGCAGACAGTAGACTATCCCTTCTGCTAGCTGGTACAGGGACTCTGTAGTGAGGATGGGTCCAGCAGGCTTCCTCCATCTATCCGGCACAGGAACTCTGTTGAGAGACCTGCCCAGGCTTGTTGGTACAACTCTTATTTGGCATTTGATGCCACTACCTTTGCTGCTTCATGGCCCCTTGCCATGGCGTGGGGTTTGCCACTTGGGGGGCATGTCTTTTGGGGTCCTACCCCTCAGGCATCTATCAGGCCGTGGCTTGCTGAGGGGCATGGAGTCCAGTGATGCTGGGGAAGACACGGGTGGATGCTCAGGCATCCTTTGAAGGATTTGCATGGGCATGTAGGTCATACTGTTGATTGATGTAGCTAGCATCGTTATACCCTATGTGTATGCGGCAGTCTGATCCCGCAGGACCTGGCTCTGCCTGTTCACAGCTCTCCTGAGGCACACTAGTTCGGCCCGTATCTGGTGGAGGTGTACCCCATGCCTCCTTTCCAGCTGGTCCTACTGCTTGTGCATTGACTCCTCTATTGGTGGCAGGGGATGTTGTTTGTGCCGATACCGGTGCTGTTGCTGGTGCTGGTGGTAGTGCTGAAATTTGGGCCTCCAAATGTGGCATGAGGAAGCTGCTGGGTTGCTCCTGCCAAGGGCCTGGTGCTTCAAGCTGGAGCTGTGGATGAGCTGGTTTGAGGTTGTGCTGCATCAGCTGGCTCCCAGTCCAGGCTGGGTTCCTTCATGAAGGCAGAGATATTCAGGGACACATTCAGTAGGCTGGCTGAGCCCAGGAGTTCAAGCATCTGCATAGCTGTTGGCTCCTGAGGCTGTTGCTGCTTCTCCTCCTCCTCACTCACCTGGGTCTGGGCATCCATCACAAAGGCTCTCTGCAAAAGGGCTGGTGCGCTGCTGATCCCTGGGTTTGATGGCAGGGACAGGCAGCTTTGTGGGCGAGAGCTGTGGAAACAAAAAATAAGATAATGGCAGCAAGAATACATTTGGCATCAGAGGCGCACTTTGCGTCTAAAACATTGTGAGCATTTTATGCTAAATGTGTACAACTTTGCAGCCACGCCACTTACAGGTGAGGTGAACTTACCTGCTGCGGCTCACACGGCATCCACACAGCCACTCAGCCATGCCCTCAAAGTCATCCGGGTCTCAGCTGCTACATGAGGTGCTCCTCCATGGGTGTGAGGATGATGGGACAAGGGGCTCCTCCTCCGGTCTGGCATATGTATTTATTTTGGCTCACCACCTTCACCTTCAACTGCACTTTGATGGCTCGGTACCTGTGGGCCACCTGGTCCCTGCTGCGTTGTACAACACTGAGCCTGGAAATAACCTGGGCTATGGTGCACCAGATCTGGCCCCTGGCTGCCTTTGAGGTCTTGGCTGCATGGTTGCCAAAGAACATGGCATAATGCTCCAGGACCACTGCAATCACCATCTTGTTGTCTTGCACACTGAACTAGATAGCCCTGAGATGAGGGCATCCTGCTGTCTGGCTGCCAGAAGGAGGTGCCACTTCCACTTGTGTTCTCCCTTTCCTCACTCGCCCCTCCCACTTCCCTCTCCCTCCCTCCTGACTCTGCCCTCCAAACTCCCTTCCCCTCTGCTCTCTCTCTATTCCTAGCCTGCCAACCTCCTCCCTCCGTCCTTGCCTACCTATCCCCTTTCCTTTCCCCCTCCCACCTCCTCCTATCCCTTCCCTACTGCCTTCTCTACTCCTGTCCCTACTCCTACTCCAGGCACTCCTGCCCTCTTCCCCTCGCGCCTCTCCTCTCCCCACGCCTTTCATGCTTCATCCTCCTCACTACAACCACCACTCCTCCACACTCCTCCTCCCCTCTATCACCACCACTCTTCCTTAATCCTTACAGCTCCACCACCAATCCTTCTCACTCCTCTACAAAAAAAGACTAACAAATGTGACAAAGTAACAACCTTTCACATACAGAAAATGACAAAAGACAAAGGAACAGGGAAACAGAAGAGAAACACAAAACAAAGGACACAGCACTCAGAAATCACTAAATCATCCTACTCCAATCACTATCCAACAACTCACCTCCTCTCCTCTCTCTCCTACACCTGAAACACCCGCAAAGAGGCAGCTGCAGGAAGCTGGGATTTATAAACTGGAAAAATAACATGCCACGCACTAATCAACGCTAGCCATGTAAAATGACACGCTACGTGCTGACACAACACGTGACGCGATACGTAATGTGCTTTGTGTTGCTTGCCTATGCAATGCAGTAGTCAAGAAATTAGCTTACCCATGCCCATTTTTTTTTTTATTGTGGGTACTATTTCTGCTATATTTATAGCATTTTGATAAATCTAGGTCAAAGCTAGGCACCTAATTTAGGATTTTAAATCTCAGCAAATAAATAGCAGGCCTAAATTTAGGAGCCTAACTGTTAGGCTCCTACATTTATGTGAATTTCCAACTGAAAACTTACAGGGTCATTCTTTATGCTGTGATGTGCCGGTATCGCGCAGTATTACTCTAATTAGGAGAAGGAGAGGAGCGTGGGCGGGGTTTGGGCAGAGTTATCTCCCAGCAGCGCTGCAGGCAATAATCCTTTTCACATTATCACCGGCAGAGCAGCAGGAAATAACTACATCTTTTCCCACGCCACTATGGGGGTGATAGTGTGTGGCAACTGAAAAGGTGTAGTTAAGCCCCCGCCCCCTTTTTTTTCACACCTCATCATTCTGCAGAATGATGAATCTAGGCCAAAGTTTGGCATTTTTTTTTAGATACAGAATGGGAGATATATCTTCGTGAATCAGGCCCTTAGGGACCTAATTTACTGCCTGATTCACTAAGGCTTTTCTCCCATTCTGTGTCTATAGGAAAATACCTTGATGAATCAGGGCCTTAGAGGCCTAAATTTAAGAGCTCTTTTTTTTTTTTTTTTTTTTAAATATCTGCACCATGTTATTTTAATGTGACTATAGAAGAGTAGTAGATGCAATTGATCGGCTATCAGCAAAGTGTCTGTTGGTCTTTCTACATGAGGTAATTAGCATTGTGCTGTTTGTACTATTTAGTCCCTGGAGTAGATATGGAGGGTGTGAAAGTTCTGGAAAATTTGTGGAGTTGAGGCTTCCTGCAGCATGGGATGTGTTATGGACATCCTTGGCACTTGTGACATGAGTTACCTACAGCAGCAGATGTCAGAAAGTGACAGCTTTTTGCAACAACTAGGCTGGCAATTGGGACCCATATTGGAGGAACTGAATAAAAGACATATGTTGTTTGCCAAGAGAGTGCATTATTTGGGGGGGGGGGGGGGGGGAGCAGTTGGGTGTCACATAGCAGACTTTTCATTTTTTGCCAACATTTCTGGATGTGGCAAATCCAGGGGTCAGTTTTATGGTGAGGAATTTTTTGCAGGGGAAAGAATAAGAAGGCTGGTGGCAGAACACATGGGGGTAGATTTTAATAAAGTACGCCCGTGCGTACTTTTGTTCGTGCACCAGGCGTGAACAAGAGTACGCCGGATTTTAATACATACGCGCGTAGCCGTGGGTATCCTTTAAAATCCGGGGTCGGCGCGCGCAAGGCTGCCCAAAATCGGCAGCCTGCGTGCGCCGAGCTGCGCATCCTGCCTCCGTTCCCTCCGAGGCCGCTCCGAAATCGGAGCGGCCTCGGAGAGAACTTTCCTTCCACCCCCCCGCAACTTCCCCTCCCTTTCCCTACCCTAAACCACCCCCCCCCCCCAAACCTATCTAACCCCCCCTACCTTTGTTGGACAAGTTACGCCTGCCCGAGGAAGGCACGCACAGGGGGAGGTTGGGGCAGGTTTTCAGGGGGGGGGGGGGGGGTACGCGTGTAAGATACACGCGTACCCCTTGAAAATCTGCCCCATGATATTTTGGAGTATTGTAATATGCATTGTGTAACGTGTGTAATGGGAATTTGTGTAACGTGTGTAATGAGAATTGTGTAACGTGTGTAATGGGAATTTTGAACTGTATTTGTTTTGTGCAGCATTTTCATTGGTGTTTGTCAGAGTCTGAGTTGAAGAGTTGGTGGTGATTTCAATGGGGCATGGGAGATGATAGATTGAGCAAATGATGGTGACAGGTGATCAAGTTTGGCTGTTTGTCCATAGGTCAAAGACAGACCAGGAAGGCAGAGGGGTAGAATTAGTATGAAGGAAGATTGGTGGTGTATTGACGTTCTTGGGATTATGTGAGGGTCTTTTGCTGTGGGTATTATAAAAATAGCAATGGAATGCCTTTGGTGCACTACTGATTTGGGGAAGCGAGGCAGAGATTGCTAGCAGAGATTGAACTGGATGGTGCTTGATTTGGGAATCATTCATTCTGCACTGGGGTGGCTATTAGCACAGCAGAATCTGGTTTGCCAGTATCTGTGATAAAGTGCATTGGGGGGGGGTGATATTATGGGTCTTATGCTTCACATATTAGGTAGAATGGGATTCATGATATTCGCTGTTAACTGGTTGTTTCTAATTGCAGATCCTTTATGGGCCACAGGTCACCTGGATGATTGGTCATTCATATGTTCACTGGGTTGAGTGAAGAGCAGTCCTGCGGTTGCTCATGGCTTATTTGGGCTTGGGATTTGATGGGGTGTCACAGCAGTGGCTTGGAAACCAAGTGATGCTCTGGGTCAAGTGAGTATCTGTCCTGTGGAATCATACAGCTAGGCCTTGATCTAGGCTGAGGCCCAGACAATGGGACCCAGCTTCCAGGCCAGGCACCGAATTTGGGCCTAGGCCTGGCTATGGCATCAGATCCCCAATGGATAATGTAAGCGGAGGTCGGGAAATTTATTAACCCAGGCAAAACTTTTCAGGCCTGGGCCTTTGCTTGGATCTCGGCCGAGGCCCCGGCATTAGGACCTGGCTTAGGTGAGACCCCACTGTCACGCTGGGTTACACTTTACTGCTTGGGCGTAGGCCATGGCCCCTGAATTTAAATTGTTTCATTTTAAACACCAACCAAGATGAAATAGGAAATGACAACAAAATTTCCTATTTAGTTTCTCCCGAAGGCGCATCCCTACAGTTTTGGATTTATTTTCAGGATAGGTATTGTGCTGGTCGGATGTGATTCCAAGGCTCTGCTATAAGGATCAGAACAGATGGTCTTGGGGGTTGGCAAAAATTAATAGGCACATTGACCGGTGGGTGGAGCAGAGGAGCAGAAGGCAAATTTGGCATGAGCAGGCAAACCTGAAGTATGTGAGTTAATGAAGTGGGGCTGAAGGTCATTTCTCTGATTTTGGTCAAGATCCTTCTAAATGATTTTCATGAAGCCTTGAAACGGGTCATTAGGGGTCTGCAGAGGTAGGCCACAGCTTTGAGTGTGTGGGTTGCGGGGGATCAAGTTTATTCTTCAACTATCCTGTGCCTATGGTGGGAACCCAAACCAGTTGGGGATGTGCCCTATTTATTGTTACTTTTTATTTGTCTATCCTTGGGCGGCCTGGCTGGTGGGGTGGGGTGGGGGGGGGGCAGGGGGGAGTAAAAGTACCACAGGTAAAAGGCTGGCTGCGGTACCTGGTGGACTGTGAATTGGTGGATTGGCTGATGAAGCTGCTTAGAAAGGAATATGGCAAGTGGCTCTGCAGGCTGGTTGGTTGGCTGAAGGCTTGGCTCAGCTTGGCTTAGTATTCCATGTCTTGTATCAATAGAGTTGCAGCCTATACATATTCCAAATGATGGTGTACTGTGCGATTATTTGGGAATGCCTGAGGTAGAGAGAAATGGGAATGGAGGGGGGGGGCAAGTATTATCCTGGGTGCACCTGTTAGGTCTGTGCCCCTTTTCACAGAGCTATAAAAACTACCAAGCTGTTTCAGTTGTGCGATGGGTAAAATCAGCTAAGAGGCAGCATGAAGATTTTTATAATCAGGTTGCTACCATATTTTAGAAACTCTCTAGATATGTAAATTTTATAAGATTTTTATCTTTGCTTTATGGAAATGAATAATAAGTCTAGTGATTCAATGGTAACAAATAGAGATGTGAATTGGAACAGGAATCGGTTCGGATTCCGGTTCAGATTCACATCGTGTTTTTTTTTTCGTCCGGCCCGATCGCGGTTTTGTTTATTGGCTGCGCCCGAGCCGATAAACAAAAAACCCACCCCGACCCTTTAAAACTAATCCCTTAGCTTCCCCCACCCTCCCGACCCCCCCCAAAAACATTATACAGGTACCTGGTGGTCCAGTGGGGGTCCCAGGAGCGATCTCCCGCTCTCGGGCTGTCGGCTGCCACTAATAAAAATGGTGCCGATGGCCTTTGCCCTTACCATGTGACAGGGTATCCGTGCCATTGGCCAGCCCCTGTCAGATGGAGGGAGCACTGGATGGCGGCACCATCTTTAAAAAGGTGCGGGCCATCCAGTGCTCCTACCATGTGACAGGGGCCGGCCAAGGGCACGGATACCCTGTCACATGGTAAGGGCAAAGGGCCATCGGCGCCATTTTGATTAGTGGCAGCCGACAGCCCGGGAGCGGGAGATTGCTCCCGGGAACCCCACTGGACCACCAGGGACCTGTAAAAAGATTTTTTTGGGGGGGGGATCGGGAGGGTGGGGGAAGCTAAGGGGTTACTTTTAAAGGGTCAGGGTGGGTTTAGGGGTTATTTTTGTGGGCCGTTTTTCCCGCCCTACCCCAAAACGATAAGAGAATCCCCACGAACAATATCGTGGGGTTTTCCTATCGTTTTGGGGGAGCCCCTGATTTCTGACTATTTTGAAAATATCGACTATATTTTCAATCGTCCGAAGCCAGATTCACATCCCTAGTAACAAATCCATTTTTTTTCTTTTTTTTATTTTATAGCTACTATAGACTTTTCATTACATAAGATACCTGTCCCTTCACCACTGCCTCCAGAAAACATGAACTAACACAGCATGTGGGACTGTGGATATTCTTATGCCACTTGCTCTGTGACCTTTAATTCAAGATGCGAAGAGAGGATTCATAACAATTCTGTTGCTAATGAGTTACAGCTTCATAAAACATACCAGTTCTTTCCCCATGCTTTTAAAAGGATCTGAAAAGAAAGCAGTATTAGAAGAGGAAACCACAGAATAAAGGCTTCCAAAAAATATGAGAGCCTTCATTATAAACTTAATAAAAAGATATTAACATTTGTCTAACAGAAATTTTAATTAAGGCATGTTGGCATTTCAGGTTTGTTTAATTAATTAATTAATTAATTAATTATTTTTTTACACTTTATTTTAGTGAGCATCAGGTAAGGTCAAGCTTTCCACATATGCAAGAAATTGGCCTGAAAGATAGCTCCTTAGAGATCTGGCATTATTAACAAGAACATGAGGAAGGGCACAGTCGAGCAGCTTAGAAATAAATGATTGCACACGGTTTACCTTTTGCCACTTGGGCTGTGGAAATAAAAGAGCCATTATTTGACAGCAATGGAATACACAAGGAACTCAGGATGCCTGAGTAAATTTAAACAGTGGACCTTGAAGGAAGGAAACATCCACAGTGATCATGCTTTGTGGCGGAGCGTGTGAAAAATCCATTCTTTTCTTGCACAAAGGGGTTTTCAAATTATAGAAGTAGGCTATTAAAAAGAAATATAAATCCCACGCAATTAGAGCAGATGACTTGTTACTGTAATATGCCAGTGCCGGCCTTCCCTTTCACCTCCCCCTCCCCGGCTGAGATTCCCAAAGCAACTGCATCTGAGCAATATTTTAGCTTTCAATTTCATCCTCATGTAGACATTATTCTCAGGCCACAGTATGAGAAACAATAACTGGGTTTAACTATTATATTTTTTTTTAACAAGGAAAACTAATTATTGTATATTTAGCTCATGCCTTTTCATTGGTAGTTCAAGGCAAGTTACATTCAGGTATGGTATGTACCTTGATCTCATTATTTTTAGGGTAATAATTCATAGCGTAAACCAAATCTCTAACATTTTAAAGTAACAAACAAAAGAAATCTGTTTTACTTCATTTTAGAAGTCAGAAAACAGTAGTAGGAGAACAGCTAGCAGCTGAACCTAAATATAATCTAATAATGCTGGCTTCTGTATCAGCAATGCAATTCTGACAAAGCAGCTGATCCTGACTCTTGGCTTTCTCCCAAAGCCATGAGAATGACATAAGTGAGTTAACCTACATGAAGCATGCAGCTACTTTAAGTAACCTGAAATCTTGAATTTTTCTGGGGCCAAAAAAATAAAATAAAATAAAATAAATCGATCAACTAATTGAAGGGATCAGGGAAGGTAGGTAGAAAAGGGGAGCTGGAGAAAGAGGAATATAAGGATAATGGTATTTATACTAGCAAGTTGACAACAGTACTATTATTGAAAGTTTACATTATATGGATTTAGTCTTTTTTTGTGGCAATGTGAAAAAAATCTAAGACAATTTTGGTACATTCAGTCAATATTTGTGAGTAGTAAAAGAGACATTTGTATAAGAGGGAATATACATATATATTTTCATCTTTAACTTAGATCACAGCTTCAGTTTTTGATTGTTCTTCAAAATATAAAATGCTAATTAATAAATAATATAAGTTTAACAAACTAAACCCATTGGGGTTAATTTTCAAAAGGTTTCAATGCATAAAATTGGAAGTTAGTATGTAAATGCAAAAGTAGTATTTTGCAAAAGCCAGACATATGCACATAGTAGCAATGTTGCACATAAATATTAAAGGATGAAAAAGACAGTTTAGGGGCGTTCCAGGACAGGATTCAGAACTTTGCGCACAAATTCATATTTTGTGAGTGGTATAGATGTATAACATTACCAGACTTGTAATCATGCTTCTACACCTGCTGAGTCAGGGAACTGAAATTACACTTGTCTTTTGTCTTTAGATTTTGGGTGGGATGTCTTAGGGTAAGTGGTGGAGGGTCAGAGTGAACTGGTTCAGATATGGGTAAATGGTGCAGGTGTTGGTGAATCAATGTTTAAAAGTACAAGCACAAGTAAGTATTTTTCATATGAAAAGTGCATGTATTTAAAATACCTGACTCTGTGCGTAAACTATGGTAATTACGTGTATATGTTTCAGTTATTCCATGTATTAAAAATATGCGTGTATATTTGTATAATACATATAGAAAGTATGTGGGTCATTGCAAAAAAAATGTATTTATATTGAAACGTGCGTATTCTTTTGGGCAGAGATATGTATTTTATAAACTGTGCAGCTTCCATGACATAGGGGTAAATTTTAAAAGCCCTGCGCGCGTAAATCCAGTGGCAGCGCGCGCATGTTATAAATCGGGCGTAGATTTGTTCGCACCGGGGTGCGAGAACAAATCTACGCCCGTGCGTATGTTTTAAGATCTGCCCCATAGTTTATAAACTATAGGCATAGCTTTGTGCACACTCTCTTATGTGCCTATGTGCTGACTTCAGCACAATGTTGAAAATTACCCTCATATGCTGTGAAATATTTCAGAATAAGCTGAATTTTCAAGACAAATCTCAAGGCTGTCTATTCTAATGAGGCCTACAATGATTTGATGTGCAGTATGATTTCATGAGCATTGTAATTTTATTTAAATGTATGTTAAGATGATTGTTTGCAATTTAGGTTTTACATTTTTATGAGAATTTGCTTTGTGATCCATCATGAACAACAGTGCTGTATATGTAAGGATCATCAGCGATATTGCAGAAGGGCTATCAGGAAAGATTTTTCTATTAGCAGATGATACCAAGATCTGCAACAGGGAAGACATCCTGAAAGGTGTAGAAAACATGAGGAAGGATCTAGTGAAGTTTGAAGAATATCCTAGACTTTGACAACTACAATTAAATGCTAAAAATGCAGGGTTATGCATTTGGGTTAGGGAGCGATAAAATAGAGAGGGTGAAGTTCTTCCATGCACTTAACAAGAGCAGGAGAGTGATCATATCTGATGATCTTAGTTAGCCAAACAGATAGACAAGGTGACAGCAAAAGCCAGGAGAGGTTTGGATGCAGAGGAAAAGGAATAGCCAGCATGAGAAAGGAAGAGATAATGCCTATGTATAAGTCTTTGGTGATACCTCATCTGGAATACTGTGCACAATTTTGTACCATACCTTCAAAAGGAAATAAACTGAACAGAGTTGGTCCAGCTACTAAAATGGTCAACGGTCTTTATCATAAAACATACGAGGACAGACTTAAATATGTATACAAGTGCACCCTGGATGAAAGGAAGTAAAGGGGAGATATGATAGAGTAATTTAAATATCTTCGAAGAATAGAAGCACAGGAGGCAGGCCTCTTTCAATGGAAAGGAGGCTCTGGAACAAGAGGCCATGTGATAAGGCTGAAATGGAGTAGCCTCTGGAGTAATATAAGGAAACATGTCTTTACAGAAAGGGTGGTTGATGCATGCAACAACCTGTGTGTGGAGGTGGTGGTGAGAAAGACTATCATAATTGAAGAAAACAGGGGGCAAGCACCGAGGATCTTTGAGAGATAGGAAGGAACTATAGAGCTGAGCAGGAGATGTGGATGGGCAGATTGGATGGGCTGTGTGGTCTTTATGTGCTGTCATGTTCAATTTTTTTTTTTTTTTATCTTTCTTATGGCTACTTCTGATTGGATGACTTCATTTTGTCAGTAAAGTCAATCAGAAATATATGTATTCTTCTTTAAACATTCATCTTCAAGTCCTGTCCCTTCCCTAGGTTTCATTTCAAGTCACTGAATGACAATCTTTATTACATCTTCTATCAGAATCTTAGGATTCTGCTTTTTCATTCAAGCCTCACATCGGTGCTTATTTTGCTAGTATTAGGTATCAACCATTTGGCATTTACAATATCTATTTTTTTTTCATTTGACTCATGCCACATACTTAGTCACTCAATCTATCTTGTGTAGACTATGGAAGTTGTATTTTGCTGGATTTTAAAATCTACTTTCTCCAAATTTTTCTGTATTATGTTTCTAGAATCTTCATTAGTTTCCTATTAAGCAGCATGCCAGACACACAAGGTAATTTACAGCCAGACCACTCTTTAGGGTTGTAACCACAGCTCCATGTATGCTACCTCATACTTTCTTGAAGGCCATATGCAATTATACCACTGATGTTAAGGGTTGTCTTCTTAATAAAGATTCAGAACAGAAATAAGAAAACTATTTTGCTAAAGAATATAAAATGTTCTAGGTAGGAATATGTTGGGTTAGTAGATTTTACATTTCAGCCCAATTTGTCAACTGTACTCATTAAGTAAGACAATGGGCCGGATTTTAAAAAGGTTACGCGTGCCGGGCCTATTTAAAAAAGGCACGGCGACGCGCGGAAAGCCCCGGGACACGTGTAAGTCCTGGGGCTTGCAAAAAGGGGCAGGGAGGGGGCTCCTGGCACAGCGGTCATTGCCGCGGTGCAGAGGATTGTGTGCTGGCAGTCGGCCGGCAGGCGCAAAAGGTAAAATAAAGGTCAGGGGGGTTAGAGTAGGCCTAGGGGGGGAGAAGGTTAGGGGAAGGGGTGGGAAGGTCAGGCTAGGGGGAAGGGAACAGGGGAGGGCAGTGCGACTCGGCGCGCACCAGATGCACAATTGTGCACCCCTTGCGCGCGCCGACCCTGGATTTTATAACTTGCGTGTGCAATTTATAAAATCGGGTGTACATGTGCACACGCTGGGTAACGCATGCACATGTACGCCCACGTGCAACTTTTTAAAATCTAAACCAATGTGTTCCTTTTTCCTTATTAATGTACAGTAGTCTTGGCAGGAGCAACACAGTTGGATGAGCTTCATTGTAGCTTGTCACACCATGGCTAGAAGAGGATAACTAGACAGTTATTCATAGGTTTAAGCTTTGGTATGTTATATTATGCTGCAAGGGCCTTGTGCTCATGTACGAGATTGACATATGAGTATTATAATAGAGAAGCTGCTCAAGAGGGTACAGAACTATCTGAACCTGAGACCTGCCAGGCCAAAACATGCAAGTCTGTTTCAAGTAGTCTAGGCATTTGGAAAAGTCACACATTTCAATCCACAAGAACTACAAAAGAAATAGTACAATAAAGCACACATCATTAGATTATCTTTTTCCTGTGTGGCATGCTTGCCAAAGAATGTCTCTCTATCTTAAAATAAAAACATTATTCAGCACCTAATATAATTTTACAAAATAGTTTATGATCCATCACAATTTATACAAATGCAAGTCGAATATGGTACCAGATCTATAAAGCATGACGATAGCATATTGTTCTGGCAAATGATAAAACTGCTTATAGTGACAGCTATGATTTATTGGAGCAATTCAAATGCACTTGGAAAGTATATTATCTTCGCCTCTGCCCACAAAGGGCAAATTCTAACAGAGTAGGCCACGCCAGTGATAAATGACATGCTAGCACCAACTGAAGACAATTGGCACATCAGATGCCCAAAGGCTCTAAATTACCCAGATAATGTGTTTCTCATGATAATATGTCATACACAATGGCATCTAGGGCACTGATAGAAACAAATTGGCAGTGTGTTATTTATCTTTTTAGAAACAGACTATGATAAGTATATTTTTTTCTGCTTTCCTAGTACATTTTATGGTTTAAATCCAAGGCAAATCAAGGTGTCCCTTGATTTGCTATTTGAAATTAATGAAGATATATATATATATATATATATATATATATATATATATATATATTTAAATAATCCACAGCAAATGTGGTGAGCGCAGAAGCCATTTTGATCTTCAAATACATTGTTCAGTAAATATATGATAGTAGCGCTCCCGTTACCTCAGTGGCAAACAAGACAATGCGCTGGACCTGAGTCTTACAGTATTTCCTTTCACTTTTATACTCATGGTTGTAGTATTTCTGAACAAAGATTACAGAATGCTGCATGGAAAAACTGATACATAAATTGAAGATTTGCAAGGGACTGAAATAGTACAATGGTCAGAGAAATGAATAGTATCTCTATCTCAGTATGAAATATGTGCTGTTAAAATAAATAATACTATGTTCAATGTGACATATTTTAACAGTATACATAATAACTGGTCAGATTCAATCTAATTATTCAAGCGGTGCCGGCAGCTGATGGGGAAAACTTACCCCCCACCTAGAAGCATTCACGGAGCAGTAACAAAGCAGCAGCCTGTTGTGCGGGGAGCAAGTGCTAAAGCTGCAGCTTGAGCTCAATGTCCCATAGACCTGCCTCCCAGCCTGCCCCATCTTTTCAAAGCCCCCAATGGGGCAGCCATTTGCTGCCCAGTGTCACTCTGCCCCTCCCCAGGAATTCCCCGTATGGCCTCCTGATTGGCTCTCTCCCCACTCCCTTACTCCCCTCGCGCTCCCAACTCGATGGAGCAGCAAACGATGACACCGCAGCCATGATGTGTGCCCACAGTGCGCGCAGATGTGGCCGGAGTTGATGCGCCAAGAGCATGAAAGAGACCCAGGACTGGTCCGACACCATGTCGCATGCGGTGAGCATGGTCTGACCCCCTTCCCACTGGCTCCAGGTGCAGCCCTAGTTTATATGCAGCAGCATCCGTGCACCAGCCCAGTGCTACTCTTCATCAGTAAAAAAAACCTTACTATCAATTCTTGATTTTGAAACTTTATTTATAGTTTATGGTGCCCTGTGTCTAGGACACCTGAGCTACAATGAGGGAGCATGGTACAGTAGGAGGTACAGAGTAACACAAAAGGAATAACTGGTAGAAGCAGAGTTTGGGATTAGCAAGCTGGAAGAAAAACCTTTTCTTTTTTTAAACTTTAGAGCAGAGGGTAGAGAGAGATCGAGATCAAAAGGCCTCTTGGATGTCAGAAGTGTACTTGATCCAAACAGAAGCATAAGAAAGCTCGTCGGTATGAAGTATTTTGCTTGTGGTCAAAAACATAGTGGACTGGGTTTATGCGCGCCGGGCCTATTTTAAAAAGGCCCGGCGATGCGCGTAAAGCCCCAGGACGTGCGTAAGTCCCTGGGCGAGGGCGGGGCCAGAGGCCTCCGACAGAGCGGCCATTGCCTCCAATAACTTGCAGCGCATGCCTACAAGTTATAAAATCAGGTGTACATGTGCGCGAGCTACCCAACGCCCATACACACCCTTTTAAAATCTACCCCTATGTGAATAAAAAGACAGGGAGCAAAAAGGCAAGTAACAAACAAGAAGTGCAGAAAAGCAGTCATAAGCAAGGCCATAAGTGTATTTGTAGATATGAGTTAAATTTAAACATTACCTATTATTTCATGGGAAGTCAAATGAAGAAAGAGGCACATGAGAGTAATAAGGCAGCAGTGCAAGAGGCAATAGAATTTTGTAAGAGTTGTATGAAAGAAGGCTATTAGAGTAATCCATTTGGGAAACAAAGACAGCATGAAGCAGAAAGTCACATGAATTGAAAATCACAGATTATGAGATTTTACAGATATTAAGCAACTGATAGCAAAGGTCAAGACGGAAAGAAGAAATATAAGAGAGACAGAGTGATGGATCAATAGTGACACCAAGGCTTTTCACTGAGTCATAGGTGGCACAGAATCATTAGATATCTTTGATCATTATTTAGATTCAGAAGCTAGGTTCCAGATTTGTGTATATTGTGGAACAGAATTTGACTTGATAGATTTTTTAAAAATATGTCATGATTATTCTATAGTTTAATTTTGTTTGGTTAATGTTTTAATTGGTATTTTATAATTTTGATATAGTTATGTTTTTAGCATTGTTAATTCTGACCTTTCTTATTTTGCAATTGCATTATTATTAGAAAGTATAAATTATTTTCTAGATAGTTGTGTAGAGGGGGTTTGGTTTTTCTTTATTGATTTTATATTGCATAAGAACATGCCATACTGGGTCATATCAAGGGTCCATCAAGCCCAGCATCCTGTTTCTAACAGTGGCCAATCCAGGCCATAAGAACCTGGCAAGTACCCAAAAACTAAGTCTATTCCATGTTACCGTTGCTAGTAATAGCAGTGGCTATTTTCTAAGTCAACTTAATTAATAGCAGGTAATGGACTTCTCCTCCAAGAACTTATCCAATCCTTTTTTTAAACATAGCTACACTAACTGCACTAACCACATCCTCTGGCAACAAATTCCAGAGTTTAATTGTGCGTTGAGTGAAAAAGAACTTTCTCCGATTAGTTTTAAATGTGCCACATGCTAACTTCAGGGAGTGCCCCCTAGTCTATTATCTGAAAGAGTAAATAACTGATTCTCATTAACCCATTCTAGACCTCCCAAGATTTTAAACACCTCTATCATATTCCCCCCAGCCGTATCTTCTCCAAGCTGAAAAGTCCTAACCTCTTTAGTCTTTCTTCATAGGGGAGCTGTTCCATTGCCTTTATCATTTTGGTCACCCTTCTCTGTACTTTCTCCATCGCAACTATATCTTTTTTGAGATGCGGCAACCAGAATTGTATACAGTATTCAAGGTGCGGTCTCACCATGGAGCGATACAGAGGCATTATGACATTTTCTGTTTTATTCACCAAGGGGCGGATTTTCAGAGCCCTGCTCGCCTAAATCCGCCCAAAACCGGGCGGATTTAGGCGAGCAGGGCCCTGCGCGCCGGTAAGCCTATTTTACATAGGCCTACCGGTGCGCGCAGAGCCCCGGGACTCGCGTAAGTCCCGGGGTTCTCCGAGGGGGGCGTGTCGGGGGCTGGGCCCGGTCGTCGTGGCGTTTCGGGGGCGTGTCAGCAGCGTTTTGGGGGCGGGTCCGGGGGCGTGGCCGCACCCTCCGTACCCGCCCCCAGGTCGCGGCCCGGCGCGCAGGAGGCCCGCTGACGCGCGGGGATTTACGCCTCCCTCCGGGAGGCGTAAATCCCCCGACAAAGGTAAGGGGGGGGCTTAGACAGGGCCGGGTGGGTGGGTTAGGTAGGGGAAGGGAGGGGAAGGTGAGGGGAGGGCAAAAGGAAGTTCCCTCCGAGGCCGCTCCGATTTCGGAGCGGCCTTGGAGGGAACGGGGGTAGGCTGCGCGGCTCGGCGCGCGCCGGCTATACAAAATCGATAGCCTTGCGCGCGCTGATCCAGGTTTTTAGCAGATACGCGTGGCTCCGCGCGTATCTACTAAAATCCAGCGTACTTTTGCAAAAGTAGGCCTATTCGCGGAGTATGAAAATCCGCCCCCAAATGCGGTAGCCAGAACCATATCCAATATCCGTAAATATGACCACATCACTCCCCATCCTTAAAGACCTTCACTTGCTCCTGATCCCCTCTCGCATCCTCTATAAAACTCTTACTATGATCCACAAAATCCATCTACACCCACAAATCCATCTACACCCACAATTCCAACTGGCTTGATGAGCCATTCCGCCTCATACGCACCAACCGACCCACTAGAGCTTCCTACAAAGATACTCTCCAAGTGCCTTCCCTCAAGAAGGCACACCTCACCTCTACGAGGGACTGAGCCCTTTCCATTGCTGGGCCTACACACTGGAACTCACTACCCTCGAACCTACGGCTTGAGCCATGCACTATTAAATTCAGAGCTAACTTAAAGACCTGCCTCTTCAAACAAGCTTACCCTCAATAACTCTTCTGCACGCTTACACCCTGCTGCGTTCAGCACTTTTCCTGAACCCATGTATAAAGTTACGTTTCCTTCCTTCACAGTAACATTTGTTTACCGGCTTCCGTGTTATTTCAAGAAGCCCGTTGCGTTTGTTTTGTACCTTTTTGTTCCTTGCTAAACCCCTGTTCCTATGTAATCCATTCCCTGATTCCTGCTTAATGTAATTTCCTACTTTAGTTCTGCTGTAAACAGATATGATGTAGCTACTAATATCGGTATAAAAAAGTCTTAAATAAATAAATACATTCCCTTTCTAATAATTCCCAACATTCTGTTTGCTTTTTTGACTGCCGCAGTTCACTGAGCCGACGATTTCAATGTGTTATCCACTATGACACTTAGATCTCTTTCTTGGGTTGTAGCACCTAATATGGAACCTAACATTGTGTAACTATAGCATGGGTTATTTTTCCCTATATGCATTACCTTCCACTTATCCACATTCAATTTCATCTGCCATTTGGATGCCCAATTTTCCAGTCTCACAAGGTGTGCTCAGCCAGCACACAGGAAGCACTAAAGTTTCTCATGTCCAGCTAAGTAAACAAGTTTAAGTAAAAAGTTTAAGTTTAACTAAGTAAGCCAATCAGGGGAGGGTCTTTTCAAACTCAATTGCAGATACAGGGTCCTTAGAACAACCTGGACCAAGTGTTAACTGTTTAACTCCCTTTCTCCCTGCCCCTCTACCCACCCACCCTTGGGATTGGTTTTATGATATAATCTGCCTGAATACATAATTGGCAACAATACAGGGTGGAAATTTGGTAATTCCTCAGATGTTATCCATCAAATTTACCAAAATGAAGACTATCCAATGTAACAATTGTGGAGCCTTTTTATTGAGGGAAAATCTGGAAACTTAAGGTTTGCCCCATTTGTTCAGAACTCTCTTCCCTCAAAAAGGAGCTGGGTAAAGCTAAAGCAGAACTAGCTGCAATAAAGTTTTATCTACTTCACAGTATTCCAAAATTAATTCCTCATTACCGCAAAAAAAAACAAACAAATAAAAACAAAACAAAACTCAAGGACAGAGGTTTACAGTGGGCTCAGGTAGGATAAGTCCTGTGACCCACAGACACCCATTCTACACAATTGTGCAGCCCACATGTCTCCCCCCCCCCCCCCCCCCCACTTATGCAGGGCAACAAGGAACCCAAAAATCAACATGATTACTGTGGGCTCTGGTAGAGTAAGACCGGTGATGCGGAAACACATGCTCTCTCAAGTGACAAGTACAAAATGCCTTATCTGTATCACATAAGTATAAAGCTCTGGTGAAAGAGATAGACGTGGTATCTGAAAAGAAAGAAGAAACCCAATGCACACAGAAATTCCAAAATACAATCAATAACCAAAGAAAAAAGCTCATTGTGCTGGGTGACTCTGTCAGAGGCACTAATTTTGGAACTCTTCTAGAGGGAAACACTACAGTCAAATGCCTTCCAGGATCATTGGCCAGCAGACATGCTATTCAGATAGTCAAAACGATCCAAGAGAAAAGCAAAGACTCTAAAGCTGATATTATCATCCATCTGGGAACCAACGACCTTGCTAGTAACAGCATCCAAGCGGTATAGAGAGATTTCCAGTCTCTAGCGAAGCAGATTAGTCACATGGCGATAACCATTACCTTTCCAGAAGTGTTACCTGTTCATGGTAAGGAGAATGAGAGGCTAAGCCATATTGATAACTTCTATGTATGGTTCAAATCCTGGTGTAAAGAAAAATGTTTTGGATATATTGGGGGCTTGGGCCATGTATGGAACAGAAAAAAGCTCTTTGTCAAAGATGGCTTACATCTGTCTGTGGAGGGAAAAAGGATCCTAAGAGATAAATTCAAATCCTATGTCATAAGGCATTTAAACTAGAGGATGGGGGGTGATAGTAGGACATTAAAATGTCATCCCCAAATACAAATAAAAAGGGCAAAGGAGATAAAAGTCAGCTAAATAAATCACAAAGAGTCCAAGAAAAGCAGTAACCTGTACCAGAATAGCTGGAAAGCTATAAGCACAAATGCTCGTAGTTTAGGCAATAAAATCCCAGATCTGCAAGCCCTAATGGTGGAGGTGGACTTGGACACTGTTGCTGTCACGGAGACGTGGTTCACGGATTCACATGATTAGGATACGGCCATACCGGGATATAACTTAAGGAAGGGCAGAGAGGACAGAAAAGGGGGAGAAGTGGCTCTTTATGTCAAAAACAATATCCAAGCATCTGCGCTGCAAGGAAGATGGGACAAAGAAGAAACTTTATAGGCCGTCCTAAAAAAGGATGATATGGCATCAGTTTTTACTGGAGTGGTTTACAACCTCCAAATCAAATGGAAGTACTAGACAGAGATCTGGTGAAGACATCCAAAAGATGGGGAAGAAGGGAGCAGTGGTGATTGTTGGATATTTTAATCTGCTGGATGTAGACTGGAGAATCCCTTCTGCGGAATCTAACAGTAGTAGTAGAGAGTTAGTGGATACCCTGTAAGGGGCTTTGTTCAAACAAATGGTAATGGAGCCTACGAGGGAGGGAGCTATACTTGATTTAGTGCTCACTAATGACGATAATGTCTCTAACGTCCAGGTGGGCGCCCACCTCAGCACCAGTGATCATCAAACAGTATGGTTTCATATCACTAATAGGATACAGAGAAGTCGCACAGACCTGGGTTTTACGTTTCAAAAACATGGACTTTGTTGAAATGGGAAAGTACCTGGAGGAAGAACTAGAAGACTGGGAGGAAACGAGAGATTTGGAACAATAGTGGGCCAAACTAAAAGGAGCAATTACCGAAGCAACTAATATATATGCTAGAAAAGTATAGAAAAGCAAGAAAAGAATGAAATCTAGCTGGTTCACAAAGGAGGTGGCTGATAAAATAAAAGATAAAAGAACAGCATTTAAGAAATATAAAGGATCCCAAAGGGAGGATCACAAGGAAGAATATCTGGTGGAACTGAGGGAAATGAAGAAAGTAATCAAGAAAGCGAAAAGTCAAGCGGAAGAAAGGATTGCCAAAGAAGTAAAGCGAGGTGACAAATCATTTTTCAGATACACCAGTGAAAGGAGAAAAGTCCAAAGTGGTATACTGAAATTGAAAGGTGAAAAGGATCAATGGGTGGAGAAAGATGAAGAAACAGCAGAAATATTAAACCAATACTTCAGTTCGGTGTTCACTAAAGAAGACCCCGGAGAAGGACCGTTGCTATTTAACAAGAAACTGGAGGGGAGTGGAATGGATGAAATTCCGTTTACGGAAGAGAATGTATGGGAAAAGCTAGGAAAACTGAAGGTGGACAAAGCCATGGGGCCTGATGAGGTTCATCCCAGGATACTGAGGGAGCTCAGAGATGTGCTGTCGGCTCCGCTGTGTAACCTGTTCAATAGACCCCTGGAAACAGGAGTGGTGCCGAGTGATTGGAGAAGAGTGACAGTGGTCCCACTTCACAAGAGTGGGAGCATAGAGGAGGCTGGATACTACAGGCTGGTTAGCCTCACCTCGGTGGTGGAAAAGGTATTGGAGTCGCTGAAGGAAAGAATAGTGAACTATCTACAAGCAGCAGAATTGATGGACCAGAGGCAGCATGGTTTCACCAAGGGAAGGTCCTGTCAGACAAATCTGATTGACTTTTTTGATTGGGTGACTAAGGAATTGGATCGAGGAAGAGTGCTCGATGTCATCTACTTGGATTTTAGCAAAGCTTTTGTTCAGTCCTGCACAGGAGGCTTGTGAATAAATCGAGAAGCTTGGGTATGAGTGCCAAGGTGGTGGCCTGGATAGCAAACTGGTTGAAGGACAGAAGACAATGTGTGATGGTAAATGGAACTTACTCTAAAAAGAGAGCGGTGATGAGCGGAGTACCGCAAGGGTCTGTGTTGGGGACTGGTCCTCCTCAATATCTTTGTGAGCGACATCGCAGATGGGATAGAAGATAAGGTTTGTCTATTTGCAACGGATTTCAAGAGATATGTGCGTAGCCGCACGTAACTGTTAAAATCTGGGGTCGGCGCGTGCAAGGCTGCTCAAAATCGGCAGCCGGCGCGCGCCGCGCTGCCGGCCTCCATTCCCTCCACCCCCCCCCCCCGCACCTTCCCCTCCCTAACCCACCCCCTCGGCCCTATCTAAACCCCTCTACCTTTGTTGCACAAGTTACGCCTGCCTGAGGCGCCATGGTCCGGTCTGGGGGCTGGTGCGGAGGCCACGGCCATGCCCCCAAAACGCCCCTGACGACGCGCTGGCCACAACACACCCAACACGCCCCGATGACGTGCCGGCCACGACACGCCCCCGACACGACCCCCCATGAAAGCCCCGGGACTTGCGCGCGTCCCGGGGCTTTGTGCGTGCCGGCAGCCTATGCAAGATAGGCTCGGCACGCGCAGGGGGGGTTTGGGGTAGGTTTGCAGGGGCTACGCGCGTACCCCTTTGAAAATCTGCCCCTTAGTGAATTGGGTTTGTCTGATCCTTGGCATCTACATCAACCATTTCACTGTGAATTTACTTTTTTCTCCTCTCCCCATCACTCTTACTCCAGAATTGATTTTTTTCTGGTTTCTAACTGCCTGCTTCTCTCAGTGGTTACTGCAATTTTTTTCATTTTGCCAGGGACCAGAGGTTCTTTCTGGCTTTTGGATTCAGTGATTTCCCCACTATTAATAAACGTTGGGTGGCTCCATGTTCCCTCCCCCCTCCCACGTTTTTGAGAAAATGTTATACTGCACTAGTATTCATGGAACCAGTTCTATCCAATGTATTAGAGACTTTAGATATTTAAAAATTCTGTCATATCTATGATCTACTGATTAGGAATATAAAGAAGCATACCGCAGCTGATAGAATATTAATATGGCTATTAAAGCACACTACTGTCATATTTGGTTTACTTTTTAGGCTGGAACTGTAAACTATGTTCTTTATTTTTGTTTTAAAGAATGGAACAGTATATGTATGTGTAATCTAAAATGATACTTCCACTAAAATAATCTATTCTAGCTGGAAACAATTCACTACCATAAGGGGGAGTTGGCTATTTTAACCTTTTTTTTTTTCATTGAAAAATATTTAAGAGAACTAGTAAAGGAGGAAAATTCACTATACTTAAAAAAAAAAAAAATAAATCAATATATTTATTATAAGAGGTTCCACTGCATATTTAAGACCAAATATTTATCTTAACAGTTTGGCAGTGCATTCCCTCTCCCACCCCCATCTTGCACATAAACTTACGACAAATCCTCAGAGTTATAAGAAGAACAGGAAAGTAAGACATTCTCCCGAGCCAGCATCGTTCTTCAGCTTCCAAGTATACATCAGTCGGCGGGGAATACTACAGATCAATGCAACTAGGTTATGTTTCAGAGACAGAAGGCTTTAGCCTTGTGACTGATCCAGGCCTCACCAGCTGGGATCCTGAATCTTCAAGTCTTGCTGAATCCCTTTCTGGTAAATGAGGAGCATTCTGGATGATTAATTAGAACCCATCTGGAAACAGCGGCACATGCTCCTTTATCAAACAATTATGATCAGTTCTCCAAGGCCAGCCATTCTTTATTCCTGTTGCACCGATAAATCATAACAGCTCATAGTTATACAAAGAGCTGTATTAGAGCACAAAGTAGTCTGATGCATTGCTGGTGTCCTACGTTAATCAGAAGGCGGCAAAGAATATGACATTAAAAGTGCTTTCTTTCACAGTTTGTTTAGGCGAGCCAACATAAATCCAGGGGCTCCTTATCAAAAAGGCTATTAATCTGAGTAAAAATATTCAGGATAATAGGGTAAATAAGAAATCATTACTCCATAGTGAAAAATTGCCTCTTCTGTATCTTCCTAAGCGTTCTCCTAAGGGTTCTGGGAGACCTACTCTTCTTCTTTTAGCTCCCCCATTTACATTTTGCAGTTCTTAGAAATGTTGAGATTAAAATATTTGAAAATTATTAAATAATGTTATCATGAACTACTGCAATATTATATGATAAAACAGAGGTAAGCTTGGTAGTAGGGATATGAATTCATGTTAATTTATTACTTAGATAAAATGCGATCTTATGGGGTAATTTTCAAAAAAAAATGTACACACAAAACCTTATTTTATGTATGTAAAGGGGCTTTCTGAAAATTACCCCGGGGGTCTGTACACATAATAGCAAGTGCAGAAGCAACGTCACACTTACTTTTATGTTCGCTGCAAAGAAGCATTTCTAGGGGCAGAGTTGGGGCACGGAAGTCATTTATGCGCACATTTTTAACTTTCAAACGTATGCACATAAGAGTTTGTGTGGCATTTATACCTGGGGACGGTAACTTTCAAAGAGCCATGCGGGCGTGCAGGACCGTGCCTATGCCGAGTCACGGCCATTGTATAACATACGCGCACATATGCGCGTATGATAGAAAACCAGCTGCACGTGTGTACATGTGCACGCAATCTTATACGGATGTGTGCAAATGCCGGCTCTACCACATAAGCAGGGGGATTTTATTATGTACACGCGCTGGCGCAATCATCAATTTACCCAGTCTGCTCCCAATTCACCCAGGTAAAGGATAGAATTTCCTAACCCTCTAGTTAATATTCCTCTTTTTTTTACCCTTTTAGCCCCAATCCTTAAAACCCCGCTAACTAGCCTCATTTTTTTTTTTGTTTCAATACTTACATGCCATCCATAGCAGAAGTAAAGATACGTGGCAAGGGAACCACAGCACACTTGTGCATGTAAATGTGCGCACATTTCATGTTACATACCCGGACCGCCCATGCCCTGCCCAGACCCCACCCGCTCCAAGCTATTCTTTTGCCTTTCCCATTTGTGCACATACTTGGGCGCACCTTAAAATCCGTGCAGCGCGCCCTGGCCCAAGATACTCACGAATCTCCCAGCTTTGGCATGCACAGGGCTTTTAAAATTTGCCTTCGAGTATGCCTATGTTGCGCTAAGATATGCATGTGCAAGTCTGCTTTCCAAATTAGGGATGAAATGTATGTGTACTTTGTACACATGGGGCCCGATTTTACAAAGCATTTGCATGCCTACCCAAGTGGGCTTTGGAAAATTGCTACAATATGCGCCATTGAATTGTATATAAGATTTACTCGCAGAAGTGCCTTTTACTTGAGTAAATGGCTTTTGAAAATTGCTCTGATGGTATGTTACGGTTACGCACGCGACTCTTTTGAAAATTGCTCTGATGGTATGTTACGGTTACGCACGCGACTCTTTTGAAAATTCACCTGATGGACTTCAGCCCTATATGGGCTGTTAAGAAATTATCCACCCAATGCATAACTACAATCTATGTACATAAAATTCAGTTTTATGCACACAAAATGGCATTTATGCGCATGAACTACAGAAACAAAAGAAATGAACCAAAAAAACACCACAATAAATATAAAAGGAAGAACTGAAAGAATGAAATGAATTGACCTTTTTTGTGTACATATCACTACCTTGCAGTTTTCTTCTATGAACTGTCTTGCTTACTACACATTCTTCTTGTAGCATTAAGCACTTTGGCATATGAGCACTTTGTATGACACCAGTATAGCTATAATTAGAGAATCAGAAATAGTTTTCTTGTCCCTTCGGGTGTTTATTGATTATAATATGGAACAGAAGTGAAGCTTCTTGGGGATACTATTTGTTGGTTATCTTCCAGATATCTTTTATCAATATTGCTATTCAGATATGTTGAAATATTCAACTTCCATAGACCAAAAAGATTTTGGTTAAATCAAGTCCATTAGTGCTTTGAAAAGTACAACCCCAGAAACATTTATTTATCAGATCAGTTGCTACATGAATAAAGAACACCAAGCTATCTGCTTGTCTAAACCACTGGTTCCCAAGGCCTGTCCTGGTAGACCCCCTGCTGGTTGGGTTTTCAAGATATCCATGATGAATATACACGAGATAGATTTGCATGCACCGCTGCCATTGCATACAAATTTATCTCATGTATATTCATTGCAGATATCCTGAAAACCCAACTGACTAGGAGTACACCAAGACAGGATTGGGAGCCACTGGTTTAGACAAGCAGATAGCTTGGTGTTCAAAATCGGCCTGATTTTCAAAAGCATTTACATGCATAGAACTGGGTTTTACGCATGTAAATACACTTACCCTTATAAGTGGTTTTTGAAAATTACTAAGGTATATGCCATTAAATTGTCTATAGGATTTACTCACATAAGTACACTTTGAGGTAGATTTTAAAAACACACGTGCGCGAACAAAAGTACGCTGGATTATATAATCCGGGGTCGGTGGGCGCAAGGGGGTGCACATTTGTGCAACTTGCGCGTGCCCCGAGCCCTGCGTGCGCTGCCCGTTCCCTCCGAGGCCGCTCCGAAATCGGAGCGGCCTCGGAGGGAACTTTTTTTCTACCTCCCCGCACCTTCCCTTCCCTAACCCACCCCCCTGGCCCTATCTAGAGCCCCCCTTCCTTTATCGGAGAAGTTACTACAGCCTCCGGGCAGTAGTAACTTACGCGCGCCGGCGCGGCAGGCCCCGACACAGGCCGCTGTGTCGGGGCACTCGGCCACGCCCCCAGACCGTCCACACACCCCGGACACGCCTCCGACCCCCTAACCACGCCCCCTGACCACGCCCCCGACCGCCCCTTTTTGCAAGCCCCGGGACTTACGTGCGTCCCGGGGCTTGCTCGGCGTGCGCAGGGGGGGTTTGGGGTAGGTTTTCGGGGGGTATGCGAGTATCTTACGTGTGTACGCCTTTGAAAATCTACCCCACTATGCGTGTAAATGGCTTTTGAAAATTGCTACGATAGTATGTTACATTTGAACGTGTAACTCTTGAAAATTCACCTGTATGGTTTTGAACATATGTAAATGGGGCAATTGATTTGTGGGAAAGCTTTTTTTTTTTTTTTTGGCTTCTTGCCTTTAGTTTGATCTGATATCACAGTGGGAGCATGCTCCAGTTGGGCCTGCCATTCAATTCCAGATGTTGGTGGGATCAAAAGAACAATTCTGCAAATTGAAAAAGGATTAATAAGGGTCATGAGCTGATTATGTGATCCCATGAGGAGTCTGGCTTAAAAAGCTACAAAGAACTTTATTCAGTTAGGAGTTAAAGCAGCCTCAGAAATGTGAGTTTTTAAACTGATTTTTATACAGCCAGAGAGTGAGCATGGCACACCAACTCAGGAAACAGGAGTTGGTGGTGGTGGAGAACTACATGAGGAAGGAGAAGATATGTAATAAGGGGCTGTAGAGTGAATACATTTACAAGTTACTAAGAAAAGCTTGAACTAATGAAAAGAAAAGGGGTTACATGGTCATAGTGACATTGAAGCAGGGCTGATGCAAGTATATTAGGCAACCTAGGTGAATCTTACAGCCTTGTAGTCCCCCATTCCCTGGTCCCAACCTTGAACTCCTCCTCTCCAGCCCAGCCCACAAACAATTAAAAATGATGCATTTATAATAACTGATTTTACACAAAAAGGACATTCAAAATACAGTTTTCTGAGGTAAAAATATCACATGTACAGCATATATACAGCACTGCTGTGTGCCAACCAGAAAACCATGCAAAAAAACAAAACAAAATACACTTGGAACCCATATAGAGTTAGTTCTATTGTAATGCATGTTGAGTGTGGGCATAGTCCTCAAAAAGCCATGCGTGAACTGAATTACAATTACAATACAGTAAACCTCCCAAATCAAAACAATGCTCAAACAGTAATAACCGTATGAAAAGGCAGCACTGCAAATATTACACCACTCTTAAAATATCAATTTACCTTCTGTTAGGAAAACAGAACAAGCCAGGCTGCTAAAGATCCCTAAACTGAAACTACATGCCTGCAGAATACCTCACCTTCATCACACATGCAGAGCATGGACAGACTCATCAAATACAGAAGAGACAAAGTATAAATAGAAACATGCAGACAAAAACTGAACTGGAAACAGCAACAAGAAAGACTCTGTATGCAGCACAACAATGGAAGAACAGAAACATTACCATTTCTCATAAAATATGAAAAAAATAAAATGAAGAAATAAAAAATAGTAAAACCATAATAAAAAGAATACACATTTTGCTGAGAAATAATAACATCCAATAATTAAAAACTCATAAAAATTAAAAATAATTGTTCCAAACACCAAAAAAATATTTGAAACATCAGACATCAAATAACACCCTTGATTAAAACTGATAAGGATAAAAAAAAATCCCGCTTTCCATACCTTGGAACTTTTGATTTCCAGTTGCTCTGAGATTGTCATTGATTATTAAGTGGGATGGGGAGGAGGTCTGCTGTGCACAAACTTTCTCCTCTCTACCACACATACAGATGCTCTCTCATGCACACACACACACACACACACACACACACAAAGCTCTGTCACACTCAAACACATACTCTCTCACATACACAACCTCACAGGCTCCATTTCTCTCTCTCACTCCCATATGCACACACCATTAACCTCTCTCACTCACATACAAGCACACAGACTCACTCCCACATATACTCAAAACCTCACAGGCTCACTCTATCTCATTCCCACACACACAGGCTCTCTCTCTCTCTCTCTCTCATATGCAAGCATACTAGCTCCCTTCTTTTCTCAATCAGCCCTCACACACAACCCAACATTACAGGTTCCCTTTCTCATTCACGTACACACTCAAATACCCTTACAGGTTCCCCCTCTTTCTCCCTCTCACTCCCCCACCCTTTACAGGTGCTCTCTCACTCCAACACATTCACACCGTTACAGGCTTCCTCTTTAACACACATAACACAAAACCTCACAGGTTTCCTCACTCACACATACCCACAACCTCATATGCTTCCTCTCACTTACACACACACACTCACACACACACATCCCTTCAAGGCCGCTTCTCTCCCACTATCTCACACACACATAGTCCCATCTCTCTCTCACTCATATGCAAACACCGGTTCTCTTGCTTTTTCACTACCCCTCCCACACAACTTCACAGGCTCCCTCTCTCTCTCACACACACATACATCCAACTTCACAGGCTTACTTTCCCTCTCTCAGCCCCACTCACTAGCACATACAACCTCACAGGCTCCCTCTCTCTCTCTCTCTCTCACACACACACACATATCCACAACCTCACAGGTTCCTTGCTGTCATGCAAATAGTGGCTCCTCTCTCCTTGGGAAAGGTCAGGCAACAAGGAGTAGGTCTCAGGCACAGCCCAAATTTCCTGTGGCAGCTCAGGGGTAGATTCTGTGGCAAATCTCTGAAATCTCTGAAATACACTGGCATACATTTCTATCTTCAATCTTAAATTATAAACCTTGTTTGTGTCTGTATAAATTATTTTCCTCTTATTAGGTAGAGAAAAGGGAGTATTAGTACAGGGTAGAGATCTCAGAGATCCCAATAGCCTCCAACCCAGATGTCTAATTCTATTTAACTTCCGGTGAATTTTTGTTTGGATTATACGCAATGCAGAAGTTTGTATATAGTTAATTTTTCTCTCAATCTCTTATTTAATGGCCCTGCTTAAGTCCACTGGACCCTTTCTTTCCTCTAATCCGCCCATCTTGTTCCTTCATCTCCCTGTTATATGTAACTTTAATTTTTCCCATCCTAAAATCATGTTGTTTAATTCCCATTAATTGTAAACCGATGTGATATGCAAATGGATGTCGGTATATAAAAGTTTTAAAATAAATAAATAAATAAATAAATGAGAGGACCAGGGCTGGGGAAAGGAAGGGAGGAAGACCAGGGATGGGAAGATAGGGAAGAGTGAAAGAGCAGAGGGTGAGATTAGGAATCTGGAATGGGAGAAGGAGGGAAGTTCTGGGATTGAGAAAGGGGAGGAAGTGAGTGGCTGGACAGGAAACTGACAGCTGTTCTCTGCTAAGTGAGATTCAGCACAGCTGGAAGGCAGTAAATGTTCAGCCAGCCTGCTGACCCTCCCCTCCCCCCAAACAAAAAATGTTGCCACCCTAGGAAACAACCTAGTGTGCCTATTGAGAAAATCCAGGCCTGCTTCTCACAAACATGAAATCTGAAAGAACATATTGCAAGTTCACCATATTGCCTCACTGCAACATAAGTCAGTTTTCATTGATTTCTGAAGAGTAATAACCACAGTGGAGGGAAAAAGGTATTGTGAAATGTTTATATATGATTTTATTTTCCAGACTTTCAGGACAATAAGAACACACTATGACAGTGGTGAGGAAGGTCTGTGATAACATAAACTGACAGAAAGAGCAAAGACATAAATCAAACCTAAATATTAGATTGCTCATACAGGAATTCCTTCCTTAGTAACGCCATGGGCTAAGATGCTTCGGGTCAATAAATCTTGTTTGTGTGTATTAGTATTTTTATTTCCAGTGCAATCAGCTCTAGAGGCTACATAACGTACAACATCCATGCGAAGAAATGAAGCTGGTAAGTTACTATATAGATAAATCAGCCCTGGATTTTAATTACTTGAGAAGTTTTGCTATCATTGACTCCCACCACCAAGGGAATCCATTTATGTTTTAAATGACATAAACAAATGCAGGCTAATGTCTTCATGTAGCAGAGATGATACATTTATTAAACATCCTAAGAAAACATCCATTGAAATTTATAAAAGAATGGTTTAAAATTCACACTGTCAGGTTTCTTCCTGAGACATTTTACAATAATTTGAAATATTTTAAACCTATAAATGTCATTGTAAATCTGAACCAAGCCATAGAAATCCTAATATGAAAACTCTGAGTCAGATTTAAACTGTGTCCAAGGTGATTCTGATTATATGAGTACATTTGAGTCAAATATTTGCATTTTTGAGCTTGGGTTTGAACTAGTTAGAATGAGGCTTGGCCAATCCTGCAATAAATGTAACTTATAAAAGACAGTAAAGAATATATTTAACTTTCACTTAAAGTGTATATTGAGATACAGTGGTATTTGATTTACAGGGTACTAGCTTTATTACTTGCTCATCAAATATGAATGGATAATGAAATAAGGCCAAAAATGCATAGCAGTGTAATGCAAAAATCAAACACCACTTAAAGATAAACTATTAATGTCACCTTAAATAAGTGAAGAACTCAGTCTGCTACACTCAGCTTTCTGTAGAGTAACAAGGCAGAACAAACCATGCATATGCATGGATTTGAATCATTATAAATGACCTTATCAAAATCAAAAACATTTTCAATAGGAAACGTTCCAGCTCTGTGGTCAGTCTTTCTCCCCAAATTTCATCCCATTTGGTCCATTAGCAGGCAAGTATCACATGAGTGCTTTACATAAGGTTTTATTTTTCTCAACTGCAGAAAAATTATAAATCCCTATGCCCCAAAAAAGAGTAAACACTGCATAGTTTAACAGTAAAGATTATTCAAATACATAAGACTTGCCATACTGGGTCAGACCAAAAGGTTAATCAAGCCCAGTATCCTTTTTCCAACATTGGCCAATCCCAGAGATAAGCAATGGATTTCTCCATGTCCATCTTAATAAATTGTTTATGGACTTTTCTCCAGAAACTTGTCCAAACCTTTTTTAAATGCAGCTACACTACTAGCTTTCACCACATCCTCTAATATTGAATTCCAGAGTTTATGTATTAAGTAAAAAATAACTTCATTGTATGTCTCCTAGTCTTTGTACTCTTTGAAAGAGTAAACAACCGATTAATGTTTACTCGTTCCACTTCACTCATTATTTTATAGACTTCTATCATGTCTCCTCTCAGCCATATCTTCTCCAAGCTGAAGAATCCTAACCTTTTTAGCCTTTCCTTATAGGGGAATCATTCCATCCCCTTTATCATTTTGGTTGCTCTTCTCTGTACCTTTTCTAATTCTGCTGTATCTTTTTTGAGAAGTGGTCACCAGAACTGCATATAATATTCAAGATGAGGTTGCACCATGGAGCGATACAGAAGCATTATGATATTCTCTGTTTTATTCTCCATTAATTTCCTAATAATTCCTAGCATCCTATTTGTTTCTTGGCTGCTGCTACACACTGTGCAGAAGATTTCCATGTATTATCAATTATGACACCTATATCCTTTTCCTGAATGGTAATTCCTAATGTGGAACCTTGTATTTTATAGCTATAATTTGGGAAACTCTTCCCTAAGTACATCACTTTACATGTGTCCACATTAAATTTAATTTGACATTTGCATGCCCAGTCTCCCAGTTTTGCAATGTCCTCTTGCAATTTCTCAACATTGAATAATTTTGTGACATCTGCAAATTTGATCATCTCACTTGTTCCCATTTCCAGGTCATTTATATATATATATATATATATATATATATATATATATATATATATATATATATATATACACACACATATACCTGGGGCACTCCACTATTCACCTTTCCCCATTGAGAAAATGTACCATTTAGCCCTACTCTTTTGTTTTCTATTTTTTAACCATTTTGAAATCCATAATAGGACACAGCCCCCTATCCCATATCATTTTAATTTCCTAAGTCATCTCTCATAAGGAACTTGGTCAAATGCTTTCTGGAAATCCTGATACACTATATCAAATGGCTCACCTTTTATCCATATGTTTATTTACACCCTCAAAAAAGTAGCAGATTGAACAAAATGGCCGCCGTGAGAGAAAGACACGCTTAGAGAGCTCTCCTGACTCGTCTACATTTTTATTTGCTACAGAAATATGCCGCACACAAAAAGAAAGGGTAAGGTGAGGGAAGGATCCTCGACCCCCCAGACACCTACCCTACAACAGACGAGGATAAGGGAGTTCTTTACCGCTGTGGGAATAGCTCCGGGAGAGCCGGCTGCAGCATTAGAGGGAGAGCAGGCTCTAGTGCTACTCGGCGAAACAACTTTGAGCCCCGGAGCTCCGGCAACTCTTTCTCCTCCTATCCACTCAAGCCCACTGGGCCCGACCATAAACCACGGACGGATGTCGTTCGGTGGGGAGGTGGCCATCGAGGGGGCTACAGCTGCCTGTCCAGTGGGACAGTCTCAGGGCGAGGATATGTTAGCTGCCCTGTTGTGTGAGGCTAATATTGGAGGATTAAGTAGCACCGATGGAAGTTTTCCAAGAAAGGAGCCAGATGGAACACCCCAAGAAACCCATGGATCAACAAAAAGGTTTGCCTTTAAAGTTACTTGTAAAACCTTCAGTAGTGACTCTGGAGACAGTTTGGAGTGCCTTAACTATGCCTGAAAATGCAATTAGAGATGTGAATTGGAACCGGAATTGGTTCGGTTCTGGTTCAAATCTTATAATTTTTATCGTCCGGCCCGATTGTTTTTTTTTTTTTTGTTATCGGCTGCGCCCGATCCAATAAAAAAATAACCCACCCTAACCCTTTAAAACTGACCCCTTAGCCTCCCCCACCCTCCTGACCCCTCCAAAATCGTTTTAAAATTACCTGGTGGTCCAGTGGGGGCGAGGGGAGCGATCTCCCGCTCTCGGGCCATCGGCTGCGCTAATACAAATGGCGCCAATGGCCCTTTGCCCTTACCATGTGACAGGGTATCCGTGCCATTGGCTGGCCCCTGTCGCATGGTAGGAGCACTGGATGGCCGGCGCCATCTTTAAAAATGGCGCAGGCATCCTCCCGGCACCCCCACTGGACCACCAGGTAATTTTAAAATGTTTTTTTGGGGGGGGGGGGGTCGGGAGGGTGGAGGAGGCTAAGGGGTCAGTTTTAAAAGGTCGGGTGGGTTTTTTTTTTTTTTTTTTTTTTTAATCGGGCCATCAGTGCCATTTTTATTAGAGGCATCCGACGGCCCGAGAGCGGGCAATCGGTCCCGGGGCTTCCCCTGGACCACCAGGTGATTTTAAAACGTTTTTGGGGGGGGGGTTGGGAGGGTGGGGAAAGGTAAGGGATTAGTTTTAAAGGGTTGGGGTGGGTTTAGGGGTTGTTTTGGTGTGCCGGTTTTCCCGCCCTCCCCCCAAATAACTCCTGTTAGTGGACACAAACCCAATTAACGATTTTTCATGATAAATCGGGGGAATTTCTATTGTATCGCATTCTTTAATGATTTTTGACGATTTAAAAAATATCGGATGATATTTTAAATCGTCAAAAAACGATTCACATCCCTAAACACAATTATGTCTTTAACAACTGTGATTAAAGACTCATAAATACAACTGAACACTGTAAACCCATTGGTGTTAAGTCACTCAAATAAGATTCAAGAGATGGATTTGCAAATCCAACAGATTAACTCTCTGCAAGCTAATTTAATACAAGGAAATATAAGAATTGAAAAGCGTATGGAGATGTTGGAAAATAATGTACGCTATAACAACCTATGAGTACTACATTTTCCGAAATGAAGGTTAATATCCCCTAAAGAGCAGTTTAAAAAGTATCTACAAGATGTACTGTCTTTTTCAGATGGAGAATCTTTGAATATTATAAAAATTTATTTCCTAAATGAGCAAAGACAAGATGGTATAATTGTGAATACACAAGTGGAACTGCCTCAGATGGAATCACCAATAAGGGACTTGGAAACCACACAAGAAGAGCAAGTAGAAAAAAGAGGGACTTTAATTGTTAGATTTTTGAACTTAAGGACTGAGATAGTGTACTAAGACTGTTTCTCAGAAATCACAATAAAACGTACTTAGGAGAAAAAATCTGGGTATATCCCGATATAGTGAGAACTACACAAGTACATAGAAAAAAATTTCTGGCATTATGTCCCAGAGGTCGCCAGATGGGAGCTTTGATAACTATAAGATTTCTCTGCAAATGTATTATGAAAATAAATGATGTACATTATGGGGCGGATTTTCAGAGCCCTGCTCGCGTAAATCCGCCCAAAACCGGGCGGATTTACGCGAGCAGGGCCCTGCGCACCGGGAAGCCTATTTTACATAGGCCTCCCGGCGCGCGCAGAGCCCCGGGACTCGCGTAAGTCCCGGGGTTCTCCGAGGGGGGCATGTCGGGGGCGGGCCCGGTCGTCGTGGCGTTTCGGGGGCGTGTCGGCAGCGTTTTGGGGGCGGGTACGGGGGCGTGGCTACGGCCCTGGGCGGTCCGGGGGCGTGGCCGCGCCCTCCGTACCCACCCCCAGGTCGCTGCCCGGCGCGCAGGAGGCCCGCTCACGCGCGGGGATTTACGCCTCCCTCTGGGAGGCGTAAATCCCCCGACAAAGGTAAGGGGGGGGTTTAGACAGGGCCGGGCGGGTGGGTTAGGTAGGGGAAGGTGAGGGGAGGGCAAAGGAAAGTTCCCTCTGAGGCCGCTCCGATTTCGGAGCGGCCTTGGAGGGAACGGGGGTAGGCTGCGCGGCTCGGCGCGCGCCGGCTATACAAAATCCATAGCCTTGTGCACACTGATCCAGGATTTTAGCAGATACGCGCGGCTCCGCGCGTATCTACTAAAATCCAGCGTACTTTTGTTTGCGCCTGGAGCGCAAACAAAAGTAGGCTATTCGCGCGCCTTTTAAAATCTGCCCCTATGTTTTTATGGAACTTGACCAGTTAGAAAAATTTTTGAGTTCAAGTGGGGATAATGGGGATGGTTCTAATAGAAATGCCAGTGTGCAATAATCTCCGCAATTTCTCTCTTTCCTTAATGTTCTTTTTGAAAATATACATTGTATGATTGCTCTAACTCCATTTTGTTCTCCCTATTACATGGTAATTGCAGGGAAAGTTAAAATATGTGTATACTACTTTTGGATTGTTTATTGGAAAAAAGTATGTAATGATTCCCTGGAAATTCTCAGACATGTTAATATTGTCTTATTGTTCATTATAAAAACTAATAAAAACTAAAAAAAAAAAATGTAGCAGATTGGTGAGGCAAGACTTCCCCTGGCTAAATCCATGTTGGCCTTGTTGCAATAAACTATGCCTATCTATATGTTCAGCAATTTTGTTCTTTATGATAGTCTCCACCATTTTGTCTGGCACAGATGCCACTCACGTCTGTAGTTTTCTGGATCACCCCTTGATCTCTCTTTAAAAACTGGCATTACATTGGCATCCCACCAGTCTTCAGGTACCATAGACAATTTTAATGATAGTTTATAAATTACTAATAGCAGGTCCTCAATTTCATTTTTTTTCAGCACTCTGGGATGTATACCATTTGGTCCAGGTGATTTGCTACTCTTTAGTTTGTCAATTTGCCCAGTACATCTTCCAGGTTCACTGAGATTTGTTTCCCTTGTGCAGAATCATCATCTTTGAATGTCATTTCTGGCATGGGTATCTCTTACATCTTCCTCAGTAAAGACCGAAGCAAAGAATTAATTTAGTCTCTCCACTATGGCTTTGTCATCCCTAAGTGCTCCTTTTCTCCCTTCATCATCTAATGGTCCAACTGACTCCCTCACAGGCTTTTTACTTCAAATTTACCTGAAAAGTTTTTATTGTGAGTTCTTGCTTCTAGGGCAAGCTTTTTTTCAAATTCTCTTTTCCTTCCTTATCAGTGCTTTGCATCTATTGTGCTTGCTTTTGCTTTTTCCTGTTTTCTTCATTTGGATCCTTTTTCCATTTCTTGAAAGATGTTCTTTTAGCTATCATAGGCTCTCTCACTTCGTCTTTTAGCCATGCCGGTAACAGTTTAGCATTTTTTCCACCTTTTCTAATGCATGGAGTATATCTGGTTTGGGCTTCCAAGATGGTATTTTTAAACATTCATGCCTGATGTAATCTCTTAACCTTTGCAGATGCTCCTTTCAGTTTTTTCCTAACTATTTTCCTCATTTTATCATAGTCACCTTTTTGAAAGTTAAATGCTGATGCAATAGATTTCTTTAGTATCCTCCCCTCCAGGTACGTCAGATTTGATCATATTGTGCTCATTATTGCCAAGTGGCTCCAACACTTATCTCTCACACCAAATCCTGTGTTCCACTAAGGACTAGGTCTAAAATAGTTTCCTCTCTTGTTGGTTCTTGTACCAGCTGCTCCATGAAGCAGTCATTTATTTCATCTAAGAATTACCTTTCTAGCATGT